>NW_004443966.1:11932174-11979969 GCF_000243295.1 Trichechus manatus latirostris | reverse complement strand
CGAATGCCTTTGCATAGTCAATAAAACACAGGTAAACATCTTTCTGGTATTCTCTGCTTTCAGCCAGGATCCATCTGACATCAGCAATGATATCCCGGGTTCCACGTCCTCTTCTGAATCCGGCCTGAATTTCTGGCAGTTCCCTGTTGATGTACTGCTGCTGTCGCTTTTGCATGATCTTCAGCAAAATTTTACTTGTATGTGATATTAATGTTACTGCTCGATAATTTTCTCATTCAGTGGGATCACCTTTCTTGGGAACAAGCATAAATATAGATCTCTTCCAGTCGGTTGGCCAGGTAGCTGTCTTCCAAATTATTGGCAGAGATGAGTGAGTTACTTCCAGTGCTGCATCTGTCTGTTGAAACATCTCAATTGGTACTCCGTCAGTTCCTGAAGCCTTGTTTTTCGCCAATGCCTTCAGTACAGTTTGGACTTCTTCCTTCAGTACCATTAGTTCCTGCTCATATGGTACCTCCTGAAATGGCTGAACGTCGGCCAACTCTTTTTGGTATAGTGACTCTGTTTGTATTCCTTTCATCTTCTGTAGATGCTTCCTGAGTTGTTCAATATTCTCCCCATAGAATACTTCAATATTGCAACTCAAGGCTTGAATTTTCTTCAGTTCTTTCAGCTTGAGAAATGCAGAGCATCTTCCTCCCTTTTGGTTTTCCATCTCCAGGTCATTATAATACTTTACTTTGTTTTTGTGAGCCACCCTTTGAAATCTTCTGTTCAACTCTTTTACTTCATCATTTCTTCCTTTTCTTTTAGCTACTCGACGTTCAAGAGAAAGTTTCAGAGTATCTATGACATCCATTTTGGTCTTTTCTTTCTTTCCTGTCTTTTTAATGACCTCTTGCTTTCTTCATGTTTGATGTCATTCCACAACTCATCTGGTCTCCAGTCATTAGTGTTCAACGCATAAAATCTATTCTTGAGACAGTCTCTAAATTTAGCTGGGATATACTCAAGGTGGTACTTTGGCTCTCATCGACTTGTTCTAATTTTCTTCAGTTTCAACTTGAATTTGCATATGAGCAATTGATGGTCTGTACGCAGTCGGCCCCTGGCCTTGTTCTGACTGATGATATTGAACTTTTCCATTGTTTCTTCCCACAGACATAGTTAATTTGATTCCTATGTATTCCATCTGGCGAGGTCCATGCGTATAATCACCATTTATGTTGGTGAAAAAAGGTATTTGCAATGAAGAAGTCATTGATCTTACAAAATTCTATCATGCTATCACTAGCATCATTTCTATCACCAAGGCCATATTTTCCAACTACCGATCCTTCTTTGTTTCCAACTTTCGCACTCCAATCTCCAGTAAGACGCATTATCAGTGCGTCTTGATTGCATGTTCAGTCAATTTCAGGTCGCAGAAGTTGGTAAGAATCTTCAATTTCTTCATCTTTGGCCTTAGTGATGGGTGCATAAATTTGAATAACAGTCATATTAACTGGTCTTCCTTGTAGGCGTATGGATATTATCCTATCACTGACGTGTTGTACTTCAGGATAGATCTTGAAATGTTCTTTTTGACAATGAATGCAATGCCATTCCTCTTCAAGGTGTCAATCCCGACATAGTAAGACCATATGATTGTCTGATTCCAAATGGCCAATACCAGTCCATTTCAGCTCACTAATGCCTAGGATATCAATGTTTATGCATTCCATATCATTTCTGACTTCCAATTTTCCTAGATTCATACATCGTACATTCCACGTTCCAATTATTAATGGACGTTTGCAGCCCTTTCTTCTCATTTTGAGTCCTGCCACATCAGCAAATGAAGGTTCCGAAAGCTTGACTCCATTCACATCATTAAGGTCGACTCCACTTTGAGAAGGTAGCTCTTCCCCAGTTGTCTTTTGAGTGCGTTCCAATCTTAGGGGCTCATTTGCAAACAATGTTCTGCTGCTATTCATGAGGTCTTCACTGGCTCAGTCTTTTCAGAAGTAGATTGCTGAGTCCTTCTTCCTAGTCTGTCTTCTTTTTCTGGAAGCTCAGCTGAAACCTGTCCACCATGGGTGACCCTGCTGGTAATTGAAAACTGGTGGCATAGTTTCCAGCATCACAGCAACATGCAAGCCCCCACAGTACGACAAACTGACAGACACGTGGGGGGTGTCAAGACAGCATGAAACAAAAAGGTACTGTGCATGCTTACCCCACAAATGGTCTCCCAGCTTCCCTATTAAAGAGAGAGTTCTGGATGGTATAGAACTTGGAGATAATCTGGGAAAGAGCTTCTGATGGTGCAGAAGAGGGCAGGCATAAGATCACACACAGCTAGTGGTCAGAAACCCTTACATCCACACTGACACCCCTCCCTTCACTCCCGAACTGAGAAAGGACCACCCCATGGGAGCTGGGCCAGCAAAGACAGCCCTGGAACACAGCCATGCAGCCTTTGAACAGCTCTGGAGGGAAGAGATGCTGTTTACAGTGTCTGCGTCCTCTCAGCAGCTCAGATGGCACCTTGCACATAACAAGCACTAAAAATCAGTGTTTGTGAAACTGAATCCATGTTGATTAACTACTGTTGATATAAATCCTGACTGGCTCCGAGTGCCAAAAACCATAGAAACACAGGATGTTAGCATGGCGAAGGGCCCCTAGAAAAGATCTGGTCCAAGCATTTCACTGCATAGCTGAGAAAACTCTGAGAGGGTATATGACTTGCAGAGGGCAGTGGAAAGAGTATGAAATTCAAAGACAGCAGATCTGGTGAGAGTCCAGCTCTGACACTTATTGGCTATGTGATCTTGGACTAATTGCTAAACCTCTCAGGGCCTTCCTCTCTCCATCTGCTGGCTGGGGGATCAATAATCCATCTCATGTGACAGGACTGATGTGATCAATAACTTACATAATGTGCAAAGGACGTGGCAAGTGGTGGGGAGATGCGACAGCCAGTTCCTATTATGTCTAGTTATGCCTCCACCCACCTTCTGTCATTTTGGCAAGACATAAGAGGAAAGAAGGCTACTCCGGCCTTTCGTATCACTAGTTTATCGCCACTGTCTCCACTGCCTTCCCTTTCTAGTTTTCCACAATCTCTTCTGTCATTTACACATTTTCATCCAAAGCTACTGGACTAGAGCTGGGAAATACCGTCACCAGCCGAGAGCAGGAGAGACCCAAAGAATAAGGAACAGCCCCCAAGGGGAGGCCAAGACCCATGTAAAAAATAATTAGCACCAGGCCAGGAGCTAGGACTAGACAGAAGTGCTCACATGCTTCCTACGGAGACTGCTTCGCTCTCATTGAAGCGAGAGGGAACAAGAGCAGAACACGTTTACAGAATCTACAGTTCATATGGCACCCACCAAATGTCGGCAGATGCCTGCAAGAGTATGAACAACACTTCTTGATCGTTAAAATGAAAAGACGTTCAAAATAACGGGGGCACCAACAAGAAAAGTCTCCCTGGAGGTCACCAGGACCAGGTACCAGGGCGCTTAGTCCACAGGTCAGTCAGGTCTCAAGAGTCAGGAGGGAGACGGAGAAGGAGCTGAGGAACAGCATGCTGGACTGAAAGCATGGTACCCACAAAGAATGAAGGCTCCATCAGGTCAGCCTGCATCTCTGAGTTGTCAGCCCCGGTGAGAAAAGAGCAAAAGCTAACGTGTGCAGAACACATACTCTACGTTAGGCAATGTGCCAGATTTACATCTGTTATTTTAATTAGTCCTCATAACAATAAGGCAGGTAAAATAATGGCCATTTTACAGATGAGGAAACTGAGAATCGGAAAGGTAAAGGAATTTGCCCAAGGACAAAGAAAGTGGCACAGTCAATTAACAAATAGTAATTGAGCACCTGCTATGTGCCAGGACGACTCTGAGTTTTGGAGACAGAGTGGCAAATGACAGTCCCTACATGGATTTTTGTAGGGAAGGGCAATGTGAACAAACATCTGTCAGATTCCAGAGTCCCCTGTGTCACACTGCCTAATGGGAACAGAAAAAAATAGTGACCATAAAGGCCAGCCACTCTCTTTGAAGTTCTAGACATCATGGATGGAAAGAGAAACCCAATCCCCTTCCGTGATGTGCAGACTTGGGGATCAGGCCTCGGCTTCCATTACACCTACACCACTTCCTACATGTGTGACCTTGGATAAATTATTCAGTTTCTCTGAGCCTCAGTATCCTGATTTGTAGAAGAGGGACAATGTGCCCACCAATAACATATTATGTCCACCTAACATAGTTATTGTGAAAATGCAATAAAATATTAATTTGCTTAAGATAGTGCTTGACAGAGTACACAGTCAATAAATGTTAGCTTATCGTTAGTGTTGTCACATATTACTGTTGTTATTGTTAGTAACCAGGAAGAGAAGGGCCTCTATGCAGCTGATGGTAAAAAGATTGGCAGCTCAGAACATATTGCTAACCCATAAATGCCCTCTCAGAGCCCTCCTCCTTCCACCAACGTGCATCAGGTGGGATTACTTCCCTACACTACAAAGAACCCCTTCAGGCTGCCCTTAAAGTAGATTATAAACTCTTTGAAGACAGGGACTATCTTGCTCACCTTCATAACCCCAGAACCTTGTACCTAGCACACAGCATTGTATATAATAAATGGATTTAAACGATGTTAACGAGATTTTACCACATCCAAATCCTTGGGTCATCTGGGTAGGAGAAAACTGGAGTACGTGCTTTAGTCACACCCACCAGAAATACAGGATTTCTGCCATCTCAGGCCTGGCCAGAAACCTAGAAAGGAAGCCTGTCATCTTTCAGCTCTTCCACGTTCTACAGTCAGGCTTCTCATATGCCTAAGACAGTGACGTGGAGCCAGGGAGCAGCAAGAAGGCAGCTGGTCACGTCCCAGAGACTAGGCCAGAGCTACCCATCTCCAAAGACTGAAAGGTCACCACATACCATGTGCTCCATGCAGATGCTGATCTCGCCATCGCTGTAGAACGCACCGTAGAAGCCCACAATGTACGGGGAGTTGCACTCGTGCAGAACCTGCAGCTCCCTTATGATCTGGTTCCGGATTGCGGGTTTGATCTCCAGGTGAATTAGCTGAGGAAAGAAAGGTGGGAGGAAGAGAGGCTTTATAAATATATGGATGGATGAATGGATGAAAGGAGGGAAGGATGGACGGAATCTTTCTTAAATGCTTAAGCTCTTAAAGGTGGGGGAGGGGAAACAGGCAAGTTTCAATAAGCAAGTTTCTGCCCTTCTGCCCAACCAAAGCACTGAGTGCCAATGTACCAAGGCTGGTATTGGCACTGGAAGAGTTGTAACTAGGTGATGGTCAGCTGTGCCTCTGCTCCTGGGAGCCAAGAGTGGGGAGAAGGTGGTTCACTGCTTCTCAAAACAAAGATGAATGGAGGGCTTCCTCCAAAAGGACCCACGGAACTGAGAGATGAGGGGAGAGTGGCCTTGAGGACGTCGGCCACACTCAAGGATTGTGGGGGTGGAAGGGAATAAAGAACTGGGTACACTGACCTAAGCTGCCCAAGACATTTCTCCTTGACCTCAGGAGCCTGATGTAGTTGAGATTTAGCCAAGGCTTCAAGTGCCACCATATGTCCACCTAACATTGTCCCTTGTTCCAGCTAGGGAGACAAGTGACAAACACATGAAATGGTTACCTAATAAGTTGAGCTTCTAAAAAGAGCCATAGGCAATGGGCATAAGAGGATATAGAAGCAGGGGCCAGCAGTGTGGGCTGCATCAGCTGGTGAAAGCTGGACATGAGGTGGGCACTGAAGACGGGCACTGTTTGAAAAGACAGAGGAAACAGCACAAGCAAAAATCCAGGGACAGAAATGAACACAGTATGCTGAAGAACATACAGACAGTCCAGCCTCGTTGGAGCAGGGGGGCTGTGATCAGAAAGAGGACCACAAGTGGAGCGGGAAGGAGGTTCAGCATGCCATGGTGGAAAGTGCAGATGTACTGCAGGGAGATGCACGCTCCACTGGCAGGGCAGGATCACAGGGGAGCAACTTGAAATCAGCGTTCTGGTCAATGAAAGCAGACTCTCCTGCACTTGAAAATGACCAATAGTCACCCTGGCATCCCTTCCACAGCACCCAGAAAACTACAGAAAGGTCACTTGCTGTTATCTTCCCGACTGGGGATAGGGATAAATACACTAACAGCCACTGGTGTGTTTTTTCATAATCTGATAGCTATAAGTTCATGAGTGCAAAATTCAAACAGCATACGAAGGTACTGAGTCAAAGTCACAATACCCCAGGTCTTCTGAGAGATAATCCAATTACCTGTTTATCAAGACAAACTTGATTCAGTAATTTTTTTTTTTTTTTTAAAGCGGCCTCACCTTTCTGGCCATGACCAGGCCTGACGGCTTGTGAGAGACCTTGAAAACCACACCGCCATTGCCAGCACCCAGCTCACTGATCTTCTCAAAGTCGTCATCTTTCAGCTCCCCCACCTTCTGTTTCTGGGTAAGAAAGGCCTCGAGGCGCTTCCGCTGCTGTTCATCAAGTTCCAGCTCCTCCAGCTTCTTCTGCAAGGCCTCCAGGTTGGTCCTGTCCCAAAGGTGAAACACAGGTCAACACCATCGCCAGAGAAGTCAACCCAGAGGAGCATGCCCCATCTCTGGCTGTTGGGCCCAAGAGAGAGGAAAAGAGAGTGAACTAAAGGAGAAAGCTAGGGAGGAGGGGGGGCTCCACCCAGCTGTGGCTCTGTTGCCGCCTTCACTCCCGCCACCCCACACAATTCACCTCTGATAGCTTCACCTCTCAGAGCCTTGGTTTCCTCATTTGTAAAATGAGGGAATCAGGCCTCTCTCAGCATGTTGCAAGTGTACTAGGCAACCAAAGAATCTACTAAAACCCAGAATAAACCACCTCAATTTGCTTTAAAACCCCAGTTTCAAAAGCCCAGCTACAGTTGATTTTATTACGCTTACCCCATACACAAAATAAAACCTATTTCCTAAAACCACTACACTGAAACCAAACCAAATCACTGAAACAGGCTCTCAGCTAAAGCTTCTGTCTAATGTGGTCGGGTCCAGGCACGAGGTTAATCAAAACAGTCAGATCCAGGTATCATAAAAATGATCTACCTGAAATATTTTATTTTGGCGTGTAACCCACATAAACATGCACTCATCCACCCATCTTTTAACACAGGGCAAGGGCTCTTCTCTGGGTAAAGGTCCACGGCGAGAGCGCCACATCATCTTTCTCACATGAACCAGAACATAATACATTGGCTGTGATTGCCAATTCCTGATTCTTTAAAGTAAAAATGTAGATAAGTACAGAGTAATCTCAGTATAAAATTTGAGTTTTATGATCTTCCCCAAATATTAATGTTCATCTAATTTAACAGTAATCTTTTACTGTGGTGAAAATATATATAACAGAACACTTGCCAATTCAACAGTTTTAACATGTACATTATGTTCATCATGTATACAACCATCACTATGATACATTAATTCTGTTTAGTGGCTTAGATTTATTGAGTCCACAGCTTTTATTTAATGTAGTGTTCATACAAGGAAAAAAGGCAAAGAAATCCACTTCATTTACAGTCATATTTCATCAGTTCATCTGATATTTAAAAACATCACTTGATTACAGTAACAGCTACAAGCGGTATAAATGGTTTTGGGGACAAGCTAGCTCTTGGTAAGCACATGATCCGGCCAGTGGGAGCGGAAGTGAGCGGGTATGGCAGAAAGGAGCTGAACTGCTGTGCATATAGCATGCCATGGGCAATCCTTGGTGTGCTCCATGAGGGGGTGACAGGTGTGTTCATTAATCCTGAGAGCTGGTGAAGGGAAGGGGGTAAAGAGAACTCCCATGGCAGCTCCAAAAGCTGCTGTCAACATGCACACACACACATACACACACCACACACACATACACACACCACACACACACACACACACACACACACACACACACACACACACACACACACACACGCTGTGTGTGTATGAGGTAGAGAAGAAGTCAGGGCAGGATGGAGGAAAATCACTCCTCACAACACGGCACTATTCTAAGTTCTTTACCTTTATTAACGCATTTAATCCATAACCCTACAACAGATGAGCGACTCAGGCACAGACAGTAACTTGTCCAGAGTTCACACAACTAGTAAGTGGCAGAGCCAGGATTCAAACCCATGCCAACAGAACCTCTGACCTGAACCATGATGCCGTGTGACCTCTCCAAAAAGCTCAATACTTTCAAGGAAACAATTTACGAACAGGGTAAGATCCTAACGTGGGCCATTTAAGGATGCTATACCCCCGTCTCAATACGTGAAGATGGTGAAGCCCTACGCCCCCAATCCTGTGCCCATTATCTGGTGACGGGTCCACTGGAGCAGACTGTGTTGCCTTGCAAGTAACACTGGCCACGCTGGACAAGGAAGAAGAGATGCCGAGTCTGCTCATTTTCCTAACTCTCCGTGGAGAGAAGTTATTCTCCCAGTTTTAGGAAGAAAGACCAAATCCAGGCTTTGTGCCATCTTTCGTCCTCTTCCTGCGTCTACCTGACACTCGTTACCCCTCCTATGCTCTATCCTCTAACCACCTGCCCCACCAGCTAAAGAACTGATGGCCTGAATGTGCGAGCCAGGGAGAGACGTGGCAAAGACTGCAAGCTCCAGTGGCAAGACTTTCCTAATGACAGACGTGTAAGGAGGAGGAATGAAAGTAGAATATTGTTGCCAAATTTTGGGTCAGTGGTGGAATTCTTGCCTTCTTGTAGGAGGCCCAGATTCGATTCCCAGCCAATGCATTTCATGCACACTCACCACCATCTGTCAGTGGTGGACTGCATGTTGCTATGATGTTGAGCAGGTTTCAGCAGAGCTTCCAGACTAAGATGGACTAGGATGAAAGGCCTGGAGATCTACTTCTGAAAATCAGCCAATGAAAATCCCATGGATCACAACAGTTCCATCTGCAACCAATCATGGGGTGGTGCAGGACCAGGCAGCATTTCGTCCTCTTGTGCATGGGGTCGCCATGAGTCTGGGGCTGTCCTGATGGCAGCTAACAACAAGTATCCAGGAGCCCTGCATTCTTATCCCAGGTTGGTCATCAACTAGCTGTGAGACCATGGACAGGTCACTTAACTTCCGCACATCTCAGTGTCCTCTTCTGTGAGAGAAAAGGAGTAATAACTCCTTGCTTACTTCACCAGAGGGGATCAAAACAGAAAACTAATGGGAGGAAACCTTGGAATTCTGACACGTTTCTATACTGCTGGAGCAGAGGGTGGGGGATAGGTTTGAGGAAGAAGAGGAAACGCCAGTGTAGCAACAGCAGGATCCAGGAATCACTGCCTTATCCTTTTATAATTCTTAAACCCCCCCGCACAAAATTTTAAAACTTTGTGTCAGAGAATGAAAGACATAAGATTTTATCTGAAGGTGAAAGGAAGGTCCTGACATCCTTTCCATACTCACTTTAAAAAAAAATCTATCAATATTACTTCCCCTTGCATATGGAGCCGATGATGTTCTATAAGCTTATCTCTGCCTTCCCGAGGTGAATGCATCAAGCAAAGGAAATAAGAATCAAAGCAGTAAGGGAATCTCATCCCTCTCATCCACCACTTCCCAGCCTGCCATCACGTTGACAGGCTGGGACCTCAGGGATAACTAAACAACTTCCTTCCACCCAATATGCACTTTTAAAAAATCCATTTAAAGTGCAGAAACTAAGGACCAGAAAGGAAGGTAACCCAAGATCTCACGTGTGGTAGAGGGTGTGGATTCAGCGGTTGCAGCCTTAGTCTCTGGGTGCTTCTCCCTCTTAGCTTGGGTCTTTCTGCTCGTCCTCCCTTGCTTCCTTACTGTTTCCTTCCCCAATAGCATTCCACCTGCTAAATGCCACAGGAGAGAGAACTGGACAACTCCCTGGGCTCTGGGGAGGCACCTAACCTGCACTGGGACCCTTCCAGCACAGTGATGTTTGCCATCCTCCCTCCATGTCCCCTCCTGGCAGCGGCAGGGCCTGCCTCCCTGGCTGGAGAGAGGCTCAGGTTGGCAACAACTGGCTGGCGTTTAGCCCGCAGTTGTGGCCCATTTCTGTTGGGTATATGGCAGTTTGAAGACGCAATTTCTTTGTCAGGACATCACCCCCATGCCCCTTTCCACCATTCCTTAGGCCAACAACCAAGTGCTGTGTGAACATTGGTGCTGGAGTGAGCAGTGTGGGGTTTTCTTCTGTTCTAGAAGTTGGGAGACCTGCCACCGGGCAGCTGTGTAATCTTGTCTTTTCCAGGCCTCAGTTTCCTCACTCATAAAATGGGGGTTGGATCAGGTGGTCTTTAAGGTCCCTCCTGGACTACAGTTTATGTAACTTCTTGATTTAATCCACTGGGCCACAAATGAAAGGTTCCAGTTGTGACAGTGTAATTAGACTCAGCAGGCGGGCGAGACGAGAGGGAAGATGTTCTCGCCTGAGGATCATCCTTGCCCCACCCGTTTTGGTTCACGTCCCTGGTGTTTTCAGAGCACAAATGACAACCCCCGTTTTTCTCCGCATTCCCATTTCAAGCCTATAATCTTCTTGTATCTCGAAGAACTTGGATTTACTGCAGGACGGCCTCATCCTGTCTCGCCGAGTTCATGTTACAGTGTGCTGTTTCCTCCCTGCTGTGGGGAACGTGACAGGGTCAGAGCTGATCACAGCTGTTCCCGGGAGAAGGGTGTGTGTGTGTGTCGGAGATTTATTGTAGCAGAGCCCAAGTTTCTTTTTCCAATCTCCAGTTGCAGTTTTGCTGATTTCAGTTAAAACTAAAGATTGCAAAGGAGGCAGGCTCAGCCTCCAAGGTTTGGAGATTTTTGTGTGGTGGACGGATGGGAGGGATCCCTGGTGGTGCAGTGGTTAAGAGTTTGGCTGCTAACCAAAAGGTCGGAGGTTCTAATCTACCAGCCGCTCCTTGGAAACCCCATGGGGCAGTTCTACCCTGTCCTATAGGGTCAACTTGATGGCAACGGGCTTGGGTTCTTTTGGTTTGTACTTACAGATAGGAGCCTTGGTGGCACAGTGGTTAAGTGTTCAGCTGCCAACTGAAAGGTCAGCAGTTTGAATCCACCAGCTACTATGTGGGAGAAAGATGTGGCAGTTTGCTTCCATAAAAAGATTTACAGTCTTGGAAACTCCATGGGGGCAGTTCTACTCTGTCTTATAGAGTCATTCTGAGTCGGAATCAATTTGATGGCAATGGGTTTGGTTGGGGATGGGGGGCGCGTAAGAAGAGTAGGAAGAGAGGAAAAGAGAATGGGCCTGAAGGTGGAAGGCCAGGAATGCCCAAAGCACAGCCAACTTCTGGATGCTACCCCAGGCCAGCCTACTGGTGTTAGGAAGAACAGATGTGTCACCCAAGCCAGCCCCAGACAGCACAGTGGGGAGAGGGTTCTACACTATCTCACTCCTCAATCTTGCGGGTCACTCTAGGAAGTGCTGCTCAACTAACCAGGCAATGAAATCCTAGAATTATGAAAACAGGCTCTGCAAAAGAAGCCAGACACAAAAGATTATATATACTATGTGATTTCTTTTATATGTATTTAAAAAAAAAAAAAAAAAGGCAAAACTAACCTGTGCAATTAGAAGTTAAGACAGTGATCACCCTTTGGAGCAGCAGTTACTACAAGGGGACATGAGGGGAATTCTTGATTGCTGGTAATGCCTTGTTCTTGGTCTGAGTGCTGGTTACATGATATGTTCACTGTGTGAAAATTCATCAAGCTATACATTTACGACATAATATAACGTTAGGATATATCATACTTTATTAAAAAAAAAAAAAAAAAAAGGACAGACCAACTGTGTAGTCAGGCTATTTGGGTTTGAATCCCTGTTTTGTCCCTCAGTAGCCATGTCAGCTTGGACAGATTTCTTAACAGTTCTGAGTCTCAGTTTTTTCATCAGTAAAACGGGGCGAACAATGACAATCACATCATGAGGTTGTTAGGAGTTTAAAGGAGCTCATTCACGTTTAGCAGAATACCTGCTAAAGGACCACATGAACCAGCGACTCCATCAGCCTGAGACCAGAAGAACTAGATGGTGCCTGGCTGCCACCAACGACTGTCCTGCCAGGGATTACAACGGAGAGTCCTGGACAGAGCGGGAGAAAAATGTAAAATAGAATTCTAATCCACATAAAAAGACTAGGCTTACTGGTCTGACAGACCAGAGGAACCCCCAAAACTATGGCCCCCAGGCGCTCTGCTAACCCAGAACTTAAACCATTTCTGAAGCCCACTTTTCAGACAAAGATTAGACAGGCCTATAAAACAAAAAATAATACACATGAGGAACGTGTTTCTTAGTTCAATCAAATATACGAGACCAAATGGGCAGCTCCTGTCCAAAAGCAGGACAAGAAGGCAGGAAGGGACAGGACTGGATGACTGGACGCAGGAAACCCAGAGTGGAAAGGGACAGCATGCTGTCACATTGTGTGGACTGCAGTCAATGTCACAAAACAATATGTGTATAAATTTTTGAATGAGAAATTAACTTGAGCTGTAAACTTTCACCTAAAGCACAGTAAAAAGAAAGAAAGAATACCTGGCACTCTGTAGGTGATCAACAAATACTATCAAATAATATTCTTATTAAGGAAAAATTAGCTGACAAGAGCATAACCGTATTAAATATTTGTTTGGCATTTTAGATGATTCCATCTTTTTTCCACATTATACTCTCATTTAATCTCTACAATCACCTCTTATGTATCAGCATCGTTTTACAGGTGAGGAAACCAAGACTCACAGTGGGTAAATAACTTACTCAGGGCCACACTACTGACTTCAGCTGCCCTGAGCTGTCTGTATTCCGTTCACTATTTCACTAAGGGCCTCCTAATGTCAAAATGTTTGCATCCTCAGAGAAGACCTGGAAAGATGAAGCAATCTATTTAGCCTCAAAGGAAAAAGCAGTAAGAACTGGATAACTGATAATGGGGTTTACGTATGGACAAGTAATGACCAAAGACTCAAACCACACAACATGGGAAGCCAACCACTATGCCTGCAGAGGCATGGCTCTGGTACTTAGTCACGGAGTTCTATCCTTGGAGCACTACAGGAAGAAATCTGATAGGAGGATTAGAGGATTTTAGCACTAAACAGGACTTTAAGGACCACCTGGCTTAGTTACCCTATTTTACTTATGAGAAAACTAAGGGGAAGTGACTCGTACAAGTTCAGAGAGCAAGTAAATATGAGAGCTGAACCCAGATCTTCTGGCTTCCAAAGCCTTCACATCTATTTCCCAAGTACATGTATGTTTTTCTTGTTTCTAGTAGTTTCATGACCCAATGTGAAGGACCAGTGGTATGTTGGCCCATAAGCAGCTGATTTCCTGCATATGTCATTGGCCTTGGTAGTGGGTCTAGGGACTGTTTTCAAAACAATGACTGTGAGACTTTTCTCACCTACACATCTGTCAGGAGGCAGAGAAGAGTAGGCGGCCAAAATGTGATTTGCATGTGCAGCCAGCATCAAACAGAAGGAAAAAATATCTCTGCTAAATTCAGTGAAGCACATTATGAACCATGCAAGAGAATGGCTGCACTGAAGCATGGCTTCCCAGACCTGACTGAGAATCTAAGCCCAAAGTTGGGCTCAACACCAACACAAAGCAGAGGCCTACTATTGCTGGAGGAGGTGTAGGAAACTTTCTTACAGTCGAGACTTGCCACAAAAACAAGGCAGAGTTTGGCTGTCATGGAGAGAAGGGGCAGGAATGCTAAGAAAACCCCACACTTGAGGTTTATGCTCATAGGGCCTGCGTAAGAATGAGGCTGGAGCAGAACAACAGAGACTCTCCCTATCACTAACACAAGCCTGTTGTTGTTAGCTACTGTGGAGTCAGCCCCTGACTCATGTATTACAGTGTAGAACCGCTCCATAGGTTCTACTCATGGCTGTATGAGTCAGAATTGACTCGATGGCAATGAGTTTTTCAGGTTTTAATCCTTATGAAGGTAGTTTGCCAGGCTTTCTTCCATGGAGCCAATGGGTAGTCTGAACCACCAATCTTTAGGCTAGCAACTGATTATCTGTGCCACCCAGCCTAGCACTAAGTAAAAAGTAATTACTGTCTACCACTGGGGGAGGTACAAGAACATTCAGAAAGAACCCCTTTTTGTGGCCATGCATTCAGAAACAGTTAAAAGCTGAAGGAGTAGTAGGAACACTGAGAA
Organism: Trichechus manatus latirostris; assembly: GCF_000243295.1. Classification (NCBI taxonomy): domain Eukaryota; kingdom Metazoa; phylum Chordata; class Mammalia; order Sirenia; family Trichechidae; genus Trichechus; species Trichechus manatus. The sequence continues at coordinate 11,965,766 of NW_004443966.1, read as the reverse complement.
ATAACCCTATAGCAGCTCAGGCTCCACTTAAAATACAAAATAAAAGTCCACTGTTGGAGAAATTTGAATCCTGTGGTACACTGAAGTTAACAATATCAACAAGAATGCCCAAACCCAGCTCAACTCCTGATTAGCAGCCTGACTAACACACACTAACAGCATGACATGAAAGTATGCCAATTTTCAAGCATAAAGATAATTTACCTCAGTCTCTGTTCTTCTACACACAATGTCCAGCATTCAATCAAAAATTACAAGACCAGAAAAAAAAAAAAAGATAAGAAAAATATTTTAAAAAACAATGTACTGACAAGAGATAAAGCAATCAACAGAACCAGACACAAATATGACCCAGATGTTGGAACTACTAGACAGAAGCTTTAAAATAACTATGATTTAAAAATAATAATAATAACTATGATTAATATGTTAAAGGTAGAAGGACTTCTGGGAAGATGGAGACATGAGCAGGTCTAAGATCCCAATCCGACCCACCCAAACACCAAGAAAAACAACTAGAAATCTGTACTCAACCCTGTAGCAACTCTGAAAAACCAGGCATTGGATGGCAGCAAGGAACTACAAACTGAAACAAAATAAAGACAAAATTTATTTATTTATGGTAGAAAAATCACTTTTTCCACTGTTCTCATCACTCCCACCACAGCAGCCAGGCAGCTGCAGAGGAGCCCCAGCCACTTACAGCTCTCCTGTGCACTAAGAAGAGCCCAGAAGTAAACAGGACAGATCTTGCTGGCAGAATGTTTAGGGTATATATTCTGACCAATCTAGGAGCACCCAAAGTACTAAAAACTCAGTTTGGCCCAATTTTTGGAGCAGGGGAGGGTGTGGTTAACAAAGACTTAGAGCAGAATGATCAGTGTGACTTTTCTGAGCTGCTGAAAGGACTGAAACTTTGGTCTGGCCTAAATCAAAGCACTCACAGGGTGGGGAAGAAAGCAGTGAGCAACGAATGAATGCTGTGCTTGCCTAAGAATTTCTTGCAGAAATCAGTGCTTTCTAAAGTTCCGTGCGGAGGGTGGGGGGGATATTGAAAAAGGAAACACATTGTAATAGGCTAATGTTCCAGCTTCAACAACAACAACAAAAAATCACAAGACATAAAAAAACCAGAAATGATGGCCATTCAAAAGAACAAGACAAAGGGAGAGCTATCATCTCTATAAAAGCCTGGATAATGAACAAATTGAAAGAATACAATACAACAATATTAAACATGCTCAAAGAACTAAAAAGAAAACACAGAGAACTAAGGGAAACCAGGAGAATAATGCATAAACAAGACAAGAATATCATAAAGATATAAACACTATTAAAAAAAAAAGCAGCGATATTGGAACTAAAAAATATAATAAGTGAAATGACAAATACATTGGAAGGATTTAACAGCAGGTTTAAGCTGGCAGAAGAAACAATCCATCAACTAGAAATAAGGTAACTGAAATTATGGAATCTGACGAGCAACAAGAGAGAAGAATTGTTATGGATTGAATTGTGTCTCCTGAAAATATGTGTTGAAATCCTAACCCCTGCACCTGTAAATATGCCCCTGTTTGGGGCATATTTAATGAAGTCATACCAGTGTGGGGTAGATCATAAACCTAATTACTTCTGAGTTAAAAAAGAGCAGAATAGACACAGGGACACAAACAGGGAGAAGAGAAAAACAGACACAAAGGAGACAGATGCATTTACAAGCCCAGGAACACAGTTTCTAGCAGATGATATAGACAAGGAAGGACCTCCTCCTAGAGCCACACCCTGAAATTGCCTTCCAGGCTGTGAGAAAATAAATTTCTGTTCTTTAAAGTCACCCTCTTCTGGTATTTGTTATGGTAGCACTACATAACTAAGACAAGGATCAAGACTGCTAAGCAAAGCCTAATGAAAATATAGAAGGTGTACATTATTTGAGTAAAAATACAGTATATGCATCATGAGAATACCAGAGGGAAAAAAGAGAGGGACAGAAAGAATATTAGAAGAAATAATGGCAGAAAACTTTCCAAACCTGATGAAGAACATGAATCTACAAACCCAAGAAGCTCAACAAACGTCAAGTAGGATAAACCAAAAGAGATCCACATTGAGACACATTATAATGAAGCTCTGAAAAACTAAAGATAAAGAGAGAATACTGAAAGCAGCAAGAGAGAAGCAAATTGTCACAAACAAAGGGTCTCTCACAAACAAAGGATCTCCATTAAGATTAAATGTCAATCAGGGGACATCTAGGTCAACTGGCATAACAAAGTATATTAAGAAAATGTTCTGCATCCCACTTTGGTGAGTGGCGTCTGGGGTCTTAAAAGCTTGAGAGCAGCCATCTAAGATGTATCAATTTGTCCCAACCACCTGGAGCAAAGGAGAATGAAGAACACCAAAGACACAAGGAAAATATTAGCCTAAGAGGCAAAAGGGCCACATAAACCAGAGACTGTATCAGCCTGACACCAGAAGAACTAGACGGTGCCCGGCTACCACCAATGACCTCCCTGACAGAGAACAGAGAGTCCCTGACTAGCAGGAGAAAAGGGGGGTGCAGAATTCAAATTCATGTAAAAAGACTAGACTTAATGGTCTGACTAAGACTAGAAGAACCTCAGAAGACATGGCCCCTGGACTCTCTGTTAACCCAGAACTAAAACCATTCCCAAAGCCAACTCTTCAGACAAAGATTAGATGGGACTATAACACATACAATAATACTTGTGAAGAGCGTGCTTCTTAGTTCAAGTAGATACACAAGACTAAATGAGCAGCTCCTGACTGGAGGCGGGAAGAGAAGGCAGAAACCGAGAGGAGCTGCTTGAATGTACACAGGACACCCAAGGTGGAAAGGGGGAGTGTGCTGTCACATTATAGGAATTGGAATTAGGGTCAAATAACAGTACATGTATTAATTTTTGTATCAGAAATTAACCTGAGCTGTAAACTTTCACCTAAAGCACACACACACAAAAAAGTTTGGCAGTTTGAACCCAACTAGCAAGCGGAAGAAAAGCATGGCAATCTGCTTCCATAAACATTACAGCCAAGAAAACTCTATGGAGCAGTTCTACTGTGTACCACATGGGGTCACTGTGAGTCAGAATGGACTCTACAACAACATGTTTGGTTGTTTTGGTTTATCCAGCATGCCAGTCTGGATTATCTGCTATCCCTCAAAAAATGGGGAACAGGTTTAGAAAGGTTATTCCTGGATAATTAAGTGATAGATGTTTAGATCTAAGCAGTGCAATTTCAGAGGTCAAATCTTATCATTACACCACGTCTTACTTTATTTATTTGCAAAATAAATATGATAATAGTATCTACTTCATAAAATTGTTTGAAGATTAAATGAGATATTTATATGAAGAACTTGATGTTTACCTGGCATAGAACAAGTGCTCTACAAAAATTAGCTATTGTTGATGTTACATTGGCACTGTGGCTTAAAGTATTTATTAATTTATTTGTTATAACTCAGAAAGAAACAAAGGAAATAATTTTCTTGACCTAGCATTATGACATTTACAGAGATCTCAAATAAAAATGAGTTCATGGATTAGCTTTATACCACTCTGGAAAAGTTCTGCCACCTGAAAGCTGTCTGAGTTATAAAAAAATGAAATGGTTTAGCAAAGTGCTATGGCACTGAAATAATGTTATTTCCAAAAGTACACTTGTACATAAACCAAAAAACAGAATAAACGAAGAATAGTCGGTCACTGAAATACACAGTGGACTATAAACAAAAATGATGCTCAAACAGGATCATTCCTTATACCTTCTTATCATGGAAAACACAAAGAAGTGGAGAGGAGACTATGAAATGCAACTGCAAGAAGAGAGGTAAGGTTATTTATTCATCTTGTATTTCCATCCAAGGTATAATAGGCTAACTACGATCTTGAGTATGTATAGTAAAGTTATTATTTGCCTTTAGTAGCAGCTCTGACCATAAGAAACTGCAACATAAAAACATGTTTTACTATGAAATATCATTTAAGAATATTGTCATCGGTTTGGCTATACATCACTAAAATTTCTCCCCACCCTCCAAAAAAAAGGAATTTAAGGTAAAATGTAGTTTTCATTGTGACATGTTTGTGCTTACCGTAAGTATTCAGAAGAGAAAATACTTTAAAAAAATAAAAATATGAAAAGAGAGAAAAAAAATTAAATGTCGATTTCTCCTCAGAAAATTTGGAGGCCAGAAGGCACTGGAATGATATATTTAAAGCACTGGAAGAAACGAACTGTCAACCAAAAATACTGTATCTGGCAAAACTGTCCCTCGAGAAGGAGGGCGAAATTAAGACATTCCCAGATAAACAAAAGATCAGGAAGTTCGTTACCACTAGACCTTCGCTACAAGAAATGCTAAAGAAACAGAACCACCAGAATGGAAATGAGAATGCTCACATACTGTGAAGAATGTAACCAACGTCACTGAACAATCTGTGCGGAAATTGTTCAATGGGAACCTAAATTGCTGTGTAAACCGTCACCAAAAACACTATGTTATTAAAAAAGAAAAAAAGGAAAAGAAATACTAAAGGGAGTCCTACAGATGCAAAAGAAAGGACACTACACAGTAACTCAAAGCTGTACATAGGAAGAAAAAAAAAAAAGAAGGTAATTTCGTGGGCAAGAGTAAGGGCCAGATTTACCTCAGTTTCCCTATCTGTGAAAGAGGAATACCTATTCCACTGAACTTCCTGTGGTTATTGTAAAGAATATTTATAAAAATGCTTGAAAAACTCTGAAATACTCCACAAGCATAATATTTTTATGATTAAGTTATTACCTTAGAGGTCATTTAGTCTAAACCCCTGAATTTAGAGATGGAGAAACGGGGTCACAGACAGAAGAAGTGACTTGCTCCAAGACTTGCTCAAAGTCACAGACCTACGGGTATCAGAAAATTTGACATTTGATTAAATACTCTTCGGTGAAAAATCTGGAATATAAGATTGTATTACCTATTGGGGGAAAAGTGAATGCAAATGAACAAAGGTTGGAAGGAAACAGGGATAAATGAAATCAGTTGTTGTGTTGGGGTGGTAGAATAGAAGGTAGTTTTTTAAATTCCTGCATTTTCATGTTATTCGTGCAAAAAATAAATAATCTGGGGAAAAAAGGCACAATACAGTTAAATACTACCTTTATTGCTTTTAATTGGTTTCACTACTACCACCAAGAAAGACTTTGAAGCAAGGACTGTCCCCAGTTCCACCAATTCTGACAAGGGACTTGGACACAGATGGCTCTGTAGATCAGGATAGGCTGGAGTAATCAAAATAAATTTTATAGAGGATAAGAGATCAGAACTGATCAAGGAGGATACATAAAATTTAGATAGGAAAAAAGGAGAAAGTGTGTTCTAGTAGGGACTACACTGTAGAAAATGGTATAGAAGCAGGATGAAGTATATTATAAGCAGGGCTTTGAATCGGTTCATTCTGGTTCAAATCCCTGCTGAGAATTTGCCATTTCTAACAAGTTTCCAGGCGATACTAATGATGCTGGTTAGGGACCAATTCTGAGACCCACTAGTAGAACAATGGTTCTCAAAATGTATTATACGTAAGAATCGCCTGGCGATCTTGTTAAACTGTAGATTCCGATTCAGTATATCTGGGATGGAACTGCAGATTCTCAGCAGGGGCTCAAAGCCCTGATTATAAGCCAAGGCTAATAAGGCTTAAAAGAAAACCATGAGAGCTGAAACAGACATTTAATTGACTTTCAGTCAGCTAGCTTCTAAGCCAAAAAAAAAGCAAATTAAAAAAGTCAAGAAAACAGGTCTGATTAAAAAGAAATGAATAAAAATCATTTATTCCTATCCTTTAAAAAAAAAATCGACTTACCCACTGGAGTCAAACAGGCTTCTGAAATCATATAAATTATCTTCCCACGACATGTTTCTGCAGACAGTCACGCTGAAAAACACACACATACACACACACAGAGGAACCTCTGGAGTGATGGGACCACCCACTCACATCAACTCTTCTCAAATATTGAACAACATCCTGAATCAGAGAGGGGGTGTTGTATTGAAAGAACTAATAGCCTATGGTTCCTTCTGCCCCAGTGGACAAAATTTGTTTCATATTAGCCACATATAAATTAATTCCTAAAGGATTAGTCTTCTGCAGAAGTACAGAAAGGAAAAGTTATGGAGTTTGGAGGGAGAGGGAAAAAAAAATCAGAAAACAGAGGACAAAAAGGAATACCATCCTTACTTTATAGGGTCAAAAGAAGGACATAATAGCCTGATATGAATGAAATTTATATGCAATTGAAGGGATGAGCTTCCTAAGTGTGAGGCATGGTACACCCATTAGCTCAATTAATCATCACAGCAGCATGAAAAAATAACTATGTTGTTCCCATTTTACGGATATGGAAATGGAGGCCAGCAGCAGTTAAGTAACTTACCCAAGGCTAGGGCTGAAAACTCCAGAGGTTGATCTCTTCTCCACACCATGCTTAAGAGCTCATGCCCTTCGAACAAATCCCCCACCCGCTTGTCCCTAACACCAGGTATTTCCCCATTAGTGACTGATTCCGTTGAGGTAAAGAATTATGTTCTGCTAAAATGTAAAAATTCCTGGAAAAACAACAAATTAAAACCACTTAAAGAGCAACTCCCTTCAGAGGAACTTCCAAGGCTGACACATTGTGGTTGGCGTGGGAAGGACACTGCCCAGGTAAAGTGCACTGGTAGAAGCAGTGAAGGTTCTGGTGGCCAGAAGAGACTGGGGTACTACTGAGGGTTGGAAGAGTGGAGAGGAGGGGGCAGGGAATGTTGAAAGGAAGAAAGCACCAAGGGCGGCCCAGGTGGAAAATCCAAACAGTACGTGGTCTCATGTGGTCTCCATGAGAGAAACAAAGGAAGCCTTGGCTTGGTGGTGATCACAGAATGAGCTTGGCTGGCTGTTCCTGAAAGAACAAGCTGGTTGACTATGGCCTTAGTAAGATGATATACTCAACCCCACCCATTCCCTGTTCTTGAGAACCTGACGTAGAGAAAGACCTATAGAAACTCCCTGTGCAACAAAGGCCACACTGCTCAGGTCACAGAAGTGCCGGTTCCTCTTCAATGAGAAGGTACAGGACCCAGCTTGTCCACAATCTTAGCCTCATAACCCAGAGCCATGAGGGCAGTCCATTCCCAAGGCAAAAGGTTAACAGCCAGTGTCCAGAAGCACAGTTAAGGACAGGAAGATGCAGTCATTAGAAACAGAACACTCAATGCATCTCCAATTCTGGTCCACACTGAGAAATCTTCCATTCTCCGGACCTGCTTCCTCCCTTACATACACAAACACTATTTTTGTTGGAGCTGGGCCCTTCTCCCTGCCAGCAAATGCCACCCACAAACACATGCACATCAGGGAAAAATCCCACCCTCTAAGTCACTCTCTGGCAACGTTCAAGGGGCTGAGACCAGGGCTCAAAGTCCACCCAAGTGCCACCTAGGCACTCACCTTCTAAACTAGGTGGAGAACTGCTAGTCAGGCCCTCAAATTAATATCAGCTGGCCTGGGAGGGTCAAAAGCTACCAGGTAGAAACGACATCACGGACCAGAGAGAAAGGAATTTAATTAAAACCAAAACAGAAAGTGCTCACTGTTGCCGTCGGAAAGAAGGCAGAGGGCAGGGAAATAAGTTTTTGTGCTAATAACCCCCTCCTTGTGACGGAGGCTACTGACTCCATTGACTCCACCCCAACTCATGGCAACTCCGTGTGTGTCAGGGTAGAACTGTGCTCCATAGGGTTTTCAACAACTGATTTTTTTTCAGAAGTAGATCGCCAGGCCTTTCTTCTGAGGCACCTCTGGGTGAACTCGAACTTTCAACCTTGCAGTTAGCAGTCGAGCACGTTAACCGTTTTCACCACACAGGGACACGTACAGAGGATTCTAGAAGACCAGAAAGCTTGCCTGTATTTTAAAAGGGCCTGCTCCTGAACCCTGGGATAGGTAGAAGCGGGCTTGAACAGCATGGGGCTGGGTAGCTAAAGAGCTGAATTATGCTGCAGAATAAAAAAGGAAGAGCTTGTTTTGAGAGTGACTGAGAAACATCAAGAGAAGAAAAGGATGCTCCAGGGCAGGGTGCCAAAGGTCTTTTCAGACAAGGGACACCTAAGAGCATTAGATTTTAATTGTCTTTATTGCTGTGATGTAATACACCCTCCCTACTCCAGATCTTCAATCCAATCTGCTGCACACACAAATAGCCTTGTGTGTTTTTTGTTCTGTTGCTGTTTGGTGGAAACCAGGGAAAAGGGGCCAAATTCGAAGTGTGGTTCAATACACAGCAGAAAGAGGAGACAAGCCACAGAAAGGGAGCTGTGAGTCCCACAGCAGCAGAAGTGGCCGTGAGAATGTAAACATCCAGGCCTGCTCCAATCTGGAGGAAGACATGGAACAGGGAACTTGAGTAGACATCTGCATTACACTCATTGATTTCTACAGCTGTGAATATGCAACGTGGACTGTGTGACAGCAGCTAGGTATGCTAGAGGAAGACATGGTTCCTGCCCTCAAGGCTGCTAAGTGTGTGCACGTGTGTGTTCAAGAGGCAAGGAGAGAGAGATCACAGTGCAAGCCAAATACAGGGAAGGACACTGACAAATCAACCAGCAATTACAGGTAGGGTAGGTCAGAATGCTGAGGGCAAAGTGTGCACAGGGTGCTATGGGAACACAGAAAAGACCCTACACTCCGTCTGAGATGAGAAAGGGAAAATGAAGGTCAGAAAATGAAATGTCCAAGTTTCATCCTGAAAGATACCGGTTTTCCCAGCCGTTGAGAAGGGAAAGGCAGTCCAGGCTTGGGCATCAGCATGTGCAGAAAGACATCAAAAGTTCCAAGCCCTTCCAAGTGGCCAGAGAGTAGATGCATCCAGGAGAGAGCCCAGGAGGCTGAAGGGGAAGCTGGGCTAGGCCACAAAGAACACAGCACACCATACTAAGGGGTTAGGATTTGAAGGGATAGGATGGGGCGGCAAGGGAGTTGTAGATTTCTGTAACTTTGTTGTTGCTGCTGTTGGGTGCACTTGAGTCAATCCCGACTCACAGTGACCCCATGTGACAGAGCAGAACTGCCCCATAAGGTTTTCTAGGCTATAATCTTTACGGGAGCAGATCACCAGGTCTTTCCCCTGCAGAGCTGCTGGGTGGGTTCAAACCGCCAATCTTTCGGTTAGCAGCCGAGCGCTTAACTGTTGCACCACCAGGGCTCCTTTCTGTAATTTTACCAGGCATAAAAAAGTAATGTGTGCTTGTTAAAAAAATCCAGAAGAGTCCAGAAATGTTCCGTCTAAAGCAAATTACTACGCTCCACATCCTCTCAGATAACTACTGTTAACAGTGTTGAACGTATGCACTTTGGATTTCTTCTAAGTCTATGTCCAGTGTATATATAGAAAGAGTATGTTTTATTTTGTTTTGCAAAAATGGAATTGTAATATTCACATTGTTCTGCAACAGCAAATTCTAAAGTAAGAAAGAGACACAATCGTTTTATATTTTGGAACCAACCGTCTGCCAACAAGCTGGAAAGGAGCTTAGAGATGGGGAAGGCAAGACAGGAAAATCAGTTTAAAGAGAACAAGGCAAGCAAGAGAGATGAGAGCCTGAACGTCACAGGAGCTGGGAGGGTAGAAAAGAGGGCAGACGGGAGAGAGACTGCAGAGTTGGCAAGACTGGGTGACCACTTGGATACAGGGAGAGTTAGAGAAGAGCTGAAGGAGTCCTTGGGTGATGCAAATGATTAAGCACTCAACTACTAAACTGAAAGAGTGGCAGTTCGAACTCACCTAGAGTTGCCTCGGAATAACGGCCCGGCGAACTGCTTCCAAAAGACCACAGCCTTGAAAACCCTACAGAGCAGTTCTATTCTGCACGCATGGTTTTTGGTTTGTTTGTTTTGCTTTCGAGGAGGCGTTAAGGGAGACTCCAGGTCTCTGGCTAGGCAGCCATGGGGGCAGGATAGAAAGGAACAGCAAGATTATGAATCCACATTCGGACAACCTGAGTTGGAGGAGCTACTCAGTATATGGTTCACCAAGTAGACCAGAAGCTCATAATAGAGGTCTCAGGCACAGGTTCAGAAGTCTAAGATGGTGGCTGGAGTCACGAATGTGGAGGAAATCAGAAGGGCAAGTGTAAGGAATAAAAGAGGAAGGCCAAGGTCCCTGCTCTGGGGACACAGTCCTTCACTCCTCAAGGCACAGGTTCCCACAGCCAGTACCCAGCAGTGCTCTCTAGGTTAGAGCATTTGTCACACCGCCTTGCAATTACAGGCTCACACCCTCCACAAGGCCAGAAGTATCACCCAAACTTGGGTCTAACCCAGTGTGAGGCGTACAATAAGCACTGAAAACCTAACCAAAAACCAAATCTGTTGCCGTAGAGTCAATTCTGACTCATAGCGATCCTATAGGACAGAGGAGAACTGCCCCATGGGGTTTCCTAAGCTGTAATCTTTACAGAAGCTGACTTCACATCTCTCTCCCACGGAGCAGCTGGTGGGTTCAAACCACTGACCTTTCGGTTAGCAGCTGAGCACTTAACTACTGCACCACCAAGGCTCCTTAAGCACTGAAAAAATGACTACTAAAAGGAGGTATGTATAAATATCCATACACTACAGAGATGGTTTTTCTTTTCCTTTCCTGTCAAGCTGCTTAAGCTCATAATTTATTTTAATATTATTGTGAACAGTAGACGCACAGGGAGTTGAGGAAACATAAAACATCAATGAGTTTTTCTTTCTGGCTAGAGCAGGCTGGCGCCCTAAGTCTTACCTACAGTCTTTTTTAAAATGTTTCTTCCAACTCCACTAGCAAAAATGCAGTGTTACAGCACTACGAAGAGAAGGGTCAAGCTGACTGCCCCATGAAGACAGTCTTAGCACACTAGCCTAGAAAGCCTCAGGATATTCAGGGTTTAGCAAAGGGCTGCCTGACATCTTAGATTCTAAAAATGCCATAGGAATACTTCTTCCAATATTTAAACATGTAAAATGCATGTGAGGTATCAGTTTGACCAGAATGCAATTTAAGTATATAACGTGGGGCCAAATTATCCATAATACGCACATCTGTGAAAACTTTTACTTTGGAGACTTGCAAGAACTGGAGTGAAGAGCTGTGTAGATAAGGAGATACTGATTTCCTCCAGGCAAAGAGCCCTGAGGGAATGAATCTGAAGGCTAGAACCTGCTGAGCTCGGCTTTCTAGCTCTTTGGAGATTCAACTTCTCCTTTAGGTGCTTAACTCTTTCATTACCTCGCCTAAGGATCAGCTCAAAGAAGCCTTTGAGGTGACAGGGCAGCCAAATCCAGCCAGCCGTTTACACCAGCTTGCAGTAAAGGCAAGGTCCCTGGGTGGCACAAACAGTTTATGCTCAACTACTAACCTAAAGGTTGGCGGTTCAAACCTCCACAAAGGCACCGTGAAGAAAAGGCCTGGCAATCTGCTTCCATAAAGATTGTTGCTGTGTGTGTCGTCTAGTTGATTCCGACTCATGGCAACCCAACAGGGCAGAGTAGAACCGCCCCATAGGGCTTCGTAGGCTGTAATCTTAACAGGGTCAGGTCACCAGGTCTTTTCACCCACGGAGCAGTTGGTGGGTTCCAGACGCCCATATTTCAGTTAGCAGCTGAGTTTTTAACCATTACGCCACCAGGGCTCCTTTGGTAAAGATTCCAACCAAAAGAACCCTATGGAGCAGTTCTACTCTGTAACACATTGGGTGGCCATGAGTGAAACTGACTCAAAGGCAATGGGTTGGGTTTGGTATCGAAAAGCCAAGAGGTGTTTCTCACCTCTTATATACTAACCAATACGTAGTCTTGGAGCCAATTCCTAAATACAACCCTGATTTACATTATTGCTATCTCTGCAATATATTTATAAACGATGACTGCTTTTCCAGTGACACTAAAGCTCATCAAATTCAACTTGCGTATTTCATTTCATCTCATACATGCATTACTGGATCCCTGAGGGCTATTTTTATTTGCAAAACTGCATCCTCAATCAATAATTTGCCTAAACGTATAAACAGTCCTCTTAACTAAAGGTACAAAGATTGTGGAAACAACCCTGCACTTGGAGTCAGGAGGTCTGGAGTTCTCCATCAGATCGGCCACTAACTGGTCACCTGACTTGGAACAAGTTCTCTAGTCTGCACTGAATGGAAACACACTCTTGTTCTCCACCGCACGGGGCTGGTGAGCGCACCCGGACAGAGAATGGATGGGAATGTGTTCTCAAATGGATAGACAGGTAAACATGCTGAAGGAGAAAATTTTCTAAAAAATACACCATTCTTCTAACTCATTCTTGGTTAGAAAGGAGTATGATTCTGGATGACGCCTCGTGTTCACTGACTCCTCAAAGGGCATTAAAGAAAACATCAATGATCAAGATTAGAAAATAAAATCTACTAATAAAATTGTCAGTAGATTGTTAGCTACCATCGAGTCAATTTTAACTCATAGTGACCCCATGTGACAGAGTAGAACTGCCCCATAGGGTTTTCTAGGCTGTAATTTTTATGGAAGCAGGTTGCCAGGTCTTTCTCCCATGGAGCCACTAATGAGTTTGAACCACCAATTCTTTCAGTCAGCAGCCAAGCACTTAATCATTGTACCACTAGGGATCCGTCAAGAAAGCCCTATGGAACAGCTCTACTCTGTCACATGGGGTTTCTATGAGTCGGAATTGACTGAAAGGCACCCAACAACAACAATACAATACTCCACTGCAGATTAGACTTGAGTTACTAATGAGAAAAAAATAAGACAACTGCAAAAATCAACATTATTAGTGTTCTTTGGACCTTGGTCAATTGGATTAAAATTCTGCAGGGTCTGTCTGGCATTAGAAAAAAAAGTACTTTCTTACAGCAGCAGATAAAAAGATTTGTCCACCAAGCTCTCCACTTCTCCCCACCTACCTCCTTTTCTTCCAAAGGAGAAACCAAAAAACCCGTTGCTGTCAAGTCGATTGCAACTCATGGCGACTCTATAGGACAGAGCAGAACTGCCTCATAGGGATTCCAAGGAGCAGCTGATGGATTCAAACTGCTGACCCTTTGGCTGGCAGCCGAGCTCTTAACCACTGCACCACTAGGGATCCTCCAAAGGAGAAGGGATCTCCTTTACCCAATGGTTTGCTATACCGTGCCTCAAAGCTACTTCCAGGAAGCATCCAGGGCTATAATGAGAAGGGCTTTAACTCCATCAGGCACCACCAAAAAGAAACCAAACCAGTCTATTTCAACTCATGGTGACCCACTAGTATATTTTTGACATCCCTACCCGCCATAGTCATAGAATCTAGTAACTAGACTCTAGCTGACCAGGTAATACTCCCAGCTTCCCACATGCCAGACACTGCATTAAGCACTTTACCTACAACAGAGTCAGGCAGGAACCACACTGCTTGGTCTCATTTGGGCCTTACTTAATCAGTCAAACCCACATGACAAAAAGAAAAAATGATTAAAGAATAGTTATCAAGAAACTCTATGCAGAAAAATATAGAACAAAACCAAATTTCTAAACAGAATAAAAAAAGCTAGGCTTACTGGACCACTAGAGACTAGATGAACCCCCAAGACTATTGCCCTGAGATACTCTTCAAACTTGGAACTCAAACCACTCCCAGAGGTCACCTTTCAGCCAAATAACAGATTGGCCCATAAAATAACATCACCTGTGAGTACTGTGCTCCTCAAAATAATCGTCTAGATGAAATCAAATGGTTAACATTTACCCTAGTTCAAAGACGAGAAGGTTGGAGGGGGCAGGGAAGCTAGATTAATGGAAACAGAACAACCAAAATGGAATTAACAAGAATGCTGATACACTGTAAATAATGTAACTAATGTCAATAAACAATATGTACAGAAATTGTTAAATGAGAACCTAAGCTCCTGTGTAAACTTTCACGAAAAACACAATAAAATGTTTAAAAACAGAAACTCAATGTATATTACATTGCATTTGAGGTAGGTGAAAACTCAATTGAAGAAAACCTCCGTTCCTCATGAGCTCTGTAAATTAACACTAACATGCATTTGTTGCACATCTACTGACCACCTACTACCCACCAGGCCTGAGCAAGAGACGGGGCATCAAGTCTAAACTGCTGATCTCAAGAATCTTACAATGTAGGGGTGTGACAGAACCGATATGTACACAGATTGCAGCCCCCACTCCAGTGATTTGTCTCCTGAGGAGTTCATGCACAACGCCACTGGGGCTTTTCCACAGGAGACCAGGCAAAGTTTTCATGGTCAAGATAACAGATCTGCCTTTAGCCCTAAAGAAGAGGCAAGCTGCCAAACACTGGCAATTAACAGGAAGGAGAAACTCCAAACAAAATGTCAACAGTCGTGGATATGTACTGAGTGCCTGTTCTAGTTTAGGTACCATGCTGACCCGTTGTCATCAAGTTGATTCCGACTCATAGTGACCCTATAGGACAGGGTGGAACTGCCCCATAGGGTTTCCAAGGAGCAGCTGGTGGATTCAAACTGCTGAACTTTTGAGCTCTTAACCACTGTACCACCAGGTTCCAGGGCACAATTAGTGCCTCTTTTTTCCGTAATTAGAAACTACTTGAGATTTCTGTGGTCAGTTTTTTTTTTTGTTTGGTTTTTAAATCCAGTCATCAATAAACACTGGCCACCTGCAGTATGGTGCAGAGAAGAAACAATGTCTTCAGGTGGGTTACAACCGGGCTACCAGCTTCATATACCATCCCAGCACAGGTAGATTTGGCTCATCTGCCTGGCCAGGCACATGTGACCCTCCTAAAAATTCCCACTTGGGCAAAGAGGATGCCCATCCCCCTACTCTCCAAGTCCATTTGCAGAAGAATGTAGTGCGTGAAGCTTCTATCACAAATGAGAAGTGTTATTCTTCCCAAGCTCCAGACTTAGAGCCATCATTATAGTTTAATAATCTTCAGCAGTCTGGACACCTGCCTTTGGCTTGTACATCTATCTGCCACAAGTGAATCATCAAAATCTGATGATTTTTTCAGCCAGTGAGTCAAAAGGTATGACTGTGTTATTATTCCAGATTAACTATTAAGAGAAAAATTAATAAGTCTTCTCTCTCCCTCCCAATACGCTTATTATCTTTCCCTCTTTTTTCCCCCTAAAAGTTAAACCCTGTCAGTCAAGCCCACACAGGGTTACCCCTAGGCTGCATTTGACTGTAGAGAAATCTGTCAAGACTTTCGTGGCCTTTACCAAACATCTGCCAAGCGAGAATGTGAGCGTTGATAGGAAATCTGGCCTCAAACATACCAATGATCACGAAGACGGCACAGGAAGGGGCAACGGTTTGTTCTGTTACCTTTAAGGTCACCAGGCGAAGTCAATCTGATGGCAACCAACAACACCACTTTAAGGACTGAGGTGCGCCTGACTCAAGCCATGTGTTTTCAATCGCTGCATAAGCACGTAAAAGCTGGACAATGACTAAGGAACACCCAAGAGGAATTGACACCTTTGAGTTATGATGTTGGTGAAGAATGTTGAACATACCATGGACTGCCAAAAGAACGAACAAATCTGTCTTGGAAGAAGTACAGCCAGAATGGTCCTTAGAAGCGAGGATGGTGAGACTTCATCTCACATACTTTGGACATATTATCACGAGGGATCAGTCACTGGAGGAAGACATCGTCCTTGGTAAAGCAGAAACCAAAACCAAACCAAACCCGTTGCCGTCAAGTCAATTCCGACTCATAGCGACCCTACAGGACAGAGTAGAACTGCCCCATAAGGTTTCCAAGGAGTGCACGGTGGATTCGAACTGCCGACCTTTTGGTTAGCAGCTGAACTCTTAACCACTGCGCCACCAGGGTTTTCTGGTAAAGAAGAGGGTCAGCAAAAAAGAGGAAGGCTCTCAATGAGATGGACTGACACAGTGGCTGCAGCGATGGACTCAAGCATAACAACAATCATGAGGATGGCTCAGGACCAGGCAGTGTTTCGTTCTGTCATGTATGGGTCACTATGAGTTGGAACCCGACTCAACAGCACCTAACAACAACAAAAATAATAGGAAATTCATTCGCCCTGTGCTGTAGACTTTTAACACTGAACAAGTGTCCACTTTGTTCATTCTAAACTGAACCTATCATAAACTCTTCCCTAGTCGTAAAGACAGAAGCCAAGGGCAGGCAGTAGGGCAGGAAAGAAACAGGAGTCCCACGCTAGAGAGCAGTCAGGAGCCCTGGGATCTTGATTCAGGCCTTCACTAGTCATAGGACATGGAGGAAGTTATCCAGCCTCTCTGGGCCTCAAGCTCTTCACGTATACATGGAGCAGGCTGAATTATCAAGATTTTTCTCATCTCTAGCATTTTAAGGACAGGTAGCTATACTCATGGGAGATGGAATTAACAAAGGTGTTGGTGGTGAGATGATTAATATAATGTAATTCTATCCTGGGTCCGGAAATAGCCTGGCTTAGTGCTGCATTCACCTTATCTGCCTAGATTTATTAGAGGGGGTGGGAGGGCTGGTGGGTGGGAATCACAGCCACTTACAGTGGAATTAACGCTGTTCCCAAATGGGTTCTGCTGAAGTGTGATTTATCCAGTGTGTTAAACAACTTACCAGCACTCTGAAACCATGTTACTGAAATCATGTTATTGCACAAAGTTAACTTTTCCCCAAATGTGATTTGCAGAGAGGATGCAGAGCTGAGAATCCTGTGTCTGTGGCCATCTGTCCTATCCTAGTCCCTGGAGAGGCGTGGGGGGAGTGTGAAAAGCCACCAGGTGCCATGTAAATTCAGCCACCAATGTCACATATCCATCAAGGAGCCCAGCATCTGCTAGGGATAAGTGGGCAGCTCGGGATGCAAAAGAAGCTTGCAAATCCGTCCTGACCCAGGTATTCCCTGACTTCCCCTGTGCCAGGCATGGGGCTGCGGGAATGCCAGGGAACAGGGAAGACATCATTGCTAGTATATACATCCCAAATGTTTCCCCTCTGGGCTACGGAGGGACTGTCGGCCGAAAAGGCAGCACAGAGAATAACAGGCTAGGTGCAGGGGACAAAGGTCCCCACTCTTAAGTGCCTATGTGACATGAACAAATCCCTTAACCAGAATCAGCTTCCTCATCTACCATGTAGAGATAACACAAAGTCCGCATGCCTCATGTGGTTGAGTGAAGAAATGAATGGATGTAAAAACAATGACAAGTATACAGAGCCCCACAGAACAAATGCTATGATTACCATCAACACCGTGAACCTCTCAGGCCAAGATATTAGAAATGGACAAAAATCAGCCACAAATAAAGTAAGACTCCTTAGGCACTCGCAGAGCTTTGACCTTGGGAGAGGAGTGTTTTCTGTGCTCTGCCTTTACTGCCACCCCAAGGCTTGCTTAGTCATTCAACAAAATTCTACCGAACCACATGCCCGGGAACACGCTCTGCACCGGAGATGATGAGTGAGACCCAGTCCCGGGCTTCCTCCGATCCAGCCCCACTGGAGTGAGACACGCAAACCGAAGGGGGACAGGCTACATACAGAGCCACTGGAGGGTGGAGCAGATGAGCTTCCTGGGTGGGGTGGAGGAAAGGTCTGTGATGAATTTATGAAAGAGGTGACCTATAAGTTGAGACTCTGGAGCAAGATTAGGATTTCAACATGCACTGAAAGTGGAGAAGGGAATCCCAGGAGAAGATACAGTAAGAGCAGAGGCCAGGGCCCACCGGGGCAGACATCCGCCTGAACCACAAAGGAGAGGCTGAACCAAAGAGCTACCTAGAGCCAACTCCAACATCAGGCTTGAGCCACAGGAAGGGAGGGTTACCTTCCACTTATGACATCAATGACTGATGACTGCGGGCATTGGTGGTTTAGTGGTAGAATTTCCACCTTCCATGTGGGAGACTCGGGTTCAATTCCTGGCCAGTGCACCTCAAGCACAGCCATCACCTGTCTATCATTGGAGGCTTGCATGTTGCTATGATGCTAAACAGATTTCAGCAGCTTCTAGACTAAGACTTTGAAGACTAAGACTAGGAAGAAAGGCCTGGTAATCTACTGAAAAAACAGCCAGAGAAATCCTATGGATCACAATAGTTTGATCCTGTTGTGCATGGGGTCGCCATGAGTCGGGGGCCGACTAGACAGCAGCTAACAACAATTACATGGCCTGTGATTACCTCTCTCTACTCCTCCTTCCCCCCAATGCTGACACACACAAAACCCAGGAAATCCTCTTTAGACTCTTGGAAGAGAAAGCTGAGCTTCCTGGGTGGTGCATGTCAGGCAGAGGGCCATCCTGGAGATGCTGGGAGGTGTCCATATTGGAAGGTACTGTGTGGCAGCTGCTTCCCAGACACTTTTGCAGCCTTCCGAGTCACTGAAAATAACTCTTTTGCTTCTTGTACACTCTAAAAAATTGCAAGTATGCCTGGCATTGTCTCTAGTCTAAGTCTGTGTTGATAAAGAACAGCTGAAGCGCTCAGTGATTGACGTTCTTTGGGAAGTGAGAATTTTCTCTCCTTCTCGCCTGATAGAGAGTAAGGCACCAGCGACTGGGAATCTAGTCCTGGCCATCACAATTGGTTCTGTTAATCAGAAAAGGTAGTTTACATACACTGAATGTCTAAGAATCCTTTCTTCTGTGTGGGTGTGGTTATGCCCATTTTACAGATATGGAAACAGACTCAAGGATCTGAAAGAACCTGCATAAGATTATATAAACAGCAAGAGGAGGGTCAGGATTTAAACCCAAGTCTGCTGGCTCTAAACCCTATTATGCCCTTTGCACTGTGCCACACTGCCTCTAGGCTGTGCTTACTCAAAAGTCACATTCAAAGTTCAAAATAGAACCCGCTATGTGACATGGTCGACTTCCCTTAACCCTTCTGTGTAGACCTGAATTCTTTATCTCCCAAAAGGCAGAGTTGCTCCAGAAGATCTCTAAGATTCCTTTCAACAATAAAATTCTAATTAACTTCATATCTACTTAGAACTTCAAAATGGGCCGACTGGTGACCCATATGATCATGTGGCACTCATGTGATCCTTATAAACCCTATAAGGTAAGAGGGCGCTACTTTGCAGAAAAGAAACAGAGGCAGAGCGGCAAGTTAACAGATGCACCAGGGAATGAGTTCAGGTCTCACGCTTTTACTGCGTACAAACCAACCAAACATGTTACCATCAAGTCGATTCTGACTCATAGCCACCCTACAGAACAGCAGAACTGTCCCATAGGGTTTCCAAGGAATGGCTGATGGATTCCAACTGTCAACCTTTTGGTTAGCTGCCAAATGCTTAACCACTGTGCCACCAGGGCTCCTATACGAGGCATTGTTATTCCAAAGCACTGAAGCCTGAAAATTCTGAAGCCTAGACTTCTGAAGCCCTGGTGGCGCAGTGGTTAACAGCTAAGACTAACCAAAAGGTCAGCAGTCTGAATCCACCAGCCCCTCCATGGAAACCCTTTGGGGCAGTTCTACTCTGTCCTATAGGGTCGCTGTGAGCTCAGAATTGACTCAACAGCAAAGGTTTTTTTTTTTTTAAGACTTGTAGGCCCCTCTGAAATCGGGGTTAGTCTCCAAGTCCAAATGAAACACTTGGGGTGGCAGAAACAATCCAAGTCTGACTGGGAAGCTGGACTCCTCACTGCACTGTAGCGGCAGAACAAGTGCCAGTCTGAGACGAAAGAGCGTGTCCTCCTAAGACCATCCTGCATTTGTTCCCATTGACTCCAAGACTCTCAAGAGTGTACTTCCCAACTTTCTAGAAGTTAGACTAACTGTACAGAACAAAGGAGCCCTGGTGATGTAGTGGTTAAGTGCTCAGCTGCTAAACGAAAGGTTGGCGGTTCAAACCCACCAGCCTCTCTGTGGAAGAAAGATGTGGCAGTTCTACTCTGTCCAACAAGGTCACTGTAAGTCAGAATTGAATCGGCTCAATGGTGGTGGGTTTTGTTTTGTTTTTTTTGGTACAAAATAGAGGGCAGTAGTGGTTCAGTGATAAAATTCTCACCTTCCATGCAAGAGACCCAGGTTTAATCCCTGGTCAATGCACCTCTTGCAAAGCCACTACCTGTCTGTCAGTGAAGGCTTGCACGTTGCTATGATGCTGAACAGGTTTCAGTGGAGCTTCCAGACTAAGATGGAATAGGAAGAAAGGTCTAGCAACCTACTTACAAAAATCAGCCAAAGAAAACCCTCTGGATCATGATAGTCCAAGCCCCACAGGGACGGCACAGGACCAGGCAGCATTTTGTTGCATTGTGCATGGGGTCCCCATGAGCCAGGGCCAACTCCATAGCAGATAACAATAACTACAAAACAATACAGGGAGCACTGGTGTGCTCTGCTCCCTGCTCCCCTACCACACGCCTCAGGCCTTTAGAAGGACCAGATGCCCGAGCTCCTAGGGGCCCATGGTCTTTAACGTCCTTTCCACCCCTCCCTCTCGCTCTGGGGGAAGACAGGCGCCATCCTGGGTACCTTACCATCAACCCAACTTCTCCGTTTTTAATCTCTCTGAGCAGTCGTGTGTCCATGCCTCTAACATTTCTTTAGGAAAAAACCTGCACTTTAATTCTTCAGTTTCTGAGAGACAATTTTCTAAACCATGAGTCTGTCAGTTACACTGAAATCAAACATCACATTTAGGCTTCCTAAAAATATTACCCCAGTACAATGCCTCCTTTTTGCTCCCACATGCCCATCCCCCAAACGCACACACATACACTTTAGACTGTCATTTAGACACTGGAGTGTATATTTTAAATGTCTTTAATAACATCTACTAAAAGGACATTTGCACATGATTCTTCATTTTACTTCAAAGCTATGATCCAAACTGCAGCTTTTATTGAATTTTAGGACTAAACAGGTAGATACGTGGATGGCAAGTACTGACAATATAATTCAGAAAAGAATTTGAAATGCATTCAGTTTTCCCATAACATGCCACATCTCCATCCTCAATTTTTAGTAAAGTCTTTTTTGCCCATCTCACAGCCCAGCGTGAGGTACATACTACATATTAGTGAAATGAATGTTAATACATCTTAATCTTCTTAACACCCATGTTAGAACTTCACTGCTATGATTCTGGTTATCATCTAAATCTATCTGACCCTAACACAAATGCCATTCGAATCAGCAGCAAAGAACAGGCAGCTGCTTGTATTCGAAGTACACATACCTCTGTCATCTGAACTGTTTTGAAGTTGGTCTTACTTGGAAGACAAATGGTTAGCAGCTGCAAGTTCAACTACAAAGTGCTTGGTAGGAAGGCAGAAAAGGAACTAGAGGGAGTTAGAAAGTGCTGTTTCATACATTAAGCGTAGAATACTTTTCCAACAAACGTCTTTCATTTCCCTGGGGGAAACTAATCCCCACATGCCCCTTGAACTTGGGAAAACACAGGGCTGTGCTCTGGGAGAGTCTGGTTTAAAGGCTGGGCAAAGCTGGGGGAGTGAAAGAGTCACTTCTTCTGCTCATCTCCATTCCGTTAACTTCTTTTAAGGGAAAATGTGGGCCATGGGCAAAGCCACCCGACCATCAGTCCAAAGGCCTAGATTAATTAAATGTATGATGCTGAACAAGTTACTTCCTCTGTTTGTCCCTCATTTTCTCCTTGGCAAAATAAAAAAGCAAAAATAAACAAATTAAACAAAGGGGCAAGACTGAATAACCTCTAAACCAGCGCTGTCCAGCAGAACTTTCTGCAGCGATGGAATTGTTTTAATCTGGGCTGTCCAATACAGGAGCCACTAGCACATGTGGCCACTGAGCCCTTGAAATGTGGCCAGTACAACTTAGGAACTGGTTTTTAAATTTTATTTAATTTTAAAATTTAAATATAAATAGCCACATGTGGCTAGTGGCTACCATTTTTGGACAGTGCAGTGCTAGAGAGATCTCTAGCATTTTATGCAGTCTTGGGAGGGCATTAGAGTTGCAGGAAGACAAACGTGGGTTCTAAACTTAGCTCTACCACTTACTAGTTGTGCAAATTATTTAACGTCTCTGAGCTTCATTTTCCTTATTTGTACAGTGGAATGGAGTCCCTGGGTGGTGCAAACTATTAATGCGTTCAGCGGCCAGCCAAAAGGTTGGAAGTTTGAGTCCACCCAGAGGGGCCTCAGAAGAAAGCTCTGGTGATC
This sequence comes from Trichechus manatus latirostris, assembly GCF_000243295.1. Lineage (NCBI taxonomy): Eukaryota > Metazoa > Chordata > Mammalia > Sirenia > Trichechidae > Trichechus > Trichechus manatus. The sequence goes on along the minus strand of NW_004443966.1, from coordinate 11,943,553 downwards.
TAATTCTGAAAAACCGGACATTGAAAACCCTATGGAGCACAGTTCTACCGTGACACCCATGAGGCCGCCATGAGTCGGAGTCAGCTCCACACATGGAGGCAACCGGTAACTGGTACAACAGAATACTACTACCTTTCTTGCAAAATTTTAGTTAAAATTCACGACAGTGGAAAGGACGTAAAGAGACCAGAATAGGCCTTTAATAAATGATAGCTATTTTTTCCAATTATGATGTCCTTCAGGGATGAAAGTTTCATGTTTCCTGACTTCTTCCTACTGTTGCTTCCTGCTTTGGAATCCATACTTAATTATTACACCACAGGGTAACAGCTGCGGTCCTGTGATGCAGCCACAGATGCAGTCTTTATTTACCAAGAGAGCAACCTGCTCAGGAACTTTTCTGGGTCCTCAGCTGTGGGCAAGCTTCCAGTAACCCAAGTGCTCTCAACCTCCGGAACCACTGACTTCCGCTTACCCCGTGTGTCCCCCCACCTCTTGCTGTCGCTCAGGAATTCACAAAACTCTTCCCGGTGACTGTACATCGAGCTGAAACTGTGTTCATGCAACCAGAACACCTGTCGGTGGTTTCTGGTACTTTCCTCACTAACTCTCCCCTTGACTTCCCCAAATCAGTATTTCAGGGCTTCTTTTTTTTATTTGGAAATGCTTTAGGACCTTCTTTTTTTTTTCCTCCATTGCTCAGTGACTTACAATACTTAGAAAAAGAAAAGCAATAAGCTACATTTATGGCTAACCCAGTATTAGTTTAGTTAATCAAAATGAAAGAGACTGTTTTAGAAGTAATGTTCCAGGAACATGATAAAAATTTGCAATCTCTATCTAAATTAGTATAATGTGTCAAGAGCCTGGCCCAAGTGTTTCATTAGTCCTTCTTCTAGAGAACAGAGACTTTCCTTGGCTCCAAAGACCAGGTTTTATCAATGGACAAAAACGAATGCCTAAGAGAAACAAAAACCAGACCAAACCCATTGCAGTCCAGTCAATTCCAACTCACAGCAACCCTACAGGACAGAGGAGAACTGCCCCATAGGGTTCCCAAGGAGCACCTGGTGGATTTGAACTGCTGACCTTCTGCCATCAGGACTGCACACCTAAGATAAGCAGGATAAAATTTCTATTATTAATAATCAATGGAATGTTAAGCTGCTCTCTTCTTCCTGTCTCCCCACCATTCCACAGACCCCATGAGAGAGAAAGGAGATGAAACGCAGACTGGCATTTTGGTAGGATTTCAATCTGAATTTGAGTAAGCCATTAGACAAAAGGTTTACAGTTAGACTGGAATGCCTGTTAACTTCTGAGGCCTCCCACCGAGGACATTCTTGAAGGATTATTTACTAAAGGGCAGTGCGAAAGCAAAGAGGGCGAATAATTTTCAGTCTGGACTCTCAAACATGGTGAGGGTCTGATCTAGTTTTTTTAAAACTAACCCAGGTATGTTAAGTTATACCTCAGTAAAAAGGAAAACATAATTAATCAGGATCCAGACAAACCTCTAAGTATGACAATATGATTGGCTCATTAGCCATATCTTCTCCCTACAACACCCCAAATTCCAAGATTTAACCTCAATGTGGAACACAGATGGGTTATTCACGCAAATCAATTGTCCACTTTGCCTGAAAAGAAAACGCACTCAAGAACATCCAAGAGTCTGAACGGTTTCTGGTAAACAGTTAAACTCAAAATAGGTCAACTCTAGAAAAGCATTCATTGCAAGGGGACTTTTGTCTGTGGTTATTTTGAAAACTACTGCTTTTAAAACTGACATTATAAAGCTTAAAAATAGTCCCTCTTACTAAGGACTATGGACTAAAATACCCCCCCCCTCCATTTCCTTCCTCCCTTTCCCCTCAATCACCTAGGAGGATAAGGATACCTTTCCCAGCGCTTCAGATTATTACTTGAAAATAATTTTATTTTAGAACATTGGGCAGAGTTACCAAAATTCTGTGGTGGGTAACCTTGGAAATTGTTCAAACCAAGTAAGTGTCCCAAATGGAACCATGTAATATATACACATAAGAGAATTTGAGTCGGGATAAACACTCAACCACCTCCTTCCACTCCAGCCATGTGAATGTCTGCAAGTTCCTTCCTCTCTCTGGGTCTGGTTTCCTCATCTCTGAAATGAAGGCATGTGACTAGAGGCTGTACTGGGTCCCATTCAGCCCTACCAGGCTGTGCATCTGCAAAGCTGGGCAGCTGCTTCTTATCTTCATGGTTCCTTGGAAAGAGCAAAAAAGTCTCTAGCCCAAAAGGTCCCTGCGAAGCCCTCGTTATACTTAATAGTGTTCCCCCTGAAACACAAGAATGGCTACTGAGAGTAACTGAATGTGAGAAGTCTATATAAGGTGTTGTAAGAAAAAAGTTACTGTATTTTGCAGATGACACTAGTAAAGCTAGATATGTATACATATATATTTCATTTTTAAAAAATACTAGATATACTAGCTTTGGAGCCCTAGTGGCGCAGTGGTTAAGAGCTCAGCTGCTAACCAAAATGTCAGCAGTTGGAATCCACCAGCCACTCCTTGGAAACCCTATGGGGCAGTTCTACCCTGTCCTATAAGTTGGAATCAACTCCACGGCAACGGGTTTGGTTCGGTTTTATATTAGCTTTAACAAAGCTGCAGGATATAAACAATTCATAAAAATCAAACCAGTCAAAATGGAAAAGACAAATGAGAAGAATTTCAATCACAACAGCATCAAAATGTTAAGTATTTGAAATATTAACTCAGGACACAAGAACCATTCAGAAGAAACTATAACACCATAACAAGAGAAATAGAGGAAGACATGAATAAATTGAAAGATACATCATGAGATTTTTTAAAGTTTTTTTTAACTCTACCAAATATATATGACTATCAGAACTATGTAAGAGCAGGTAAAAAAAAGAAATTTTAAAAACAGATCAAAATAAAACCAAGCAAAGGTAAGCCTAAAAATACAACAAATAGGTAAATAAATCATATTTAACAAACTCCAGTAAGATACTAGAACTCATGTACAGAAAAATTAACTTAGAACCATTCCTTACCAAACACCTCAATTAATTCCAGATGGGACAAAGAGTTAACTATATAAAAGAGAGAGAAAGGGCTACAAGAAAATGAAGCCACATAGTCCTGCTAGCTGTGGAGAAATGACAAATATCTAACTCCTGAAGAAAGAAAGTGAGGCTATCCCATACAAAAGACACACTTCTGAAGATATTAAAAGTTTTTTTTTCCTTAATACAGTCTAAACGGAAGATGCCACAGTGGGACAATGTAGTAAACTATATAATTTATAAAACTTTAAAATACAAAGCATTTAAGAACTATTTAGACACATGTACTAAAAAATGACCAGAAAGGAAGAAAAGTTTGCATGTGACAAAGTACAAAAGGTTCAGCCTGGCACCACAGTCGTCCCAACCTACCTCTCCATCTTCACCTGCAGACACCTCCACCCATGCACCAGGCACAATACGCTACTCACTGTCTCCACCACACATCCCCGGCTTTCCCACTTTGTGTAAAGCTGCTCATCCTGAGCTCACTTCCTGCCACGCCCTCCACCCATTCCCGTGGAAATCCTAGCCATCCTTCAAGACCCAGCTCAAATGTCATCTCCTCCATGAAGCCTCTCGTAATCTCCCCCCTCCGGATGTGCCTTCCTCTCTGAAGAAGCCCGACAGCACTTTCTTTGTACCTCTTCTTTGCAGGCATTTTTCTCACTCTACAGCTACTTGTTTCCTTCTGCACAAGACTTCCTTCTTGAGATTTTAAGATTCTTGGAGGCAGAGATAATCTTACTCATCTTTGAGTCACCTACTTGCAGCACCCAGGACAGTGACAAGCATTCAGTAAACATTAGTGTGAACTGAACTGATGAAACACAGGTAACAATCCATTTCAAAAATATGGCGTGGCTGACATCTAAAGAAAAGCACACTGACCTTTAAAGGAGCCCTTATGTTGCTGTTATGGATTGAACTGTGTTCCCCCAAAATGTGTGTCAACTTGGCTGGGCCATGATTCCCAGGACTGTGTGGTTATCCACCATTTTGTCATCTGATGTGATTTTCCTATGTGTTGTAAATCCAAACCTCCATGATGTTAATAAGGCAGAATTAGAAGCAGTTATGTTAATAAGGCAGGACTCAATCTACAGGATTCGGTTGTAACTTGAGTCAACTTCTTTTCAGATACAAAAGAGAAAAGTGAGCAAAGAGGAGAGGGACCTCATGCCACCAAGCAAGAAGCGCCAGGAGTGAAGCATCTTCTTTGGACTCGTGGTCCCTTCCCTGAGACACTCCTAGACGAGGAGAAGACTGACGAAAAGGATCTTCCCCCAGAACCAACAGAGAGAGAAAGCATTCCCTGGGGGCTGGCACTCTGAATTTGGACTTCTAGCCTCCTCGACTGTGAGAGAATAAATTTCTATTTGTTAAAGCCATCCACTTGTGGTATTTCTATTATAGCAGCACTAGATAACTAATTACCTATTAAACTATCAAAAAACACTAAACTTAAAAAAAAAAAAAAAAAAAACTTCCTGAGGCTTGAGAAAACTGTTGCAACATTGTAAATCAGGTCAGTCTTTTTTGGAACACATTCTGTTAATATGTAACAGCAGTAACATGGTTCACTACCTCTGACATGATGGCTGAATTCATCTAAAAGCAAAAGAAAAATTGGTTAGAAAACATTTACAAGAGTATGAATAAATAATAAAAACCTGGAAGCCACCTAAACAATCCACAAACAGCATTATTTGTTTAGCCATACCCTATCAAACTCTATTCTGCAGCCAATACAAATGAGAAGCATGAAGATTCTGTCCGTTTGGAAAAATCTGGGGGAAAAAAAATGAATGTATCCATTGATTATAACTATTTCAAAATGTGTATAATGGAATAATCCAAAGTTAAACGGGAGAATTTAACATCAATGGGTTCTTCCTTTATACGATGCTCATACACTTCAAAAATGGTTAGAAGTTGCTATAAGCAGGCAAACATTCAAAGAAGGGGGCAAGAAAAAGAGGTCACTCTACCCTTGTCTACTTTTTCTTCACCCTCCAAGTAACCTCTTCCTAATCTGACTCCCCACTGACATCAAAGCCGGATGCCCCTGGGAAGCAACACAGAGCAATCGGAAACAGGATCAGCATTTTTAGCAGCCAGCGCTGCATCAGGATCCGGAGAACACCTGCTATTTTAAAACAAAACGCCTTTCATTCTGGGAGGGGTTAACTTAGTAAACAGGTACCGTGGACCTGCAAACAGCCCTCCTGGGCTTTCAGGCAACAAAACCAGGGCACAGGACACGAAGTAAGAACAAAATCATGTGACGGTAAAGAGGCTAAGATGATTTTTTTTCAAAAGTGGTAGCTTCTGGAAGGGAACAACGGAAACAAAACTGGACCATAAGTTTTCTTCTCAAGGTCCCTGCGTGGCACAAATGGTTAAGCACTAGACTACCAGCCAAAAGGTTGGCAGTTCAAACCCACCCAGAGGCACCTCAGAAGACAAACCTGGCTATCTGCTTCCAAAAGGTCACAGCTTGAAAACCCCACGGAGCAGTTCTACTCTGTACGCATGTGGTCGCCATGAGCAACTAACAGCTAACAACAACAGCAAGCTTTCTTATCGGGCTCGCCTCATCTTCTCCCCAGCCTATGGGTTTACTGCTCTTATTCTCCCAACATGTCAAAAAGATTCAACCCATTCCTTGTTTGCCAGCAGGCTTTGGGTCACACTGGATTAACAATCTGATTTAGGATAGGGCTCACCACTACTGATAGCCTTAGGGTCAGGGCTGGCCATGTCAAAAAGACCAATAATATGACAACAATGTGGCGGCTTTGCAAGGTAGAATGAAGAAAACCAAAGATACAAGCGAAAGGTTAGTTCAAAGGACTAATGGACCTCAACTACCACAGTCTCCAGCAGACTGAGTCCAGCACAAGTAGGTGGTGCCCGGTACCACCACCAACTGCTCTGACAGGGATCACAATAGAGGGTCCTGGACAGAGCTGGAAAAAAATGTAGAACAAAATTCTAACTCACAAAAAAAGACCAGACTTCCAGGCCTGACAGAGACTGGAGAAACACCAAGAGCATGGCCCCCAGATACTCTTTTAGCTCAGTAATGAAGTCACTCCTGAGGTTCACCCTTCAGCCAAAGATTAGACAGCCCATAAAACAAAACGAGACTAAAGGGGCACACCAGCCCAGGGGCAAGGACTAGACGGCAGAAGGAGACAGGAAAGCGGGTAATAGAGAACACAAGGTCGAGAAGGGGAGAGTGCTGACATATCATGGGGTTGGTAACCAATGTCATAAACAATATGTGTACTAATTATTTAATGAGAAGCTAGTTTGTTCTGTAAACCTTCATCTAAAGTACAATTAAAAATAACAAATAAAAAAACATTGTGGGGGCTTTGGGTCAGCAGTATCAGAAGACCTGGAGACTAAGATCAACCATGTGGCCAGCCAGTCAAACGTGCCTATGTAACGGAGCCCCAGTACAAACTCCGAACACTGAGGCTTGGGTGAGCTTCCCTGGTGGACAGTACTCTGTACACACTGTCATACATCAATACTAGGAAAATAACCTGTCCTGACTCCATGGGGACAAGACAATGGAAGCTCCCCCCTTTGGTTCTGGAACCGTCCTGGACTCTGCCCTATGTGCTTCTTACCTGGGCTGATTTTAATCTGTGTCTTTTCTCTGTAATAAATGGTAACCATAAGAATAACAAAATAATAATAATAATAAAAGATTCACCACTGCTTGGGCTGTGCTTCATGTGGATATGGTGGCAATAACTGTCACTTCATCTGGAGAAATGCTAGGAAGGAATTTTTTTGTTTGTTTGAACGTTGTTTTGATTTTGTCCTTCTAGAGGCAGAGTCTCCAACTAAAGAAAAAAGTGTATTTCTGTCTCAGTTCTACCAGTAACGACTTACTGTATCAGCAGTGCTGTAGACTCAGGGGTACAAAAAGGTATGGTCCCTAATAATCAAGACAAGTGGGGAAAAAGACAGGAAATATTTAGTAACAAGAAAGCAATACATAGTAATGTAATAAAGTACTCAAATGGAGTCATTAAAAAAGGAGATTACATTTAATATGATGTTTATTATACAACATCTAAGAAGTACAAAAGGATTTAGGGAAAGGCAAAAGCAAATGTGAGCTGACAAAAAAAGGACATATGGCTTGGGATGGATTTTACTCTTTGGTTATTTTCAAATTTATTATGAAATCTTTCAAACATACAGAAGAACTGAAATAACAGAACAGTGAAAACCATAAACTAACCAACCAAATTCAATGATGATGAACATTTTGCCCCATTTGCTTTATTAAGTATGTATGTATGAGTATATATAATTTTCTTCCTAAACCCTTTCAAAGTAAGTTGTATTCATCACCTTTGAATTATAATACCATTATTACATCTAATAATTAACAATATATTGGTCTCTTACCATCCAGAGCAAAGGAGAGTACAGAAAACCAAAGACACAAGGAAAATATTAGGCCAAAGGACTAATGGAACACAAGAACTACAGCCTCCACCAGCCTGAGCCCAGACGAACTAAACAGTGCCCAGTTACCACTACCGACCACTCTGACTGGGATCACAACAGAGGGTCCTGGACAGAGCGAGAGAAAAATTGTAGAACAAAAAATCAAATTCACAAAAAGACCAGACTTACTGGTCTGACAGAGACTGGAGGAACCCCCGAGACTATGACCGTAAGACACCCTTCTGACCTGGAACTGAAGCCATTCTCAGAGACCAGCTTTCAGCCGAACGATAGACAGGCCCATAAAATAAACAATCTAACACCCAAGCACAATGTGCCCCTTAGAACAATCAATTACGCGAGATCAGATGGGAGATATTCACCCAAAAGCAAAGATGAGAAGGCAGGAAGGGACAGAAAATCAGGACAAAAGGAAACGGGAATCTAGGATAGAAATAGGAAGAATGTTGACACATTGCAGGGAATGAAACCAATTTTATGGAACACTTTAAGTACAACTATCAAATGGGAAACTAATTCGGTCTGTAAACTTTCACCTAATGCACAGCAAAAACACTTTTTTAAATTAACAGTAATTGTCCATTCAAATTCCTCCAATTGTCTCAAGAATGCATTTTATAGCTGTTTCATTTTTGATCCAGGATCCAATCAAGGTTCATGCATTACATTTGGTCAGCACGTCTCCTTAGTTTCTTATTCTAGAACAGCACCCACCCCCTCTTTTTCCCCATGTCACTGACTTTTTGAAGAGAATGGGTCAATTGTCTTCAAGAATGCTTCACATTCTGGATTTGTCTCACTGTTTCCTTCAGGTGTCATTTAACTTGTTCCTCTGTTCCTGTACTTGCTGTAAATTGGAGCTAGGTCTGAAGGCTTGATTAGATGCAGGTTTGGGCCAGATTTTGAAGGACATGCAGCATATGAAATGTCCAAATCAACATCGTTTATCAACATTTGCAATTTGCTATTAAGAACAAAAGATAACAGCCTTTTGAGAAGGAAGAAATCAAAAGCTGGCAACAATATTTCCCATTTGGATAGCACTTCAGTGATCATAAAGTGCTTTCATATACATTACTCCATCAAATGATGTTCATCCAGCCTGCTTCCCTCACAGGACTGTTAATATTATCATCCTTACTTTTCTAATGAGGAAAACTGAGGCTCAGTGAAATTAAGGACATGTCCAAGGTAACATAAGTAACAAGTGGCATAACTAAGTCTGGAACCCAGGTCCCGCTAGCACTGCACAGAGTTGCTCAGAAAGGGCTATGTAAGAGATGAGCTTTCAGTTGCATCTTGAAAGATAGCCAAGATTCATTCATTCCAGAAACTGTGCCAGATGCTGGGGAAATGTCAGTACACAAGACAGGCATGGTCCCTGCCCTCATAGAGGTTAAAGTGTGGTGGCAGATACAAAACAAAAAGTACATCACACAGGAAAGTGGAAGAGGACATTCCGGACAAAGGAGACCACGTGAGCAAGACCAGACAGAGGTAAGCAGCAGTATGCTGGCGACAAGGGGAGGGCCATCAAGGGGTCAGCCAGTGTGGACAACAACAGGGGAGTGGCAAGTAGACGAAAAGCAAGCTGGACAAGCAAGGCGGGGCCAACAGCTCCTCTACTAAAGTATCCTCTCCCTTTCTTTCAAAGCTGCATAAATAAGTGAAAGCAGAATTTTCAAAGCGTTTACGTTCAAACAAGAGCCCCACACGTCTCCATGCCATGGGCTGAGTCGTCTCTATGAATCTCTGCCATTTTTGTATCTGCTGCAACAGCAACAGAGACCTTCTTCCCCAAAACATGGGCCTCAGCAGACATTACTTTTCACCTCAGGCTGTTTTCAAAAGACAACATCAAGTAGTTACTGTTTTAATGATCCAACTGAAGCACTGAAGTTCAAAACTACACAATCGGTGTAAAACCACTTCAAAAGCTCCTAGTTACCATGGTGCGCATCCCAGAAAAGGCCAGAAGAGAACTGTTGATGCTATGAACTACGCTCTGAATGCCATAATTAGGTAAGTCTGAGTGTTTCAGGTTCCAAGAAACAGCACAAAATCCAAAATCCACAGACGCCACCAAGGCTAAGCAACGCACCCTCCTAAGCATATTCAGCACCTTACAGCCTTCAAAGTACTTTTATGTTACCTTGTTTTATCCTCACAGTACTCTTTCGAGGTAGGGATTGTTGAGCACCTACTATGTGCCAGATACGGTTCTATGCATTGGGCAATGAACAAAGTAAAGCCCTTATCCTCATGAAGTTTACATTTTAGTGTGTGTGCGTGCGGGCGAATAATAAATACTTATACAACCCAATGTCAGGTAGTGGTAAGTGCTATGAAAAAAAATTGGGCAGAATAAAGAGGGAGAGAATGACAGGGACCGCTGCATCCAGAGAGAGTGACCAAGGACAGCCTCCTCTGAAGGAAGTGAGGGAGCCAATCATGTGAGTATTTGGGAGAATAATACTCCAGGCAGAGTGAGCGGCAAATGCAAAGGCTCTGAGGCAGGAAGTGTCCAGCCTGCTGCAGGACAGCACTGAGGACAGTGGACAGTGTGCTGGAGTGCATGAGTTAAGGGGACAGGGGTAGAAAACTAAGGACCTCATCAGGTAGGGCCTTGTAGGCAACAGGAAAGATTCTGGAAACCATTATCATCCTTATCCTTTATAAATAAGGAAACCAAGAATCAGAACGTACAAAGGACTTGCCTACTGTCAAATAAATAGTGAAGGCTTGGGAGGTCTGCTGTCTCTCTACCATGATTCTACTCTGCTGAGGCTTCCCCTCATGGAGATTAAAAGTGTTCTTTTAAAAACAAAGAGAATGTATGCTGAATAGGTGTGTGAGGGCGTATGGGAGTACACCTATGTGCATAGACAGGTTTGGCTGTGGACATTTCTACATATATATTTTCATGTGCTGCATGTATATTCATACATAAAATAGAGCACACAGGTGGCACAGTCACGGAAACATCCTAGACATAATCAAACACCTCTCAGGATTGAGTTACTGGGCTTGAAGGCTAAGGATCATAGTTCCAGGGGGACAGCTAGGTTAAATGGCATAGTTCATAAAGAAAACATTCTACATTCTACTTGGGTGAGTAGCATCTGGAGTCTTAAAAGCTTGCGAGTGGCCATCTAAGATACAACTATTGGTCTTTTTCCATCCTGAGCAAAGAAGAGTTAAGAAAACCAAAGACTCAAGGCAACAGTCCAAAGGACTAATGGACCACAGGAACCACAGCTTCTACCAGCCTGAGACCAGAAGAACTAGATGGTGCCCAGCTACCACTACCTACTGCTCTGACCAGGTTCACAATAGAAGGTCCCAGTTAGAGTGAAAATTAAAAAAAAAAAAGAAAAAAAGTAGAACAAAATTCAAATTCATAAAAAGTACCAGATTTACTGGTCTGTGAGAGACTGGATGAACCAAGACTACGGCCCTTAGACACCCTTCTAACTTGGAACTGAAGCCATTCCTAGAGGTCAGCTTTCTGCCAAATAATAGACAGGCCTATAAATAAACAATAACACACAGGAGGAAAGTGCTCCTTAGAACAATCGTCTACATCTGCCCAAAAGCAAAGGAGAGACGGCAGGAAAACCAGACTAATGGACATGAGGAACTCAGGATGGTAACGGGGGCAGTGTTGACACATTGTGGGGATTGCAATCGATGTCATGGAACAATTTGTGCATAAACTATTGGATGGGAAACTAATTTGCTCTGTAAACCTGCACTTAAAGTACAATAAAAATAATAATAATAATAATTTCACGATGATA
>NW_004443966.1:11922785-11932074 GCF_000243295.1 Trichechus manatus latirostris | reverse complement strand
TAAACCAAAAACATCCCCTGAAGTCTTCTTTAAATCAAACAATAGCTTAATTAGTAAAGAGTGCATTACCTTGAGCATTGCGCTCTTTCAAAAACTATCTATCTGGGATCAGACTGACAACAGCAACTCTAAAGATTAAATAGGAACCTTAGGAGTGAGTGAGTTTATGTTAATGGGGGAGGAACAATTCGGAAAAGGAGGGTGAGAATGGTTGTACAACTTGAAGAAGGTAAACAATGTCACTGAACTGTACACGTAGAAACTGTTGAACTGGTGTGTGTTCTGCTGTATGTATTCTCAACCACAACAAAATAAATGTTAAGAAGAAAAAAAAAGATTAAGTATGTGTCTCATCTTGGAAGAAGAGGGCACTTGAAGACCCAGCAATCCTACTTCTGAGTACATTCCACAGGGAACTCAGAAGAGTCTAAAGGGAGACATGTACAAAAATGATCATGGCAACACTGTTCGAGGCAGCAAAGTGTTGGGAACAAATAAGTAAAATGTGGTGCATGCATATGATTGCAGCCAAGAGAAATTACGAACTAGGCACACACACAGCATCATAAATTGATCTAAAAAACATGGTGTTTGTCAAAAAAGGTAAGAAACTGACATAAGATTTTGTAGGGATCAATGCTTCTGTTCAAATATTCCTGGCTTTCCTCCCTCCAAGAAAATGGAAGAACTATATTTCCCCTAAGGAGTCCTGGTGGCACAGTGGTTAAGCGCTCAGCTGCTAACTGAAAGGTCGGCAGTTCAAATCTACCAGCTGCTCTGCAGGAGAAAGATGTGGCAGTCTGCTTCCGTAAGGATTATAGCCTTGGAAACCCTAGGGGGCAGTTCTACTCTGTCCTATAGGGTCGCTATGAGTCAGAATCGACTTGACGGCAATGGGTTTGGTTTTGACACTTCCCATCCCCTCTGAAGGTCAGCATGGCCACTGATTTGCTTTGGTCAACAATATGTGATCAAAAGTGACATGTGTCACTTCTGGGCAGAAACTACAAGAGCCAGATGTGGTTCACAAGGTTTCCTTCTCACATAAGCTTGCTTCAGAGATGGTGCCTCCACGGACCAGCAACCAACAGAACCCCCCTGATGTCATGAGAGTATGTTAACCTACTGAGATTTGGGGGTTGTTTGTTACCTCAGTATAACCTAGTCCATCCCAACTGATGCAACTTTATAGGATTTATTGCACAATACCATTTAGTACACTACACACAGAAACACACAAAATACTATTTCCCAAGGGTACACAAATACCCAAACAAACGGGCCGAATTATAAGGCAATTATAACTAATTACAATTAAATTCCCTAGAGTGGGTGAGTAGGTGCCTCTGTAAGGAAAGGAAATGCAGAGGGTTGTGTAGAATAAAGGGAAAAATACAAATAAAATTGACAGGGTAACAAGGGTTTATTAAAGACATTGTGAAAATATCAGAAATTTCATTCACTCACTGATTCCTTCAACAATCATCTGTGCACCTATTATGTGCCAGGTATTGTTCTAGGCATTACTTACAGAGAGGTGAGTCAAAAAAAGGCAGCCCTATGCTGCCAAACCCATTGCCATCGAGTGGATTCTGACTCATAGCAACCCTACAGGACAGAGCAGAACTGCTCCATAGGGTTTCCAAGGAGCGGCTGGTGGATTCGAACTGCCGACCTTCGGGTTAGCAGCAGAGTTCTTAATTACTGCACCACCAGGGCTCCTATGGTATACAGGAGAGAGAGATATTTTAAATGCCCTAGTAAATAATTATCGATAGTGGTTAAGTGTCATTTAAAAAATCAGGTGACATGGAAAAAAGGGACCTAGTTTAGATCAGGTGGTCTGTGAGCATCTCTGAGGAAATGACATTTAAGCAGCGGGGTGAAGGTTGTTACCCCCTAGCTAAGGAAGAGGCAGGAATGATTCATTCCAGGCAAGGGGAACAGTACAGTATGTGTAAAGGCCTGGAGGGAGTGTACATCATCCCAGGGAGGAAGTGAAAGAAGGCCAATGTGGCGGAAGAAGTGACAGGAAATGTAGTCAAAGAGGTGGGGTGGAGGTGGGGGACACAGTGGGCAGATCACTCAGAATCTCATAGCCCAATATACCAATTACCAGAGTCAACCCCCCTACCCCCAATTCATGGCAACCCCATGTGTGTCAGAGTAGAACTGTGTTCCACAGTGTTTTGAATGGCTGATTTTTCAGAAGTAGATCACCAGGCCTTTCTTCTGAGGCACCTCTGGAAAGACCTGAACCAGTAATCTTTCAGTTAGCAGCCAAGTGGGTTAACCATTTACACCACCCCTGTATTTTATTCTAACTGCAATGGAGTCACAAAAACATTTTAAACAGGGAAATGATGCAATCTTATTCCCAATTTATTTCATTCTAACACTTAGGACCCTAACAATATGCTTACATGTTTCTGCAAAACTTGCAGAAGAAAGATATTTTTGCATTCTTTTTCTTAGAGGACCCCCAGAACTAGCATAAACTCCAGGTCCTGCATAACGCAGCTCTGTTCCTGAGTGGGATGTTATGTTAGAGGTAATTTCCAAGGTGCCAGGGAGCCAGGAGGAGAAGCAGCCTTGCCAGTTTAGTACTAGGAACTCTTTACTCTCAATGGATTTATTTATTTATTTATTTATTTCTTCTTCTTTAGTTCTCACTGTATGATAACGTGCAAAACTGTGCCCTGGTAATCAGAGAAGTCATGAGAACAAGAACTGTTTCTGCTGGCAGCCCAAGACAGGGGAAGCTTTACTTGAGAAAATCTAAACTCTCAAGGGTGAAAGATGAAGATGTGGGTACAGTTTTCCCCCATTAGTGCCAGGAAATGTAGGGGAACAGTCCCTGTTTGTCTCAGGCAGCCTACACAAAGATGCCTCCTACTGTAACACAGCAATGAGTCAGGGAGGTAGATGCAGATGGCACAGAAAACTAAACGAGGGAGTCGTTTGGCCAGGATCAAAGGCACCTGAACACACACACAGGCACCACCAGGAATGGAAATTACCTTTCCGTTTCCTTCAGCCTTCTCAGCAAGGTACCCAGTAACAAAGGCACCAGCAGCTAACATTTTGGAGGGTTTACTATGTATCGATTGCTTCATATGCATTCCCTCAATTTAATCTTCACAACCACCCTAAGTAGGTTCTATCATTACCCTCAAACCTAAGCCTTAGAGAGGCTAAGAGACTGGTCCCAGGTCACAAAACCGCAAGTAACAGGGTCAGGCTTCAAACGTAGGCTAACTCAGAGCCCCAACCTCTTAACCACCCAGTTCCACCCAGTTTTTTCTGCCACCAACTCCAGGGTGGTTTCTTCTTCTCCTCCCTGTACTGTTTTCTTTTAATGAAATTCCTCTCCCTTGCAAGAATATAGCTGTGGTGTCAGAAGGACAACAGGTAATTCACTTAGTTTCCATCTCCCGATCAAACAGCAGCAGGATGGTCACACCACACTATTCAGCCAGAATCCGCTCTGGTCTGAAGACAGTGAGGGCTAATGAGGAACCCATGCCGTTGAGGGGCTTTCAGTCAGTTAAGAGGACAATATACCATACACTAAAACGGAATCCATGTTTGCCAGGAATCCACTGACCTCTACAAGTCAATGTTACATAAAACAGAAGATACAGTGTTGAGGGGAGCCTAAAGGAAAAGCAGGTCTGAGGAACCCGGCTAAGTGCACACCACAGGTCTGTCACTGGCCTTGTGATTACTATAGGGAGGAGGAGAATCACCAAGTCAGCAGGTCCCCATGCTATCAAAATCTAGGTGGGTAGGAAGGAAGGTTGCAGAAATCACCAAAGGGAGACGAAGGACTAGGTCTACTCTATTCATTGTATCAGCTGGCTTCCTAAAGTCTACAGTGTGCAGGTAAAAGATTCAGAATCTTATCTTTTCTGGTTATTTCTCCAGACAGCAGGTCTCTCTCCCTTACAGGTCTTGTCCCTTACCAGGGACCTCGAAGAGTTGTGGGACCTCAGAAACCCCCATGAAACTGCCTCACCCTCATTTAATGAATAAAAGTGCTGGTTTGTGTGCAACACTAGAACCTGCAGACATGAAACATCTTGTGTGTGATGTCCATGGTCATGGTGTTCGCGTCCCAGGCCAGGAGTTTAGGGCTCATGGTCAAGTAAGGAAAGCCAGGGAAAAGACGATTTGTTGAATAAATGAATGAAGAGGAAAGGCGCTCCCTTCTAGGCAAGACAGTTCCCAGGACAGGAAGAAGGCCAACACCCAGGAGTCTCTAAAGCTGGCAAAGGAAAAGCCGCGAGGAGGTTCAGGCTGCCGCCCGCAAAGAGGCATTCCCGGCCCACAGGTGTCAGGCACGAAGGCGATGCTCGCGGGTTCCACCTCCCGGAGCCATTCTCAAAGGCGCAGATGCAATCCTAATTCTTACCAAACATTCTCCCCGTCGCAGGCCAGACTCCCAGAGGATCACATTTAGGAAACTGCTGAAGGGAGGGGGGAATGAACCAGCTTTGATTTTCTTGGGGAAATGGGAGGGACTAGTAGCCAAGGACAACTGAAAGGGTCGGGAAGGGGGGAGAAATCGAGGCTGCTTGGGTGACTCGTCTGGGTCAGGAGCACAGTCAGTGCTTAGTCACCAATACCTCGGCGGCAGGGAGTAGCTCGCCTCCCGCCACCCAAGACGTAAGTGACCAAATCGACAGGAGCCCGGCGCGCCGCGCACACAACAGCTGGCACCCTGCGCCCGGGTCCCTGCGCCCGCCGCCACCTCATACTTACTCCGCCGAGCTGGTCCCGTTCACCGCCGAGCCGTCGGGGGCCGGGTTCAGCTGGATGGGCGTCGGCTTTTTCTTGGGCATTTTGGACTGGCGAAGGCGCTTCCAACTCGGATGGAGAGCGGCCCCTCTCGCTTCCTCCCTGTGCGCTGCCCCGCGCCCGCAGCCAAGGGGCCAAGTTGGGGCCGCGAGCCAGAGGCTGCCTTCAGAAGGCGCGCCCGCGCGGGCCCTCCGGCGCCCAGGTCCCAAGCCGGCCTCGGGGACCCCCGCCTCACCGGCCCGGGGCTCGGCTCGGCAAGCCGGGAACCGAAGGGCTTCCCCGCCGGCGCGCAGTAGCTGCGCGCGCGCAGCTCGGCAGACCGGGATTCCCTCCCTCTCTCCCTCCGTCAACCGGTCCTCGGGCTTGAGCGGCCCAGCAGAGCGCACGCGACAGCCCCGCACGAGCTGCAGCGGGGCACAGTGCGGCCGCCGCCGTCGCCGCGCTCGGAGCCGCGCCGCGCAGCCGTCCCAGGGAGGGTCTGGAGAGCGGGGGAGGGTCCAAGGAGGAGCCGGGAAGGGAAGGCTCGCCCCGCCTCCCCCGGACTGCAGCGTTTCTCCACACCCCCGCTCGGCTCCGCCCCATGCCTCGCCAACAGCCAATGGGGGCAAGCATTGGCAGCAGATACGCGGAAATACGTCACAGGGGCGGAGCGCGCAGCCCCGGGGGCGGGGTCTGGCGCGGGTTGTACAGTACCGTCTGCTGCCCCGAGGCGCACAGATAGACACACCGGGAAACGAGGACGTGCGCCCAGGTTCCTGCAGCGAGCGGCGAGGTGAGCTCTTCCTTGTCAGGTGCCGGGCCAGACTTGGTACCGCGCGGCCTCCTCCTCTGCGGAATAACAAGATAAAAATAAATAAGGAGAAGGACCCCTTCTCGTGTGCAGGGGAGAGGAAGTGTGAGGATAGAAAACTTGTTCTGACTCCTTGCAGCTATCAGCAGTAGTAATAGTAATGCCACAACTGATGAGGATGCAGGGAGATGGGTGCTCAGCGCTGATGTTATGGTAAATTCGTACAACCTTTTTTGAGAGCAGATTGGTAATATTTTTTTAAAGTCTTAAAAGCCCTCTTTTTTCTAGTAATTCCAATTATGAAACATATTGGAGAAATAAGATGTGAATCAAGAGCTTAATAAAAGAGGCACAATACCTACTCAAAAATGCACATTTCCCTCTTGCTTTTCCCCCTTCCTCTTCCTGAAGTATTCAGTCCTAAAGACAGTAGGTGGGCAGAACACCTGTGGTCACCTTGGTGGTCCAGAGCGAGGTGTCAGAGACCCAGCAGGTAAGGAGGCTATAGAAACCTAGGTGGGCGCGGACACCAAGGAAGCAGCCCTCCACGGAACGTTGCAGCCCAAGTGGGAAGAGCAGGGATCCAAGTGAAGGAGGCGTGGCAGTTGAGAGGGGGGATTGGTTGCGTACAGGATGATTGATTAAAGAAGTATTAAGGATGATGGAGCCAGGTCTCTCACTAAGGGGGAATGAAGTTACACATACGGAAAGGAAGAAAATTAGAATGAACTCTGTGGTGTTGTATTGAAATTAGAGGTATCAGTGTGAAGTCACGGAGCCCTGGTGACGCAGTGGTTAAGAGCTCAGCTGCTAATCAAAAGGTCGGCAGTTCTGCTCCACTCATTCACTCCTTGGAAACCCTATGGGACAGTTTTACCTTGTCCTAGAGGGTCGCTATGAGTTGGAGTCAGCTCGATGGCAATGGTTTTTTGGTTTGGTGTGAACTCATAGTTTTCAGTAGGTATGAATAGAGGTAAATGTGTGCATGTGTGGTAGATGTGATTCTGTATTTTAAATTTTGGTATTCCCCATGAATTTTTTGCATTTATTTTGTGAGTTTTTAAAATATTGCGTTAAAATATCTTGATTACTCAGTTTTTTGTTACCCTCTTAAATTTTGCACCTGTGGCAAGCCAAAAGGAACACTGGTGGCGCAGTGGTTAAGCACTCAGCTGCTAACCAAAAGGTTGGCGGTTCGAACCCACTAGCCACTCCACACAGAAAGGTGTGGCAATCTGCTTCCGTAAAGATTTACAGCCTTGGAAACCCTGTAGGGTCACTATGAGTCCAAATCAACTCAAGCACAGTGGATTAGGGCAGGCATTTCACTTGCCTCACCCTTGTGTTCTGGTGTGTACACGTGTATTCCCAAACTTGGCTACTGAGGGGCCTGAGAGTAGGGACACCCGAATAGCAGCTCTTGGCTTCTAAATACAAAAAAAAAAACCAAAAAACCAAAAAACCAATGCTGTCAAGTAGATTCTGACTCATAGTGACGCTGTAGGACAGAGCAGAACTGCCCTATAGGGTTTCCAAGGAGCAGCTGGTGCATTCCAACTGATGACCTTTCGGTTAGCAGCATAGCTCTTAACCACTGTACCACCAGGTTCTATCACCAAAGGTTCTATCGTATCAGGACCATTGGTCATTAAAAGGATCGAGGGCTTCTTGGAAAAATGGCGGATTCCAGAAGTGGCCAGGGAGAGTACAGATGAGCCTGGGACATATTTTTGTGCAAGAAAGCAAGGAAGTACTCAAAAATGGCAGACATTTCAAAAGGACACAAAAGCCAGCTTGAAGAGACTCCTACTGGCCAACTCGTGTGTGATTGGAACATTAAAATAAATAACAATGGCAATAGGTTATAACCCATTGCATAAAATAGGAAGCCTTGAGTCCATATGGAATAAATTATTAATTAACTAAAAGTTTGATGGAGAACTGAATGTTTACATAGTTTCAGTGTACCTCCTTGTTAAATGCTAATTAATCACAAAGGGAAAAAGAATAACTTTACAGTGGGGAAGTCTGGCACATACCACTTTAATCTCAAGTGATCAAAGTGAGCAAACATCAGTAATGGGACAAATAGAAATCGTGTGCCACTTCATGGGATGCAGTCACTTCTGTGATATTCCTGCCAAAGATGCATGGCTAAATCGTAAGGAAAAGTAAGAGAAACCCAAATTAAGGAGTGTTTTAGAAGATAACTAGCCTTTAATCTTCAAAAATGTCAAGATCATGAAAGGAAAGATGAAAAAGTTGTTTTAAACAGAAGGAGACTCAGGACACATGACAAGTAAATGAGCTAGATCCTTTGGCTATAAAGGACATTATTGGGAAGATTGGGAAAACAAGAATGGATCTGAGGACTAGATGGTAGTAATGTTTCAATGTTAATACTCTGATTTTGGTGCTTGTCTTGTAGTTTTGTAGGTGGACATTCTTGTAGGAAATAAACACTGAAGTTTTCGAGGGTGTTGGAGCATCAGGTCAGCAACTACTCTTAGATGGTTCTGGGAGAAAAAAGTTCTTTGCACATTTTTTTAAGTCAGTTTGTGATTGTTTCAACTTTTTTTTTTAAAAACTTTACATTTATTTTTTAAATGATATTTTATTGTGTTTTCAGTGAAAGTTCACCCAGCAAATTAGGATCCTATTTAATAATTACTACACAACTTATTCAGTAACATTGGTTACATTTCCACAATGTGTTAACATGCTCATTCATTCCATTCTGGATGTTTCATTTCCAGTTGTCTGGTTTCCCTGCCCCCTTACCCCTTCATCTTTGCTTTAGAGTAGTTGTTGAACAGTTGGACTCATAAAGATGGTTTTTTAAAGTACGTTTATTTTAGAAAGACTAGAAAGCTATACACCAAATTGTAAACCAATGATTAGCTAGATGATGATGAAATTACATAACAGTTTAAAATCTTCTCGTTTTTTTTTGTTTCCAATTGTTTCATGTTAAACATGAACAACTTTTAGTATTAGAGTAAAATAATAAACATTAAAAAATTAATTGAAACTAACTTTTCAAACAATGTGTTTGAGGAACAATTCAGGCTATCTGAATGCTGGTACAGTTTTATATTTACCAAATGCTTGTGGGATTTTGAGCAATTAACTGAACTTCTCAAGTCCTCACTTTCAGCATGTGAAAAATGTGAAGTTCCTTCTAATACTGAAATATTATGATTTTATGAATGCTGCTAAAGGGTCTGCCTTCGTTAAGTAGTATCCCTAAACCCTCATCGTGGCCTAAGAGTCCACATCAAGGACTCCCTCAGTGATTAAAGTTTGTAGAATAGCCCAAGGTAGAAGAGTTTTCCTCATTTCTGCTTCAGATGGGTAGTGATTCATCGGTTCTTTCAACTGTTCCTGAGTGCCTAACACAGGTGCTGGCTGTACAGATACACGTGTGTGAACTAGCGACCACAATGTGATCAATATGTTATGTTGAACCATATGAAGTTGCCATTTTTGTAGCTCAAAAATGGTCAAATATTAGCAATTTCATGTGGTTTGTCACATATGGACATAGTGTAGTAGAGTCACAAATGTGGGGACCCAAGAAATGAAAGGGCAGCCAATGATGAAAATGCATCACGCACTGAGGACTACATTTAACTCACCTCCTACACCCGAGGTCCAAAATCAAACAAAACGGACAAAGAGCAGGTACTTAAGAGAGAA
>NW_004443966.1:11904199-11905168 GCF_000243295.1 Trichechus manatus latirostris | reverse complement strand
TGCTTGGTCAGTTTCTTACTTTAGGGTCCCAACGGCAACTAACAAGAACACTTAATATAGTTTGTATTCCATCATCAAAGTCAAAGATCCCTGACAGCCTCAAAGATCTGAACCCTGCTTCTTCCCAGAGGACTTAACTAGAATGGGGCTAAGTACACTCGTAGATGGAAAGCTACTTTAAATTATGTGACCTCTAACTGCCTTCCCAATTTTGAAAATCCATGGATGGTTCTTGTACCTTATGAAGATACAGTGGGTAATCATCAGGAGTCGATACTTTGTTTTTTTATGTACTCACTGTCATAGAAATTTAGAGTTAGACTGATTAGAATTAGAGATGGTCTAGCTCCAGTGGTTTTACAGTTTTGGGGACGCTTTGGAATACTTTTATTCATTCTACGAGTATCTGTTGAGCACTTGCTGTGTACCAGTGTTGGGGATACGATGGTGAGCACAGACATACCTACCTGGCTTTTGGCCTTTTAGAGCCACAGTCTAGTACCCTAGACAAGCATTGATCAAATAATCGCACAAATAGGACCTAATATTGAAACTGGGTAAGTGCTGAAATATTTCAGTGGTCAGGTTAGAGGAAGATGATGAGCCTGCAAAGGAGATCCAGGAAGAATGTCCAGAAAGGGAGGAAAACCAGGTGAGAACTGTATTCAGAAGTCAAGGAAAACGTTTTTCAAGAAAAAGGGACTGATCAGAAGTGACAGATGTTGCTGAGGGGTCAAGTAAGATGGTACTGAAAAATATTCTTTTAAATTATCAACCTGAAGATTATTTCTCTTTTGTCAAAGAAAATCTTACCTAGAAGACCTTTTTTTTTTTAAAGCCTCCCTGGGTGAAGTCGGATACCTGTCCAAAAGCTTGTTGTTGTCAAGTCAGTTCCAACTCATGACAACCCCACATGCTTCAGACTAGAACTGCTCCATAGGGTTTTCAGTGGCTCTAATCTTATGGCAG
>NW_004443966.1:11902407-11904013 GCF_000243295.1 Trichechus manatus latirostris | reverse complement strand
ATCATAGGAGAAACTCAACAGTTGTATAAATCAAAATCATATAGTTATTTATTGGTAGGGTCTACATTAAAACTCCATTCTTCTGATTTCTAGCCCATTTATTTTTTTCGTAATTATTATCTTTTCTACTCTTTTTCATGTTGTGTGAGTTTGAAAGGCAGTTTAACTGATACACAAGAATGTTGCTGCAAATGGAGCTTGACAGTAACAGGAAGGCTATTTGGATGAATAAAAAATATTTTTGCTTTTTTTTTCCCTAGAGGAAAAGATGCTAGAGCCACAGGAGAATGGCTTGATTGCACTACCAGATTTTGAGCATGTGGAAGATGAAACTTTCCCTCCTTTCCCACCTCCAGCCTCCCCAGAGAGAGAAGATGGTGAAGGAGCTGAACCTGATGAAGGTCTCCACAGGGAGTTCCATGTGCAATTGTCCACCTATCAGCTTAGAAATGATATGTTTTATGGTGCTTCAATTATTTAAGTAACATTAAATCTTGGTGTGTTTCACCAGAGTCAGAGAGGAGAGTACCTCTTCCTGTACCGCCAAAGAGAACTGTTAAAAGGAATATACCTAAGCTGGATGCTCAGAGGTACAGTTTACTGTTTTCTGATACATTATACTCCTATCCGTTGTTTTTCTTGTTATGTTAGAAGCTTTTGTTTGCGATGATTTGGAGATCAGATGTTTCTAAAGACTTTTTTCTTCCCCCCAGTTCAGCAGGAAACATTTTTTCTTCTTATGGTTTTGGTTTGTATTCCATGACTCCAGAAAACTTGAAATTCAAAACATATTTCTGTTTACAGATTAATTTCAGAGAGAGGGCTTCCAGCCTTAAGGCATGTGTTTGACAAGGCAAAATTCAAAGGTAAAGGTCATGAGGTAAGAAATGTCTGATTTTTAGTTTAGTTTTTTGTTTTTTGGAATATCAGACTGTAGACTCCATCATCCTGCTCTTAGGTATCTCAGAATTCTTAACTGATACTATCCTTTATCATCATACCTCTTAGAAACAGTGATATAGTGGAAAGGGCACTGTTTGAAAAATCAGAAAGCATGTCTTCTAGTCTCATTTTTGCCACTGTGTAAACTATGATTTTAGGAAACTCACACTTGAGTCTCTAAGCCTCAGATTGTACTTTTTAATTTAGAGGAATAAATTTGCCTATTTCAGAGTTATTTTAAGCTTCATGAAGGCAAAGACGCTGCCTGTATTGATCACTTATGTGTTCCCAAGTTCTGGTACAGTACCTGGTTTATAATAGGCTTCAGTAAAGTTTTATTGAAAAATGAAGATACTTAAGAACTGTCAATCCCTGTACAAATGTATATTTCAAAATTCTTTTATCTTTGAGTCATGTAGATGTATAGATATAATTTTTTGCAAATCTTTATAGAGCTTTATAGTTTATGAAGTATTTTCAAATATATTCTCCTTTAATTCTCAATCCGTGTGATATGTGTTAGTTTTATTATCTAGTTAAGCAAACTGAGTTTTAGAGTTTTAAGTGTCCAGAGCCAAGACTTTCTGTTTCATAGCCCAGATAGAACAGTGTTAATCCAAAAGTACCATTTAGATGTGGTGTGCAGGGTAATTTGGAAGAAAAA
>NW_004443966.1:11899987-11901709 GCF_000243295.1 Trichechus manatus latirostris | reverse complement strand
GTTGAACCCTCACTGCTTTTTTCTCCATGTATAGCTTGGGACTTCTCACTGTATTTGCTGTATTTTTAAGCAAATAACACACGTTATACCTTTTTTTCCAACCTCACAACCCACTCACGCATTATTTTCCTAGGCGCACTATGCACATTGTATTTGTGGGCGTGTTATTTACATGGGCACATTATTTGTGAAAAAACACAGTAGTTGTCCCTCTGTGTGTGTCTCTTGGGTCCATCATGAGAGGTGGCTAGCCGACCAGCTGCCCACAACAATTAGAAAATTAGGTGATTAAATTTTTAAAAGAAGTTACACCTTTATTATTAGAAGGGGAGTATGAGAAGACATTGCACTGTCGGTATTACACATTTAGTCGTTGGTGGAGTTGATTGTCTTGACTGTTGGCTTCTAGACAAGGTCAAATAACAACAACAGTGTTGTTAACATGCACATTATTTGCCTAAAAATACGGTAAATACAGTGAGGAGTCCCAAGTCACACATGGAGGAAAAAGCAGTGAGGGTGCAACATTGTAAGAAAATAAAATTTTCAAGGGCAAAGTACAGAAAACAAAACAAACAAACCTGTTGCCGATTTTCAACTCATAGCAACCCCCGTGTGACAGAGCAGAACTGCCCTGGAGTGTTTTCTAGGCTGTAGTCTTTACGGGAACAGATCGCCGGGTCTTTTCTCCAAGGAGCTGCTGGGTAGATTCGAACTGCCAGCCTTTCAGGTAGCAGCCAGGCACCTAACTGTTGGGCCATCAGGGCTCCTTACAATGACAATAATAATCAACATTAGAGTATTTACTTTGTGTCAGGCACTTACTAAATCCTTACGACAGCACTTTGAGGTATATATATTATTAGTCTCATTTTGTATAGAAGAAATAGGCACAGAGAGGTAAAGTGTTCAAAGTCACACAGCTATTAAATGGTGGAATTGGAATTTGAGTCTGTGCAGTCTGATCCAGAGCCTGTGCTCTTTTAATTTTAATTTTTTTGTGTGTGTGAAAATATACACAGCAGAACACACCAATTCAACCATTTTTACACATACAATTCAGTGACATTGATCACATTCATCAAGTTGTCTGATCATTCTCCAAATCCCAAATTATTCCACCACCATTAGCATAAACTCATTGCTTCCTAAGCTCATTTAATCTTTCCAGTTGCTGTTGTCAGTTTGATCACATACTGATACTTTAAAAGAGCATAATGCTCAAAGCAAACATTCTTTACTAAGTGAGCTAAACTTCAGGGGATAGTTTAAGTTTAAGGTTTAAAGATTACCTCAGGGCAGTAATTTCCAGGGTCATCCAGCCTTAACCTCTGTCGTATTTTAAAATACTATTAAGTGGAGAATGAAATATTATACAGTAAAGCCAGAAATTTAACTATAACTTTTCTCGTTCATCAGGTTTAAGCTTTGTTTTTGATTTTTAATTAACAAAATTTTAATGCTAGTTGAAGTTTCAAATACAGAGAGGTAATGTCTGAAAATGGTTAAACGATTCTTTGCTAGCCTTTGGTACTTTGCCCTTGAGAATTTCATTTGAGTGCTGAATTCTCGGTGCTTTCTTCTCTATACATGATTTAGGGACCTGTCATTGTGTTTAGTTATTCCTAGAAGATATCGTGACATATTTTATTGAAGCTTATTTTTGGATTTTACTTTACAGTTCTGAAAAGGCACATGTATAATTATCTTTTAACTTTTTAT
>NW_004443966.1:11895154-11898708 GCF_000243295.1 Trichechus manatus latirostris | reverse complement strand
GTGTGTGTGTGTGTGTGTATGTGTGTGTTTAACTCTTAATAGATGTGGTAGAAAATAGTTACTGAAGATAGCTCTTGAAAATAGTTGTTGGAAATAACAAGATTCTACATACAGACTCTTCCAAAGTTATTTATAACTTGCATTTGAACGTGTGAAGAGAGATGATTTAAATAATCTAGGATTTAAAATTTTTGGCAAGGTATGGTATGTACTGATGGCTTGAGATTTGGTATATGGAAAGGAATTGGTTATTACTGTACGAATTCCCACAGCATATATCACTGGGTTACTTTATTTATTCAGCAACACTTTTTGAGCTGCCCACTGTGTACGAAAGGTTCAGGGATGAAGGTGAGTAAGATAAGGCCCCTTACTTCCCAGGCTAGCAGACCAGTGAGAGAGGCAGACATATAACATGTAACAACACCAATAGTCTGATGCCTTAATTATAAGTATGAATTGGGCACAGGAAGGGTGCAGAAGAGAGCGTAGTTAATTTTACCTACCAACCAACCAGTTGACTCGGACTTAGGGCGACCTCACGTGTGTCAGTAGAACTGTGCTGGGGCGGGGAAAGCTTCACAGAGGAGTTATCATGACTGCTTTGATTAGTAGTAGACGTCAGGCAGAGGTGATTGTGGTTACAGGGAGCCACCTGTGCAGAGGCATAAGTTAACACAGACCATTCAGGGAATTACAAGCGACTAACAGAGAGAGTTCAAGGAGGCCTGTATCACAGAGAGCCTTGTTTGTGGAATATATTTCCTTTTTTATTAGAGAGTATTTTCCAGACCTTTTGGATCAGGAGCCACAATCATAAAACTGTTCTGAGCATTTTATTTATTTATTTTTAAATACATGTACTACTGTACTGATACCATGTATAATGGACATTTTTTGTTTTCACCAAAAATACGCTACTAAACAGTTTTGGAGTGAGAACAATGCAATTGAATGTTCTGCTGAGTACTTTTTTCTTTTCTTTTTTTTTTTTAAATCTTGGGTTATCGTTTGTGGTACAGTGATTTGAATGTCTGGTTGTAGATTTGTTTTTTTCCCCCCAAATCTTGGTTTTACCTTACAAAGACATAAATCCAGTGGGAGTAGAGCATCACTGATTGCACTTCATGAACCTCAGTGTTTATTTGTCAGTCTCATCCCCTCATTAATGCGTGGAGTTTTGTTGAAGTTTACTAGCAAATTTTCACCTATCCTGTTTTCAGTCAACATCTTACAAATTAATCAGGTGTTACAATTTTATATTTTTAATGCGTAGTCGCGTTACCCTTCTGCTCAAAGTCCCGCAATGGCTTCTTATTTCATTAGAAGTAAAAGCCAAAGTCTTTATGATGTCTTGCTTTCCCCTGCGCGCGCACCTCATGCCCCTGCCTCTCTGACCAGCTCTTTCCCTGTCTCCTTCTCGTTCATGCTGCGTCTCCCGTAGCTGCTCCTTGATGTTCGTTCCAGGCACGTTTATCTTTTATGGCGTTTGCATTGGCTACTCATTTTGCCTGGAATATTATCTGCCTCCCTGCTTCTGCCCCCTCCCCACCCAGATCTGCTTGGCTTTCTTATCCTGTTCAAACTGTGCTCAAATGTCCACTCGGTGAAGTCCCCTCTGACCACGCCATTAACATTTTCATCTCCCTCGTTCCTAGGTTTTTTTTCCTCCGTAGCATTCATTCCCCTTTAATTCTATATGATTTACTTACCTATTCCTTCCTTGTCTGTACTATGACGATGGCGTTCTGTAGCACATTGAATATTTCTGGCTTCAGATTCTTTGCCATAATAGCTTGCCGGTGATTGTTGCAGTGAATCCATTTTATATGTGATGCTAATTTTTTTTTTTAAATCTCATTTTTATCGTAGTCAAAGAAGCAAGCTGCTCTCCATCAATACTTCTGTTTACCTTGTTTTTCCATATTAAGGAGGTCATTTACTTTTGAAGATATCTTTCCTTTTGTGGCTCACAAAGAAGTAGTTCTTCGTGTGTATTTCATTATGATCGATTCAGAATCCTGTAGGCCCTGTAAGATGAAGCATATTGGAAACCCCCTATATTGCATAATTGGTTCTAATACTTGTTTCTTAACTTCTACAGCAATGTTTTCTACATGTATTCAATCAATATTTCCTGACAAAAGAATGTAGTTTCTTGTTATATTTTTTCCCATGTCAGAAAAGAAAAGTGTAGATTTTTTTTGTCTTTCACTACTAAGGAAGAAACCTCAAAAGGAGTTTGGATTGTATTTGGATTAAGTATAGTATGATTTTTTAAACTTCACTGGAATAAGTGTAAGAGTTTGTCTTCATGTTCTAAACATTTTACTCATTGTGATTACTGTCATTAGCTAGTATCTCAAGGCACAAAATATACATAGGACAAGGATAGTATATGTAAATTCATATTCAAATGGTTTTGAATTTTTTGTCCTACTTGTCAGATGTGATGGAGTTATGGTTTTTTAACCCAGTAATGTGGCTGATGTAGAAAGTGAGGTGTCAGCTCTGTCATTTTCTTCAGCTTGGCTTGTGCTTCTGTTACCTTCTATCGGCAGGTGTTTTGTTATTTTGCAAAAAATCTTTTTGTGCATTTTATTGGGTTGTTTTGTTTTAAACTAGATACATCTGTCAGTCTACTTAACTGGGCATTCAGAAACGTCTGTATGTCAGGATATGCTGAGATGACAAAGTGAGTGAGGGCCGACTGCCCCATCCTTCTACGGCACGGAGCTGAGCTGCCAGTGCTCGTTCTTAGTAGCTCAAAAACAAGACAGTAACTCTGCCGTATGGACAAGTGACAGTCCATCAGTGTCAATCCTTATTTTAAACATAAGGTAGTAAAACTCAATTTTTCCTAATTCTTAAATAAAATATAAATGGAGGATCTAATATTCACTTTCCAAACCACTGTAATTTTTTTTTTTTTTTTTTTTGGCTTTAAAGAACAAAAGTTTATTTTCTCACACTTTAGGATGCTGGAAGTCCAAATCAGGGCACCGATATAGGACAAGGCTCTTTGTCAGCTGTGGGAGAAGCTCCTTGTCTCAGCATCGTTAGCCCTGGAGTTGCTCGATTCTTTGTCAATCCTCATTTCATTTGTCTTCCCCCATTTGTGCTTGCTGTATCTCTGTGCCTAAGCCAATCCTTTTAACTCAGAAGGGATTAGGTTTAGAACACACCTTGCACTGATATGGGCTTATTAACATAACAAAGAAAACTGTTTCCAAATAGGATTACATTCTATTGGTTTAGGATTCCTACACATTTTTTTTTTTTTTTTTACCACTGTCGCTATTTTGAGGTCATCCTACTTTAAGATAATTGGTATACAGAGCTTTAAGAACTTGTTAAGGCTAATAATGTAGAGAGCACTGAATTTTTTTTTTTTTTAAATTAGCTTGGAAATATGTCCACAGATCTCTAAATTTCTTTTCCTTTTTCATTTTGTGTCTGTGTTTGCTCTATAAAAGAAAATAGCCTATATAAAATAATTACTGTGTACCACACAGACACTATGGCAAGCTATTAAATATGTTGGTTTAATGTAG
>NW_004443966.1:11891907-11895054 GCF_000243295.1 Trichechus manatus latirostris | reverse complement strand
TAGCTGCTCCTTGATGTTCGTTCCAGGCACGTTTATCTTTTATGGCGTTTGCATTGGCTACTCATTTTGCCTGGAATATTATCTGCCTCCCTGCTTCTGCCCCCTCCCCACCCAGATCTGCTTGGCTTTCTTATCCTGTTCAAACTGTGCTCAAATGTCCACTCGGTGAAGTCCCCTCTGACCACGCCATTAACATTTTCATCTCCCTCGTTCCTAGGTTTTTTTTCCTCCGTAGCATTCATTCCCCTTTAATTCTATATGATTTACTTACCTATTCCTTCCTTGTCTGTACTATGACGATGGCGTTCTGTAGCACATTGAATATTTCTGGCTTCAGATTCTTTGCCATAATAGCTTGCCGGTGATTGTTGCAGTGAATCCATTTTATATGTGATGCTAATTTTTTTTTTTAAATCTCATTTTTATCGTAGTCAAAGAAGCAAGCTGCTCTCCATCAATACTTCTGTTTACCTTGTTTTTCCATATTAAGGAGGTCATTTACTTTTGAAGATATCTTTCCTTTTGTGGCTCACAAAGAAGTAGTTCTTCGTGTGTATTTCATTATGATCGATTCAGAATCCTGTAGGCCCTGTAAGGTGAAGCATATTGGAAACCCCCTATATTGCATAATT
Organism: Trichechus manatus latirostris; assembly: GCF_000243295.1. Lineage (NCBI taxonomy): Eukaryota > Metazoa > Chordata > Mammalia > Sirenia > Trichechidae > Trichechus > Trichechus manatus. Next base: position 11,894,422 of record NW_004443966.1, on the reverse strand, counting down.
GGTTCTAATACTTGTTTCTTAACTTCTACAGCAATGTTTTCTACATGTATTCAATCAATATTTCCTGACAAAAGAATGTAGTTTCTTTTTATATTTTTTCCCATGTCAGAAAGGAAAAGTGTAGATTTTTTTTGTCTTTCACTACTAAGGAAGAAACCTCAAAAGGAGTTTGGATTGTAAAGGTTTGGATTAAGTATAGCATGATTTTTTAAACTTCACTGGAATAAGTGTAAGAGTTTGTCTTCATGTTCTAAACATTTTACTCATTGTGATTACTGTCATTAGCTAGTTTCTCAAGGCACAAAATATACATAGGACAAGGATAGTATATGTAAATTCATATTCAAATGGTTTTGAATTTTTTGTCCTACTTGTCAGATGTGATGGAGTTATGGTTTTTTAACCCAGTAATGTGGCTGATGTAGAAAGTGAGGTGTCAGCTCTGTCATTTTCTTCAGCTTGGTTTGTGCTTCTGTTACCTTCTATCTGCAGGTGTTTTGTTATTTTGCAAAAAATCTTTTTGTGCATTTTATTGGGTTGTTTTTTTTTAAACTAGATACATCTGTCAGTCTACTTAACTGGGCATTCAGAAACGTCTGTATGTCAGGATATGCTGAGATGACAAAGTGAGTGAGGGCCGACTGCCCCACCCTTCTGCGGCATGGAGCTGAGCTGCCAGTGCTCGTTTTGAGTAGCTCAAAAACAAGACAGTAACTCTGCCAGATGGACAAGTGACAGTCCATCAGTGTCAATCGTTATTTTAAACATAAGGTGGTAAAACTTAATTTTTCCTAATTCTTAAATAAAATATAAATGGAGGATCTAATATTCACTTTCCAAACCACTGTCGATTTTTTTTTTTTTTTTTTTTTTGCTTTAAAGAACGAAAGTTTATTTTCTCACAGTTTAGGATGCTGGAAGTCCAAATTCAGGGCACCGATATAGGAGAAGGCTCTTTGTCCGCTCTGGGAGAAGCTCCTTGTCTCAGCATCATTAGCCCTGGAGTTGCTCGATTCTTTGTCAATCCTCATTTCATTTATCTTCCCCCATTTGTGCTTGCTGTATCTCTGTGCCTAAGCCAATCCTTTTAACTCAGAAGGGATTAGGTTTAGAACACACCTTGCACTGATATGGGCTTATTAACATAACAAAGAAAACTGTTTCCAAATAGGATTACATTCTATTGGTTTAGGATTCCTACACATTTTTTTTTTTTTTTTTACCACTGTCGCTATTTTGAGGTCATCCTACTTTAAGATAATTGGTATACAGAGCTTTAAGAACTTGTTAAGGCTAATAATGTAGAGAGCACTGAATTTTTTTTTTTTTTAAATTAGCTTGGAAATATGTCCACAGATCTCTAAATTTCTTTTCCTTTTTCATTTTGTGTCTGTGTTTGCTCTATAAAAGAAAATAGCCTATATAAAATAATTACTGTGTACCACACAGACACTATGGCAAGCTATTAAATATGTTGGTTTAATGTAGAACAAAAATATGGTTTGGGTTCTTCAAACTCTTTTATTAGCCCAAGTACTATCTAAAATATTTTTAATCATAACTGAGAACTTTTCCTTTCATGCATATTTGTTAATTAGTATTTCTGTTTAACTTAAAATGTCTCTTTTAAAGTGATTTATAAGTAGTTATTTGAATCAACCATGTATTCATTCGCTCCATTCTCATACCTCATAAATGGTTTCTTCAGGTCTGGTATCTGGCCACTTTAAACTGATTTTCAATTAATAGCTGTACAAGGTCTTTCTCTAACTAGTCTAACACTAGATGTACATGTTAACTGTTTCTTTTTTAACTACAGATGAAGTAGGGGAAAATAATGGCGATGATGTAACTGCTACCGAATTAGATCCATTTTTGACAAACTCATCTGAAAGTGAAAGGTTTGCTTCTGAGTCAAGTAGAACCCTGACAGAAGAGCAACAGCAAAGAATTGAGAGAAATAAACAACTGGCCTTGGAAAGAAGGCAGGCAAAGCTCCTGAGTAACAGTCAGTCCCTAGGAAATGGTAAATTTTACGCTGGGTTTTATGTGCTACCATTAATATACGAAGGGCATGTTAGAATTTTAACTTCTCTACTGTCCCCCAAAATAGAAAAATGTGATACAGTATATTTGAGAGAGAGTTGAAGTGTGTGTATGTGTGTGTGTTTGTGTGTGTTTGTAATCCACAAAGAATAAATAAGTCCAAGAAGTTTTTTCTGGACAGCAGCCCAGTACCTCGTAAAGATTATTTTAATCATTTAAAATTGATTCTGAATCTTTCAAAAATATATTCTTTCTGACTCCTTAAAGCATATGACACATAATTTCACCTTCAGGATCATAATTGTGAACATTGATTATTATGGTACTCTCCTAAGCAGATAAAATGCCTTCTCCACCCATTGAGGATTTTAGAGGTGTTTGCTGTGATGTGAATATGTCCTGAAATGCTTTTTATTGCAGTTGCGTTACTTGTTGTGAGCTGTCACTTTTGGTGGTTGTTAGTTTGCTT
>NW_004443966.1:11889598-11891273 GCF_000243295.1 Trichechus manatus latirostris | reverse complement strand
TTCAATTAAAGTGGATTTCATTTTTATCTTTACAAATAGATACTTTATTAGTACTATGTGAAAAATTGCATAAGGATATAACTCCTATGCTTCCTTACTGTCATCCTCAAGGTATACCTGGCAATAAGAATTAAGGCTTGTCTTCTATTTATATGACTTTAAAATTTGCCCAAATACAAACAAGTATCTTAAATTTTCTTTACTGTAGATCCCTTTGATATACAACTGCTAAGTGCATTTGATTTTTTTTTTTTTTAAACCGTCTTTCTAGTAGTTCTGATTTTGAGTGAACTGTTACATTTGGTATGCCTCAAGAGGTTGAATTTAGTACCTTTCAAAACCCTTTTGCATTTTTAAATAAACTTTTACATCTATAATTTATTTAAAAGAAAATGGTCATAATTAACATGAAGTGATCATAGATTTCATTTCTGTTGACCTTAGCTTGTGGAGGTATTTGTATTTATCAGAGAAGATTGGATCATGTGTTTCTAATGGGCAATAATGGTGACGACCTCTCTTTCAGACTCGTTAATGGACACACCCAGGGCAGAGACAGTTGGAGAGGTTAATACAAGTGAAGATCAAAAAGAGGAGGAGACAAACGGATGAAATGAAGACATTCTAGAAAACCCACATCATGATGCTGACAATACTGTAAATGTAGAGGAGGAATTAAACCTGAACCAATCCTTTTAAAATGTACAATAGTAACTTTATGTTGCACCCAAAAATGATGTTACTGAAGTTGGATTGGCCTCAGCTAGGAGAGAAAATGTGTCTGTTAACTTGCTGTTCCCCAGGTTTGGGGTTACTGTCTACAGTATTTTGTCTACTTTGAGTGAAAATCCTTACCTAGTAAAACTTTTGCAGCTTCCTGTTTAAAATCTGGTATTTATTCTGGTATTTATTTATAATTATGCTTGTCATTTACTTATTAACTTTAGTTACTGTTTATTCTCTTCCATGTTTATTTTTACACAGATGAATATGACTTCATAAAATTAGTAGCTAATAAGCAATTTCTGCAGCTAATGTGCCATTGGGTGCATTGTTTTCACTAAATTGGGTGATGTTTTAAGATGTAAATATTTATTGAATATTAATGTCCATTTTTTAAAAGAAGTAAAAATTATTTTACAAACTCTAGAGGCTTTATGAACATTTCTCATCACTATTTAGTACTGCAGTTTACACTTCTGGTAGAATGTTTAAGGTCTCCATGTATTTACATGTATTCAGAGTCGTCACTTTAATATTTGAAAGGTAACATGAGAGACATACATTGCGTGGCCTGTATAGGTGCTAAATATACAACTTCAAATAACAGGGCACTGCTCTCTCTGACCGACTAGTTGGAGAGCAGTTTGCAAAGTGCCTTGGGGGATACAGAGGACTTAGGAGAGTTCACAGGAGTGACCTTTGAGTTGGCAGAGCAAATTGCAAGTATTGGGAAGAACACGTACAGTAGTGACAGAGAAATGAAGATTTAGGAAATAAGGAAGACTTGGGAATGGTGAATATAGGCTAGAGGAGTTAAGGCTGGATGGTGAGAGGACCCCACTAGAGTCCTTCCCCTGCCTGAGCTTATTAACTTACTTGGTGGAGGGAGTAATTACAGAGAAAGCACCTTGTTGACAACCAAGTTCAAAACAAAGTCTGGTTCCTGGCAAGA
>NW_004443966.1:11879886-11888828 GCF_000243295.1 Trichechus manatus latirostris | reverse complement strand
TCTTATCTGAAAGTGACTGAAAAGTCAATCTGACCCAGGGTAGCAATTATTGGAAACAATAAAATTTATTTTGAAAGAACTGATTTGACAAGACAACCAAAAATTAATTCTGGGTTTATTAAAAGCTGGCAATGTGGCTGTCAGAGCCACCACTGCTATATAGTATACCATATACTATTAGTATTCACTGAGAAATCAGTTTCCATAGCGAACTCTACACTTTATTTAAAGCAACTTTAATTAATTAATGAGAACATTTTACACATGTGAAATATCTACCCAATCCTGATGGACGAGAACATCGGCTGACACAAAATTAGGTGTTAATGTTGAGGAGAAGTTAAACATTTACAGAAGAGAAAGCTCCTGTAATGAAGTCAGAGTATTTCACGTTCCATGATCGTTTGAAACATCCAGGAGAGCTAGGTCCCTTATCTCCTCTAGAAGCATGTATAGGCTTCTTCCCTTTGTTTGGCAATATTCTTGATATTCTTCCTGAATGGTGTTTACTTTGACGTCTTGGGCAAGCTGAGCTTCCTCCACAGATTTAGTTACTTCTTTCACTAACTCACTCTTGAGCAAGAGAGGACTCTGATGAGAAAGTTCTGTATTTGGTATCATGTATGGTTTGTTGCTTATTATTTCAAGCCTGATTGTATCAGAATGGCAACGTGAGGTCTGTACCGATATCCTTACCTATCACAGAGGAGAAGATGCGTATTACTAAGTCACACACTTTGTTCTTTATATTGAAAACAATAAAAACCAAAACAAAACCTGTTGCCGTCGAGCGGATTCTGACTCATGGTGCCCCTACAGGACAGAGTAGAACTGCCCCAGAGGGTTTCCAAAGAGCAGCTGGTAGATCGAAGTGCCGACCTTTTGGTTAGCAACCGAGCTCGTAACCACTGAGCCACTAGGGCTCCACTGAAAACAATACTCAATATAAATACAGACTTACTGTCACATGGTCAAACAAGTGGAACGTAAGAGAGTCCCCTCCGGTTGTGGCTGAGGTAATTTTGTTTTGAAATCGTTGAAGGGATCCTGGTTTCCATTCAGATCGGCTATCTGGGCCACAGGAGAGCACTAAACCATCTTTATTTTTTAGGTAAGCAGCACCTTTAATCCCAAACCTGAACCATTGATAGAACAAAAGTCCAGAGACAGGTAATACAGTCTTAGTATGCAGACCGTGTATACTTATCTAGACTGCTAGTTCTTCTAAGTTAAAAGAAATTCCTTGTCCTGTGATTTACCTCCAAATGTTTATTTCATCTGAGCAGAAGCAAATTTTTGCTTATGAGGAAGTAAAATCTAATCCTAAAATGACAACTGATATCAATGGACTAGATTCAATCTCCTACCTCGTGCTGAATTATATACATTGTGTACATGTACCTTTACAGTAGAGGGTCAGCGAAAAACAGGAAGACCCTCAACGAGACGGACTGACACAGGCTGCAACAATAGGCTCAAGCATAATAACGATTGTGAGGATGGTGCAGGACCGGGCAGGGTTTCATTCTGTTGTACGCAGGGTGGCTATGAGTCGGAAACGACAGCACCTTACAACAACTTTATAGTTGCTAAAATAAGTATTTGACAAATTATATCGAATGTACTGTTTGTGTTCTAGACTTGTAGTTTAACTATGATTTCTTCTTACCCATTTTGTTGGATATAACATACCTTGGTATAAATACAAGCACACCATTAGTTCTAATTGAATAAATGACACCATCAGATATGCACCGCTCCTCAGTCTCAGGGTCTCTGTCTTTAAAATACATGCACTGGAAAAGCTCAGTAGACTGCTTCTGAGAATGCTGAGCCGCCTGGAAGACAAAGCACACACAAAGCATGACAACAGACTTCTCTCATTCCCAGAAGGAGCATGCATTCGTACTCCCACAGAAACACCGTCCTCCTTAAAAAGGTTAGATTCTATAAAACCCTTAATACAAAAATTGTTTTAGATTATGAATTACATCAATTTTTGTGGGAACATAACTATACAGTATTAATCCCTCAAAAATGCCTTAGAAAATTCTTTTAAGAAAACAACCTGTTATTTAGAACCTGTTTCTAGATCATTAAATTGTTAATTGCTGTCAGGTCGATTCCAACTCATAGCAACCCCATGTATTACAGAGTAGAACTGCTCCATAGGGTTTTTTTTTTTTTTTTTTTCCTGTAATCTTAATAGAAGCAGATCCCCAGGCCTTTACTCCATAGTACTGCTGGGTGGGTGTGAACCACCAACCTTTAGGTTAGCAACTGAGCACCAACCGCTTTGCGAGAGGTTCGCAAATCTGGGACACGCCCATTTCAGGTAAAGGAAAAGTATCACCCATGTGTTAACCTTAATTTTCAACTTTGCTCTACCAAAATCCTGTCGGTGGCAGTGTAAATCGGCACTATTGTTCTGGAGGGCGATGTAGTCACACATATCACAGTTTTAGTTGTGGACACCTTTTGACTGAGCAATTCCATTTCTAGAAACCTATCCAGGCAAAAATCTGACAAGTCTGTAAAAGTGTACACACAAGGACAGTTGTAAACTCGAGTAACCAGAACAGCACTGCCCAACAGAACTTTCTGCAGTGATGGCAATGTTGTGCATCTGCCTTGAGCAACAGGGAGCCACGAGCCACACGTGGCTATTGACCATGTTAAATGTGGCTGGCGCGACGGTGGAGCTAAAAGTTTAATTTTATTTGGTTTTAGTTAAATTTAAATTTAAATAGCTAATGTGGCTAGTAGCATAGCACAGAACTCAAACACAGAGTGACAGAGAAACTGGAAACTCCCTAAGTGTTGACTGTATCTCTGAATCTGAATACAATGCAGCTTGTAAAACGATGATGCAGCTATTTATTGACATGGCATACTATCAATAACAGGTGGGTTATTAAGTGAAAAAAAGCAGATTTCAAACAGCACGTATGATATTTTTATAAATAAAAATGTTGGGAGTATCTGGAAGTGTTACTAGTGGTTACCCCTGGGAAGTAAGATGATGGGCATCTCTACTGTCTTCTTTTCACATGTTTATGTGTTACCTGATCTTTTACACTTCTACATTTTGGGAAAGAAAAATTTCACCTACTGTTAAGTCTCCCAATCTACCCCAGAACATTTGTAAATCTGTTGAGAGCTACTCAACAAACTATAATTTTTCATGTTACTTCATTGGCTAGAATAATTCTAGAATTTGATTTGCTAGAGTATATGGTACCTCATTCTGCTACACAATAAAGCTGATATTCTCCTAACAAAAGAGGTGATAGGGTAGGAGGGTTTAAAATAACCCTCTTACTCGGTTTCTGTTGTTGATGTGTCTGCATAATTCCTCCAGATCTTTGTTGCTGAACAGATTTTCCTCAATTTCCATCTTCTTATCTTTTGAGATGGCTGCCATTAACAGTCGGTGTACCACAATATCGGAATATCTTCTTATTGGAGAAGTAAAGTGGGTATATTTGTCTAATGCAAGACCTTTAAAAAGGAATCAAAAGACTGAAATAAACGACAACAAAAACAAACTTTTAAACAACTTGTTCAAGGTTCTCGCCACACATAGGAAAATGTTCTCACTTACCATAATGGTAGAACTCGGCCTCGGCACCCGATCCCGTGGAGACATACAGTGCATTAGACATGGCCTGCGTAGCCATAGAGCGCAGCAGCCTGTTTACAACGGGATCGCTGGGGTCGTGGGCATTACCCAGAGAATCAGCCAGTGTTTTATTGGATCTGACAAAGAACAGAAAAAGTATTTATTTAGCCCCAAGCAATAATTTATAAATCAACACTCTGAGGGGAACCTTCACTCATCAGCCGGAATACCTTGGCCTGACAGTAACTAAGTTTACTTTGGACACATCTCAGAAGCAAATCTTTTCAACTACTGAAATCTAGTTTACTTTTAAGGTTTAAATAAAGAAAGTGTGCCAACATTTAAATAAATTTAAGTAGTCAAGAGTAATGTGCTGATACCTACGAGGTTAAGTTAATGCCTGGCACCCAGTAGGTGGTCAAATATGTGCTGAACTGAATTCTTAATACCCTTAAACTTGCTCCAGAGAATGGACTTTTTTTTTTTTTAAGTCAAGAATCACTGAGCCAGAGAGAGTTCAAAATGAAACTAAACTAAACCTAGGGTACATAAGTGAAATAACCCTAACTTAGTCTTTCTTTTGAAGGGAGAGGTCTATTTACTCTCCAAATAATCATGGAAAAAAACCCAGGAAATAGAAAATTATACTAAAAAATCAAACTTTCCCCCACTAAGAGGAAGGGGGAAAGGTGGGGAATGATGATGAACAGAGAAGCAACATGACAGAGTGGCTGCTAATGCGAGCTTTCAAGTTGGACAGACTTGGATTCAAATCCTGGCTCTGCTCCTGACTAGCTGTTCAATCATAGGCAAGCTACTTAACCTCTCTGGACTGAATTTCCCTCCCTGTAGAATATGAATGACACCACCACCTCATCACACTATAAGGATAATCAAGGTGATGTCCGAAAGCTCCTAGCCTGGGTGCTCGTGCTCAGACAGCTCAACCGGTGAGCACCAAATAAACAAAAGGTACTGTCACCTCAAGGTAGACCAATAAAAAGGTGTTTTAATTAGTACCTGGGATTTGACAACAAAATACTTAAAAAATCATTTTACACCACTTTTAATGGGGAAAATATTTTATCCTGAAAGTTGGGAGTCAAAATGTCCCATTTTATGGATTAATAGTATAAACTTCTCATTGGTGTAGTCTCTTATGATACTGCTACACGGATATGGTATTTGCCTATGGGGTAGATGAAATTAAACCGAGGATAACAGGTCTTTACTTCTGTAAAATAAACTGTAGTGGCTCAAGCCTGTGCCTAAGAAAACCCGTCTTAAGCTTCCTGACCTACCATTAGACTAAAGGAAGGGCCAGGAAGTTTTCTAGTCTTGGTCAAAGATCTGGCTGCCACATGATAAGAACTACTGCTAAGATCAAAAATGAGCGTATAGTCCCGATTAGAATGAGAGAAAAATGTAGAACAAAACTAAAATTCATAAAACAGGACAGACTTACCGGACTGATAGAGACTAGAGGAACCCCCAAGACTATCGCCCTAAGACACTCTTTTAACCTGGAAATAAAACTACTCCCAGAGGTCACCTTTCAGTCAAATAACAGATTGGCCTATAAAATAAACAACACCTGTGAGGAATGTGCTACTTAGAACGATCAGCTGAGACCGAAAGGGCAACATTTGCCCAAAAGCAATGATGAGAAGGCAAGGAGGGGCAGGGAAACTGGAGGGATGGAAATGAAGAAGGCAGGGTAGAAATGGGGTGAGTGTTGACACATTTTGTGTGCGTGTGCAGTGGGGGGGACAGCAACCAATGTCAAGGAACAGTATGTGTAAAATGGTTGAACGGGAAACTAATTTACTGTACAAATTTTCACCTAAAAACAAAATAAAATGTCCCCAAAAAAACCAAGTGTACAACACTCCCTCCCATTCCTCTGCCCCCTCCAAAGAGTAATACCGTGTGTCTATGGAGAAGCCTTTGGCTTTAGCACATTCCCGGAGTTCCAAAAAAAACTCCTGGTGTGGAGGAGGGTGTTGGCGCAACAAGGCCTGGTGAGGGAAGCTCTCCCAGATCTTCTTGGCTACCCAGTGGTTGGCCAGGATCATGCATTCAGCCACCATCTCATGGACTTCCAGCGGCTGCTTGGAGATGAGGTCATGAATATTCTTTTTTTCATCTAGCTGCACATGAATCTCTACCCCCTCAAGTTCCAGGGCACCACAACGGTCTCGTTTAGCTCGGATGTGGCGAGCTATGTCGGTTAGTTTTCCAATTGCCCACACTAACTCCTCCAATTTGGCTTGTCTGCTCTTCTCATCCAAGTCTTTGAATTCTGGAATATCCTCAATAATGCTGACGTTTCCATCCAGCAGTTCCTGGGCTGCTTCGTAGAACAGTTGGTATGCTGATCGAATAATGGTTCTTCCATACCATACTTTCTTAATCTCATAGGTGATTTTATCTAATTCCCACATGACACTTACAGCATATCTACAAAACCAGTAACAATGACAATATCACTATTCAGTTTTCCCATTTTTGAAGCAAGCAGAACTTGACCCTAAATGTAACTTGAAAGAAATGACACTGCCACAAGTTTCTGGCCTAATGTCTCGATCCAACCACTCCACCACTAAATCGAAACATATTTTCAATTAAAACAACAAAGCCAAACTGGGTTCTGCTGAGCCCTGAACAAATATGAAATGAGTGTACATGTGATGTTATAAGCCTTACCTTACAGTCCTCCATTTTGATTAGAATAGCAGAGCACAGATACAGTCAAGTCTGTTTGGCTCCCCAGTAAAGAAGAGCACAGGCTTTCAAAACCTACAGGATGATACTGAACTATGATGTCAGTCTTGATGGTAGGTTAATTAGCAAAAAATCAGTTAGTAAGGAAATATTTTGCCACCAAATCACGCTATTTAAAAACATGTACAAAATGGGCAACACACATAGAAAACAAAGGACTAGCTTCCTTAATATATAAAGAGCTTCCAAGAATCAATTAGAAATAGATCAAGAATTTAAAAGAAAATTGGGCAAGGAACACGAAGTAGTTCACAGAAAAGGATATATAAATAACTCTTATACATACAAAAAAAGTTTAACTTTACTTACAGTAAAAAAAGGTAAATTAAAACAGCTTTGAGATACTAATTTTCATCTTTGAAACTAGCAAAGATAAACACACGCAACATATGTGTTGGCGAGGCTGTGGGGAAACAAGCACTCTTGTACACTGATGGTGAGAATGTAACTGGTGCCACCTCTACAGAGGACAATTTGATTACATCTACCTAAACAGAAATGCATGTATCCTTTGACACAGCAGTACCACTTCTAGAAATTTATCCTTCAGATAGACTGTACTTGTAAAAATGTGAAATGACCTATGTTTAAAGCATTCAGCACAGCTTTGTTTGTAATAGCAAAAGACTGGAAACAACCCAAATTTCCACAGATAAGTAACTGTTATCAATATGGAATGATCTCCAAGATGCATTCAATTTTTTTTTTTAGAAAAGCAAGGTACTGAATATACATATAATGCCACCATTTGTAAAGAAAGAAAAGATATCCATATTTGCTTGTGTGTGTATACATATAACCAAAACCAAACCAAACCTGTTGCCATCGAGTTGATTCTGACTCATAGCACCCTATAGGACAGAGTAGGTTTCCAAGGAGCGGCTGGTGGATTCGAACTGCTGCCTTTTGGTTAGCAGCCAAGCTCTTAACCACTATGCCACCAAGGCTGTGTATACATATATATATATATATATACACATATAAATACGTAAGAAATTGGTAACTGAGAGAGAGAGGAGGGAGGCTTTCACTAGGCATCTTTTAGAACCTATGAATTTGGTACCATATGATTTTATTTCCTATTCAAAGATAAACACAAACTTTAACTACAACAAATACACAAGCAAAAAATTCCCTTAGCTCATGACCCTCATGCAAACTGGCCTCAACCAGGGAAAACACATGCACACACACATAGCTCTGAATACAAAGCCACATGTATTTGTTTCTAGACTTGAGCTGACTCTACAGAAGAGTGGTACAGAGGATACAGAGGAAAGCAGAGGTGAGGAGTGGGTGGTAAGGGCACATTAGAAAGAACAGGAGGTCAGAAGCAGGGAGCATCAGATACCAGCAGAAGAGCCAAGACAAGTTCTGAAGACAAATCATAATAATAAACAGCAAACAAACTCACCTATCAACACCTCCCAGGAGGGAACACAAATCAGCACTGAGGATGGAGGGCAGCATGTCATAGCGACGATCTGCTAAGTAATAGGTGGTGGCCCTGTGAACAGCACACATGGCGTACGTGACCTTCAGCAGCGAGAAGGAGCACTGCTGACTGTGGGCCAAGATCGCAGAACAAATTCCCCAAGGGGTGGCTTTTTCATAAAGTGCAGCAGACTGGGTGACACGGCTATTCCCACGCCCCCACCTTTCTAAGTGATGCTGCTTTTTGTTGACTAGTCTTGAACTGACACACAGAAGAAAATCTTTCTTCACTGACATGAATCTTAGTTATATAAGAAAAATAAAAGTGTAATTATAAAATAATACTGTATCATTACATGAAAAATTTCACCCATTGCAACTGAGTGGGAAATAATGAGTGAGAAGTTAATGCTAAAACGGGAGCAGTAAATCGACCACGGCACTACTTTTCTAAAGGAAAAGGGGCAGGGATCCTCAATTTTTTTTTCTTGAAGGGAATCTTCCAAACTGCACAAATGTGAAATCTTTGTTTCGAAAACCTGAAACTAGCGTAGTTACAAAGTATGTTACAGTCACATACACTCAATCACAATACTGATTTCAAACAGCATTACCTTGTTCTAGCTTCAATATCAATATAAGAATTTGGTGCCACAAAGTGTGTTACGTCTGCAATGTGGACCCCAAGTTCCAGGTTGCCATTATTTAAGGTTCTGACTGAGAGTGTGTCATCCACGTCTTCACAACCTTTGGGGTCAATGCTGAACACAAGGTGGGTTCTCCTCAAGTCTTTACGTTCTCGTTCCTCTTCAGGACTCACCTTCCAGGGATTTTCTGGTGTGTTCACTGGCATCTCACACATCTGTTCAAAGGGAGGCCGAATATTTAGTAATTCATGCCTGAGAAGTTTCTATAGAAATCTACTGCCTTACATTCTCTGTGAGACCTCATAGAAATTCCATTCATTCCCAATTACCTTCTGCAATCAACCTGGGGTCACTTCTTCTAATAATTACTTATTAGGTGCCTAATACGGGTCAAGTAAGGGCTCAGCTCTGCAGAGTCAAGAGTCAGGAGGAAAGACACGGTCCGCTGTCCTTGA
>NW_004443966.1:11868814-11878837 GCF_000243295.1 Trichechus manatus latirostris | reverse complement strand
CCCCTGCTACTCTGTCCCTCGAAGTGTTTGGGAAGAGAAAATTCTAGTTGCATGAAGTGTAACCCACATATTATTTTATTCTAACATATTCGCTAAAAGCTGTAAAACAAGTCAATAAATAATTTCCAGAAACTAATGTTGAGCATAAAAATTTAATAATGTGAAATATTCTCAAATATTTTACTATTATAGCTACTGTTCTGTCAAAAACTATAATGAATATAAGAACACCCCTATACTCTTGATTGCAATGCAAACTGGTCCGATTTCTCTGGAGAACAATCTGCCAATACACGACAAAAGCTATTTAAATTTTTTATGCCCTTTTACTTGGTAATCTCACTTTAAAATTACATTCCAAGGAAATGATCAAAAGGAAAAAAAAAAGCAATGTTTATAAAAACGTTTGAAGTAGCATTATTTAGAATACTGAAAAATCAAACAGCATGAATGCCCAACAATTGAGGAAGGTTTAAGCAAACTAGGGTACATCAATACACAGTAATTTGCCATAACTATTAAAAATAAGTAGGCTATGTCAATATATAGAAATAATTTGTCAATATATAGAAATAATTTTAAGTGAAAGAAGGAGAGCACAAAATAGTATGCTCACACTACGAATATTGCTATGTAAGAATAAACACATATTGCTATGTAAGAATAAACACAATTTATGAGGATTTTAAAATATCATAAAGTGAGGAAAATAACCAATGCTTTAGGATTATGGAATTTTTGTTTTCTGTAAAGGTTACAAAACTTTCATAACAAGCATGATTTTTTGACCTGTGGGTCAGAGATGTATGGAAGCTGGGAAGCCGCTGCCTGTGGCCTTGTGCAGGGCTCTGGGTGAGTGATTCCGCTGGCAAGCGGAGCTCAGTTGGGTCTCTAACTAGGTAGCCTCGTAGTTGCCAGGGATGGATGTACAGACTGTAAGACTCTGACATACAATTTTTAAGCAGTTAGAAAATATAAGAATGGAGAGCTCTGAGGCTACAGGAGAATAATTTTGCTTTTGAAGCTGACTCTAGTCGGGTCCAAAGACAGACTAAAGAGGAGTGAGATTTGTCCATTATCTGTGGCTTCAGACAGTGGATTATCACATAACACACAGATTTTTCTTAATGATGAAACAACTGACAACAGCAACAGAAACAAAGGGAAAGCGTTCAAAACGTCTGTCACCAGACCAAAGGCCTCTGGGAAATCTGACCTGAGCTTCTGAGAAAGGGACAACGGAAATACTGTTCTCCACCAAGATGGTTGCGATTTCCCCTTCCAGATCTCTGATTCTTCCTAAAACCCGCACAAAATGTCCATTTGGATACACGGACGTCGACTCCCAGGAATCGATGCGCACAACCACCCTGAAGTCCTACACAAGGGGAAAAAATGAAACGTGAGCCCAGCAGCAGGAGTTACGTGGGTCAGTTAGAGCCTCAGACAAGAGCTGAACAGCATGGAGGTCCAAGGAAAACACAGCAGCCAATTTGCAGATAGTGGCGTGTTTCTGCTTTGGTTTTTGGTTCTTCTATTTTACTGGATTGCCAGATGCTGTATAAATGCCTGGTCCAGGGCTTTGGATGGCATTACAGCTCTACATCAGTTAAGTGGGCTGGAAACTTTAGTTTTTAAAGAAAGTCAATTGTAATACATTCTTGTTAACACTTGCAGACACAAGGGAAAAACCCAACATGTATAGTCCAAATTAAGTTTTAAAACAAAAGTCTCAATTTTTTTTTTGGGGGGGGGGGCGGTTACTTTCCAATTTCTTTGAAGTCTTAAGATGTCATTTGATAGGGAAGAGGGTACAGTGTGAATGAACTCCCACTGCCCAAGAATTCTAGCAAACCACGGAGGTGGAAAGCATCGTAGTTGCAAATGGCCTTGGAGAGGCTGCAACAAGGCTTCGAGATGCAGAGGTACACAATGACCAGGTTATTGCCTGGGGACATCCTGTTTTAGTGTCTCATTTACAACCTGCAAAACATCAGGTGAATTTAATTGGGCAATGCCTATACTCTACGCCACAAGTAAAGGTTAGTTTCTAACTTTCCTGTTTATGTCTTCTCTCCTGTGCTGTATTCCTTTATGGATAATCAATTCTGTGAAGTACCACTATATCATCCCTACAGGGCAGAGCGATCGTATTTCTATATTGCTTGCTGTAAGAAAGCTTGTTAGTGTTGGCAAAGCACATCTATTGGAAGTGTTTGGGTTGGACAGCCAGGTAATGTATGTTCTCTCCGGATGTCCTACACAGCTCCTTCTAGGACGGCTTCCCCCTGGCCTGCATTCATTAACCAAGGACTATTTAATAGATGGTGCTTATATATTTAGAATTTTTGAAAAACAGCATCTCAGAACGCTGGATGCCATCAATAATTTACCCCTTCTTATGCAAAGGAATTAACAATGTTTCCTAGTACTGCTCAAAAGCTGGCGAACAGGATGGGGGGAACAGCAGAGGAACAATGTCAGCTACCTGGAGGGCTTCTGCTTGCTGAGTGCTAATTCGGATTTTGGGAATTCTGTAATCCCAAGGTGTAACTAGGATTTTCTGGGCATTTTTGCCCTGAGATTGGACCTCTTCTTTGGCTGGAAATGTCACCACATAATCCCGCCAATTCTTCTGAAGGATGCCCACCACTCTGCCTTTGGGGAAACAAGACAAAATGAAGTGTTAACTGGCTAGATGCCACTAATCTGAACTCTGACTAGTTCAGCAGTAACAAAGAGAACAAGAAACACAATGTCCCTTTTTTTTTTTTTCAAGCACATCCACACAAGAGATGCTTAAAGATATATATTTGCCAGTTCTTAGCATTTTGTTTTAGAGATGCATACTTTTTTAAGGTGGGCATTCTTTTTCATTTATAACATTGTCAGTATGCCCTTTCTCTGCAGAGCCTGGTGAGACATCTAGGGCCTACCTGCCCACTTTCTCGTTGCCCTTACCTCATCAACCTTGAGTTTAGGTATGCTGGGAAAAGTCAATGATTTTTACTCATTTTTTAACCTGTGCCTTCTACTGGGCATATTCATGGTCTCTCCTGCATTTTCCCACCAGCCAAGATCATCTGGTCTAAGATCATATATAAGAAAGCATACCAATCACAAATCTGATATAAAACATTTTTAATCATCGATTTAAGTCAAGAAAAACAAACTTTAATATTTAATAGTTAAAAGTGTTATCTCTTTTCTTTTCCTTTCACAAATATGTATTGAACCCCTACGAAGCGCGAGGCTGTTCTAGGTGCAGGGAATACAGCAGTATCAAAGCAAAGCCCCCGATTTCATGGAGTTCACATTCTAGATTGGGTGTCTGTGGGGCAGGAGACAGACAATAAGAAAATAAATACATGTGAAGTACTGGTAACTGCTAAGAATGATACAAAGTAGGGTAAAGCGGAGGTTCAGAAGTGGCAACTATTTTAAATAAAGTGACATTTGAGCAGAGAATTCAATGAAGTGAGGGAAAGTGGTGTCAGGATGTTTGGGGACAGTGTGTTCCAGGTGGTGGAGAGAATGAGTAGGTCAACGTGGCTGAAGTAAAAGATGCTGACAGGGAGAATCAGAGGAGGCAGCCCAAGCTTGTGGGACCCTGTAGGCTGCGGCCTCGGAGGTCATGGCCTCGTAGGCCATGGTAAGGACTTTGGGTTTTATTCTGAGAGAAACAGGAAGCAGCCATTGGAGAGTTTTGAGTAGAGGCATAACAGGACCCACCTTTCCTACTGCGTAGGGAAAAGATTACGTGGGAGCAAGGGTGGGAGCAGGGCGACTAGTGATGAGGCTGTTGTGATGATTCAGCCAAGCGGTACGAGTGGACCCAGTCAGGAGAGTAGTGGTGGAAGTGTGGGAAGCGGCTGACTGCAGGCCTTATGTTAAAGTTAGAGCTGACAGGGTTTGCTGATGTGTAAAAGAAAGAGAAAAGTCAATGATAACTCCAAGGGCTTTGGTTTGACCAACCTTAAGAATGAACTTGCCATTCTTGGGGAACACTGAGAAGAGCAGCTTTGGGGTAGAAATCAGGAGTTTGTTATTAGGCATGTTAAGTTTGCAATGCCCATTAGACATCCAGGGAAAGATGCCAAATAGACGGCTGAGTAGACAAAACTGGAGGCTGAGGAAGGGATCTGGGCTGGAGACGTAAAGCCGCAGGATGAACAAGACCTCCTAGGGTGAGAGTGCAGAGAATAAAGATCCAGAGCAGGGCCCCGGGGCTCCCAAGAGGACAACAATCAGGAGAAGAACCAGCAAAGAACTGAGAAGGGGTGACTGGTGGGGCAGAAGCACAGAAGGAGTGTGGGATCCCAGAAGCCAAAGAAGGAAGCAGTCAGCGATGACAAGGGCTGAGGCCCGACCAATGCTTTGGCAACGAGGAGGTCACTGGTGACCTTGACAAGAGCAGTTTTAGAAGAGTGGTAGGGAAGGCCTGAATGAAGTAGAGAGAGAGCAGACAGAGGCAGAGAAAAAGGGTGGGAGCTGGAGGGGGACGTGGGACCCAGGGAGGGTTTTTGTTGTGTTTTAAATGGGAGATAATACAGTATATTTGGGTACTGATGAGAATAAAATAAACCTGTAGAGGGAGAAACCGATAATGGAGAAGAGATAATGTCATATTAATAATCGCAGTGTTTCTAGATCCAAGGAGAGAACAACATACATCCCACAGGAAAACGGATAACGAGGTGATGTTCCAGCTGGCTCACCTGTAGGCATGGGCTCGCTCGAGGACTCGCCTGAGGCCTTGTCCTCGTTGTCGTTCTCACACAGGGCAGCGGTTCTGCCTTTCCATTCATCCTTAGGGAGCAGTTCCACAACCACCACGTCCCCATGAATCGAGCGGTTTCGAGCCTTCATCCCATGGATTAGGATGTCACTGACTAAATCTGTGTTTGGGGCAGCACAGAGAATCCTTAAGCCAAGAGGGACGCCACACCAGCGAGGCACTTCAAACGTAATGTACGTGCTGTCCAGTCAGCACTCCTTCAAGGGTGAGGTCAGACTTCTCTCCCTCTGCAGGTGATGCATGCAGAAACGCTGCCTCCCTCAGTTATCCTCTGAGGAAGGCATTCGTTCCCTGCACGAAACTATGTCAGTCTGCGCTGGAGTTCTGTCAGACCCCTTCCCTTCAGGCGCCCACACAGCTAAAGGAGCACTTGGGGCTGATGAGCCACGGACACTGAAGGCCTGACAAGGAGAATTCTGACAAGCACAACCCATCGAAAGCATTATTTCTCACTCTCCCTCGACCCAGCTGTGCTCCTGTGACTATCGGGTTTTTTTTCTTTTTACTCAGCCAATGGAGAACTAGCAACTTTAATGTATTGTGATATAATTTATCTATACCCATTTTTATTTTTATTACTTTTTTTATGATTTCAACAATGCAACAGGGCACACTGAGGCAGTGCAGGGCAATGTCTTAAAAGCCCATCTGCAGCCAGACTGCCTCCGCTGAAAGCTCAGCTCTGCCACTTAGCAGGTGTGGCACTGGGCAAGTTACTTCGTTTCTATTGTAGTTTCTTCACATGTAAACTGTAGAAAACAATGACAACAGTACCTGATCCACAGTAAGTACTCAATACAATATTAGCTATTATCATCGTTAAAAGTTTATTACAATAAAATCAGAAATTATAGACAAAAAGCAAAGAAAAACAAAACCAACCAACCACCCCCGGTCCCACCCACCCACCGCACATGAGGACATGGGACGCGGCACATAACCTTGCTTTCTTCATTGTGTGATATCGGAATAAATAAAGTAGTACGGAAATAAATGGAAGGTTTATACGGAACCTGAATCTTTACTGCTGGCTCCTTGAAGCCGAACAAAAGCTTCCATTTGTGCTCTGTGTTTGTTGACGTTCAGAATTCCCTGAAATCAGAAAAACCAATTTTACAGTCTGGTTTACCTCCAAAGTGTCCAGTTTAAAAAAAAAAAAAAAACTATATGAAAATATTCTCATGTATTTTCTTCCCATAATATTCTTACAAGGTTTGTGATTTCTTTCTTTAGGAATAATATTCAGCACCAAGCTTTCTTTTCTCCAGAGAAAAATACTAACATTCTGAACTACTCCTAGCTATGCCAGGTGCTGAAAGTACCATGCCCTGTCTTACCGAGGTGATGAGTGATCTTTAAAAAACTTCTTCCTCAAAATAGCCTCCCAGGAATGCCGTAAACTTTACCACCAAGTTATAATGTAGCCTCACTAGGCATCCTCATTTAAAATACCCAGACTCTAGAGAGGGACTTAAGTGCAGTGGTTCTCAAACAGCCTGCATAAATATCACCCAAGAGGCTTGTTAAAAATGTAAAGGCCACAAAGGCTCAGTTCTGTATCTTGATTGTCGTGGTGGTGACTCCAATCTACACGTCACATAAGCACACAGAATCCCCCCCCACCACACACACACACAAATTAGTGCATGTAAAACTGTTGAAATCTGAGCAATAACTTTATCACGTTCCTTCCCACAATCTTGACAGCACCTGGATCCTGGGTCCTAGGGAGACTGTGAAGGGTCCCTGGAAAAGGGTGGGAAAATGCCAAAGGAGTGAAGAAGCCAAATTTCACCCATTTTACAATTTTGCCAAAACTCTGAACCTTCCCATCAACAGATGAACGGATAAATAATTTATGGTATATATACACAATGGAATACTATGCAATGATAAAGGACAATGATGAATCCGTGAAACATCTTACAACATGGATGAATCGGGAGGGCATTTATGCTGAGTGAAATCAGTCAATCACAAAAGGACAAATATTGTATGGGACCACTGTTATAAAAAACCAAGAAAAGGTTTACGCACAGAAAAAAAAAAAACAATCTTTGATGGTTACAAAGGAGGGAAGGGATGAGTAAGGAAAATCACTAACTAAATAGCAGACAAGTTAACTTTGGTGAAGGGAAAGACAATACACAATATAGGGGAAGTCAGCACAACTTGACCACGGCAAAGTCATAGAAGCTTCCTAGACACTTCCAAATACCTTGAGGGAACCAGTTACTGGGACTGCATGCTAGGGACCATGGTCTTGCAGGACATCTGGGTCAACTGGCATAACACAGTTCATAGAGAAAACACGCTACATCCTACTTTGGTGAGTAGCGTCTGAGGTCTTAAAACCTTGCAAGTGACCATCTAAGATACATCTATTGGTTCCATCACGTTTGGAGCAAAGGAGAATGAAGAAAATCAAAGACACAAGGAAAATATTAGTCTAAAGGACTAATGGACCACATGAACCACAGCCTCCACCAGCCTGAGCCCAGAAGAACTAGATGGTGCCCGGCTACCACCACCGACTGCTCTGACAGGGATCACAATAGAGGGTTCTGAACAGAGCAGGAGAAAAATGTAGAACAAAATTTAAATCCACAAAAAAGGACCAGACTTACTGGTCTGATGGAGACTGGAGGAACCCCTGAGACTATGGTCCCTGGACACCCTGCTAACTCAGAACTGAAGCCATTTCTGAGGTCCACTTTTCAGCCAAAGATTAGACAGGCCTATAAAACAAGTAACACACGTGAGGAACGTGCTTCTTAGTTGAATCAAGTATATGAGACCAAATGGGCAACACCTGCCCGAAAGCAAAGATGAGAAGGCAGGAAGGGACAGGAAAACTAGACAAATGGACACGGGAAACCCGGGATGGAAACGGGGAGAGTGCTGACACACTGCGGGGATTGCAACCAACGTTACAAAACAATTTGTGTGTAATTTTTTTTAATGAGAAACTAATTTGCACTGTAAACTTTCACCTAAAGTACAATTAAAAAAAAAAAAGGTGAGTTAAATGAAAAAAAATTATAAAAAGCAAAAAACTCTGAACTTTGATTCAAAAATACATGTCTTTTTCCTAGTGACAGGAAGCATTTATGAGGCAACTTCCATATTCGTCTTCTGTGATGTTTAACAGGTAACGCATTAAGAAGCATCATTATAGAGCAGCTTCACACTGAACGGCCAGTGTCTACAGGAAGACTGACTCCCAATCACCTTCCAGACTGACAGCATGGCTTACTGGGGCCAGGAAGAGCCACTGTGACACCATCTTCTTTACAGCTTTTGAATTTGGAGGTCTGGGGGAGGCAGTGAGGAGGACAACACCACTGGGCTGATTCTACATGACCATCCTCACCTGGATATAGCGTCCAGACTTAATCCCAGCTTCTAACACTTCCAGGGGAAGATGCTCCGGGTACTCCTTCCCCCCACTCTCCTGGCTTTCATTTTCTCTCTCCCGTCGAGACTGGAGGATTGAATCCCAAAGCTCATGGGCAGCCTTTAAGTCAGGCCAAAAATTGTCCAGGTAATTCTACATTTAATAAAGGCACAAGAGAAACATGGTCAGAAGACAATGAGTCTTCATTATAGTAGCATTACAAAAAAATCCAGAACAGGAACTGCTGGCATACCATTTTGAAGAGGTGATAAATGAGCATTACCTTCCTGGGCCTCACACTACCAGTTCGTTTTCTACAACCTCATTAATCCCTGAAGCCTTGCCAAATGGACCCCTGGGAGGCCATCCTGCCACAGGACGCCACCACTGTCCAGACTACTTTGCATGTCCAAATCTCTCTCTCCACACACACACGCATGGTGCACATGCACCCAGGCAGCCCCCGTCTTTACCTGTACCTCATGGCTTCAGACAATGGCCTACGGTGAATGAATGAAGAGGAAAAGCTCCTATGTGGGTATTGTCTTTTTTTGGTTATTTGTTCTGAAACATTTGAAATTTGTAAGAACCTTACATAAGCAGGTAAAAATGGCACGGAGTGACATATATGACAAAGTGCCCCTCCCCAACCCACTGGCAATGTCAAATGAGCAGAGAGGAGGAAAGTGAGGTGTTTCTACTCTTTGGTGTTAGGCTTTTCCCTCCTTGTATGCTTCCCAAGGACTGAGCCTTCTTTGGTGACTCTCCACTGACCTAGTAACAGTTCTCAAGTAGGTGACTCAATGTTGCTATTAATGTGTTGACTTGGTTTGAAACCACTTTGAAACAAGTGGCTAGGGCCCTCGCCAACTAGAATGTTACTGAATATTACCGCACCTCGCAGTGCCGGTCTCTCAGAGAGGCCCTAGACAAACACCAAGCCAATCACCTACAGGAGGATGGTGGTGGCATTGGCAATGATACATTTGAAATGTGTACCCTCTACCCCTGCTACTCCAGAGAAACGTTCCCTCAAATGGTTGACTCTCGCTGAATAAGATCAAATTTATCTGTGATTTTTAACTCAACTTTAAGTCTAAGGTAGATGCCACCACATTCTCTTTTCTCAAATTAAAAAGAAAATAAGCTGTCCTTATTGCCAACACCAGAATTTTCCCCGCTACTTTTAGGGTCCTGTTCAAACTGCTTCCTTTCTTTCCTCGTCCTTCCAGAAGTTCTGTCTGCGCTAAGGTCAGTACCCCAATTCTACAGTCACTTATCACTTATCAACACCAACATTCTGTCGTTATGAACCACCTCCTCAAGGGGGATCTGCTGTCTTCACTGTTCCCCATTAAACTTCAAGTCCTTACAAAAAATGCTGGGCTTCCTCTCATCTGAATTCACAACATCTCTTTTTTTCTGCTATCATTCACCTCCACGAAGCCTTTGGTCGCACAGTTTGCTTGAGAAACGCTATACAAAATAAAACTGTACTATACTACTGGACTACAAAGAAAAGTAATTTTCACAGAAAGTAGAAAAATGTAATTTTAGTCAACCGTCCTCTGCAGGAACAGGACATGATGTATTGCTACAGAAAAAACAAGTGACATGGCCATTAATATCCAGCGCCCCTGGAACTCTCTGCCATGCCAGAACACTTCTTTATAACGGGGCCAAGAAAATTCTATTGGCAAATCTTTGGCAATACATGCACCTGGGAACCCCTTATAGAATCTACAATTCAAAATCCAACTAGACTTTCTGAAAACTGACAGGGGTAATGGAGGGCCTCGTTCTAGTTTCTGAATCCAAAAAAAAAAAA
>NW_004443966.1:11858265-11868714 GCF_000243295.1 Trichechus manatus latirostris | reverse complement strand
ATATATATATATATATCAACCAGTGGAACTTGACTGACCAACTGGGCAGACAGAAGAGACCATTAATCTACTGAAATAAACAGTCGTCCTATTCCCCTAAATGGTACCTAAGAGATAGGAAGAACTGTAATGCTAAGATAGCTCAAAGAAACTGTTGCCGATGATACTGCTCCTGTGTGTGATCTGACTGCCACAAACTGATCCAACAGCCTCCACATAAATAATACCACAGCCCAACCCCTTCACTGACCCGTTAACTCCCACACGCATTCACAAGCGGAGTGAGAACAGCTGGAAATTGAGGCTGGCCTTAAAACTGTGTTTCTCATGTGTCTGTGTGTTCAGAAAAACAATTTGGAAGGCAGTATAGCCTGGTGGTTAAGGGCCAAAGCTTTGGTGTCAGACAGCCTGGGTTCTCCAGCTCTACCACTTTCCAGCTGTATGACCTTGGGCAAGTTGCTTAGCTTTCCTGTCCTTCAGTTTCTTTACCAATAGAATGGAGATAAAACATCTACCTCATAGAGTTAAGTGAAATAATACATGTAATGTACTTGGAACAGCGCCTGGTATAGAGTGACCACTCAATATATGGTGGCTATTACTATTAGGTCATGGGAGAAAGTTGTGGCAGTCTGTTTCCATAAAGATTACAGCCTTTGAAACCCTATGGGGCAGTTCTACTCTGTCTATGAGGTCGCTATGAGTTGGAGTTGACTTGACGGCAATGGTTTGTTTTTTTTTTTTTAATTTTTATTACTTTTAGGTGGAACCATGTAAAATTGCTGTTTTGTAGGTCAAAAACAATAGAATGCTGGCAATTGTACAAGATTCAGCCTATTATCATTATTACTATTATTATTATGACTATAAACATGAGTTTACTGTCAGCAAGGGCTTATTGGGCTGAAGTCTTGGATGCTGTGGGCCTTGCAGTCACAAGGATCCTCTCTGAATTTGCTCAAGTCAATATTAATTACTTGGGGATAATGAAGACATGGAATTTTTTTTTTTTTTTAATTGGAACATAAGGTTTATTCTGAGCAGTTATTCTACGTGCACATAGGGAGACGATTCTGATTAAAAAAAAAAAAAACGCAAATGGCTCAAAGTAGGCTGGTTACAATGAGACTGATAAAGAGAAGAGGACGGGGAGGATTAGAAGATCAACTATTGGCTAATCTCAACATGACTGATTGAACCTTGCCTTCCTCCGTCTCACTGAGACCAACTGATATCAGGTCACAAGGTGGTCTCTAGCCCGGCTGCTAAAAATTTAGGTTTTTACAAAACTGTGGGTAAGAAAAATCCTTAAATCAAAGTAACAGAAGACATGGAACTTCTTAATCTTGCTTACCTTCCCTCTTCCGTGTTGCTGAAGGGGCCAAGAGCCTTATGAGGACTATGGAGGATATGAACACACACTTACACTCACTCTTATACATACAACAGCTGGAAATACCTTGAATGAAATCACAAACACTCCTTCTGTTTCACTTCCGTACTGCTGAATTGCCTCTTCATCTTCTGTCACCATAACGATTGGCATCCTGTCCTGGCAGTGGTGATAGTACCATACGGCTGCATTGTATATGCTCCTAGAACAGCAAAGGGCACGTAAGCCTCCCATGGCAGACCAACACAAGCTATTGTTCAGAATTTCACACTTGGCTTTTAACCTACTGACCTGCGGTCTGTATAGACAACCACTCATTCATTTCACAAATACTTCCTGAGTACCCCTTATAAATACACCTTGAACTTGGTGCCTTGGAAGATATAAAGGTGAATCAGAGAGCATTTGACAGCTCTTCTTCCCTAAGGCATCCAACCACCAGAGCAACCACTGCTATTTCTTCATGTGGCCTAGAAACCATGAGGCTTTGCCATTTTTTAACACCCTTTAATTGGAGGGCTCAGCCACACAACCCCACAGGCACAACAAGTTAAGCTATATGAGGCTGAAAAGAAACAAGTGTTTGGCTAAGAGAAAAACTAGGCTGAAGCCATGATCCAACAAGGTATGATCTGGAACCACATGCAATGTCTGAAAATCTCCTTTAAAAAAAACTGAACTGGAAAGCAGAGTCTAGGTCTGGAGACCTGTGTTCAAGACTAGATTATGTTTCCAATGAAGCATAAACGTGGGCAAGTCAATTTCTGTAGGCATCCGTTTTGTTTTCTGCAAATTCAGATGTTATGTAAGGCCTCTTTACTTCTAGAATATATTCAGTTTTGTTTTGTTGCATTTTGATTTGGCCACCATTTACTAAGTATCTACTTATGTGCAAGGCTGTGGACCTAGCGTGATCATTCTGTGTATTCACATGTGACCCAATCTGGAGAAAGATTTGCTCTTCCCTTTCTGGCCTTGAACCCTGTGGGAACTTGAGGACTACAACTTAGGACTCAGGGGTGTATCAGTGCTCATTTTGCTTTGGAGAATTGAAATATGTAATGGCTATTACAGAGAATACGAGAAAGATGTTTACCTTTTATTGACTATGCTAAGGCATTCGACCGTGTGGATCATAACAAATTATGGATAACATTGCGAAGAATGGGAATTCCAGAACGCTTCATTGTGCTCATGAGGAACCTGTACACGGGTCAAGAGGCAGTCATTCTAACACAACAAGGGATACTGCATGGTTTAAAGTCAGGAAAGGTGTGCATCAAGGTTGTATCCTTTCACCATACCTATTCAATCTCTAGGCTGAGCAAATAATCCGAGAAGCTGGACTGTATGAAGAGGAAAGGGGCATCAGGATTGGAGGAAGACTCATTGACAACCTGCTATATACAGATGACACAACCTTGCTTGCTGAAAGCGAAGAGGACTTGAAGCACTTACTGATGAAGGTCACAGACCACAGCCTTCAGCATGGATTATACCTTAAGAAACAAAAATCTTCACAACTGGGCCAATAAGCAACATCATGATA
This sequence comes from Trichechus manatus latirostris, assembly GCF_000243295.1. NCBI lineage: Eukaryota > Metazoa > Chordata > Mammalia > Sirenia > Trichechidae > Trichechus > Trichechus manatus. The sequence continues at coordinate 11,865,772 of NW_004443966.1, read as the reverse complement.
AACGGAGAAAAGATTGAGGTTGTCAAGCATTTCATTTTGCTTGGATCTACAATCAACACCCATTCAAGCAGCAGTCAAGAAATCAAAAGATGCGCCGCATTGGGCAAATCAGCTGCAAAAGACCTCTTTCAAGTGTTGAAAAGCAAAGATGTCACCTTGCGGACTAACGTGTGCCCGCCCAAGCCATGCTGTTTTCAATTGCCTCATATGCACGTGAAAGCTGGACAATGAATAAAGAAACTGAAGAGTTGATGCCTTTGAATTGTGGTGTTGGCAAAGAATATTGAATATACCATGGACTGCCAAAAGAACAAACAAATCTGTCTTGGAAGAAGTACAACCAGAATGTTCCTTAGAAGAAAAGGATGGTGAGACTACATCTCACATACTTTGGATGTGTTGTCAGCAGGGACCAGTCCCTGGAGAAGGACATCATGCTTGGTAAAGTAGAAGGTCAGTGAAAAAGAGGAAGACCCTCAACGAGATGGACTGACACAGTGGCTGCCAACAACGGACTTAAGCACAGCAACAATTGTGAGGGTGGTGCAGGACCAGGCAGTGTTTCGTTGTGTTGTACACAGCATCACTGTGAGTCAGAACTGACTCGATGGCACCTAACAACAACGTTACAGATATAAGAATTACAAGAAAAAAGACGATTGCAATGTTTTTTCGGATAAGACATTTTAAAGCTTAAGGTCTCTTTTGTCCTCTACAGAAGAGTCTAGCAGACACTATTGGTGCCCAGCACCTTGTACCCCAGGCCCACCTCTGACTTTAGCTGTAGCTGTGGTGGAAAGTTTGTCCCACCTCAACGGTGCACTGGAGTTAACTAAGGGGGCAACTAGCTAAATGCCCAAGCCTCCCCTTGGAGCTGACATTCTACATGGCACACTCTGCACGGCTCCTCAGAGGGTCCCCAGCAGGCCTGCGTCTTTGTTTCCCACAGCAGTAACACCTCCTTTACTGGCTTCTCCTCTGTCTCACTCTCCCCACTTCTCACTCCTGCTTCTGGGAATCACCTCCCACATAAGTAACCTACAGCCAAGTCCTCGCTTCAAAACTCTGCATTCGGGAGGACCTAAACAAAGCTTCTGGGAATCACCTCCCACATAAGTAACCTACAGCCAAGTCCTCGCTTCAAAACTCTGCATTCGGGAGGACCTAAACAAAGCTTCTGGGAATCACCTCCCACATAAGTAACCTACAGCCAAGTCCTCGCTTCAAAACTCTGCATTCGGGAGGACCTAAACTAAGACGCTGCACTTTTCCCTGCCTCTCTCCACCTCCCAACATACACAAAAGCATTAAAGCTCTGACTTTTGGATCACTGGAATGACCCTGCTAGCCATCAGGGTCTGGGGCAACTTGATCCTGGGGACCTAAAACCAGTACCAGTAGCCATCCAGTTGACTCTGACTCATGGTGACACATGTATGTCAGAGTAGAAGTGTGCTCCATAGGGTTTTCAATGGCTGATTTTCTGGAAGTAGATTGCCTGGCCTTTCTTCCCAGGTGCCTCTGAGTGAACTTGAACCTCCAACCCTTCAGTTAGCCGCCGAGCACATTAACCGTTTGCACCACCCAGGGACTCCACTCTGATCTATATCCCCCTAACTACAATTAAAAAAAAATCAATTAAATATTCAGATGTAAATCTAAAATACTGGCGCATATGTAAATTAAGTATTTCAGTAGTAATCATGGTTCCAGAATAATTGTTGGCTTGTTCTAGCATACTGTTTAGATCAACTCCCAAACAGCCAGTGATGAGGGAGTTTAAGAAGAAGATCATGTGAAAACTCAGTGCCATACCTGGTCTGCCACTTTTCCATGGATTCTCCTCTCTCCCGCAGGAGATAGCAGTGCTGCTGGAACTCGTTCGCAAAGAGAATGCAATCACGTCGTGCATCCTTCAGGAGGCTTCGCAACTTGTTATACTGCCTGTGACACAAGGAGAGAAATAAATCCAACAGAGCAGGTACTCATCTGCTGCCATCTCTTGCTAAGGATCAAAAGAGATGAGGCATTTTCAAGAAAAAGATTGATTACTGAAAACCCGAGAAACGTTTGTTTTTATTGGCCTTCGTGTGCTCAGTACTCTTCACAGGGCTGTCGGACAGCTGTTTCTTAATTTCAGTTGCTACTGTGTGTTTGGGCCTGCCCTTGCTAATTAGATTGCAGATCAGTCAAGCCCCTTCTGCTCCTTTCACCCTTCTGGCCATTTTATAGTGTGATTATACCACCCTGCCACAAACAGTTCCCTCTTTAAACACTCAGAAAGTGCACGGAAGCCAGCAAGGAGCTTAGCACTTTATTATCGTACCTCACCTGTTCTATAAATGGTATTACCAAAAACCCACTGCCGTCGAGTTGGTTCTGACTCATAGTGACCCTATAGGACAGAGTAGAACTGTACCATAGGGTTTCCAAGGAGCGGCTAGTGGATTTGAACTGCTGACCTTTTGGTTAGTAGTGGAACGTTTAAGCACTGCACCACCAGGGCCCCAAAATAGTATTAGGCATTAGTAAATTTTACTTTTTGCTGGAATCCCTAGAAAAGGACCAAACCCGATTCGATTCTGACTCACAGCAACCCTGTGGACAGAGTAGAACTGCCCCGTGGAGTTTCCAAGGCTGTAATATTTATTGAAGTCCACTGTGACATCTTTCTTCCCGAGAGGGGCTGGTGTGTTTGAACTGCTGACCTTTCAGTTAGCAGCTGAGCACTTAACTGCTACTCACCAGGGCTCCTTCAGAAAAAGACATGTAAGTTGGGGGGTTCGTTTGTGAATTTTATTTATGCAGCCACCATGATTTCCATGAATGAGGGTTAGCTTCGCCTGTTAGACAACTAACAGAAAGTTTTCAGGTTTTTTCCATCAGGAGACAAGACAAACAATGCTAGTCAAAGTCATAAGCCAGGCCTAGGGGTTTACCACCAAATTAGAATAATGATGATCCTTCCTAATATTTAGAAAAAAATATAACTTAACAAAAGGGATTTTCTCAAGTTTCACTCCCATATATTTTCCTTAGACTGTTACTGCATGCTTCCATTTGTCAGCTACCTACCAGCCAGATAAAACAAATGAACAAATGCCATAAGAATATTAACGGGGAAGGCAGAAAACACACAGCCAGTCACTCTGAGTGGGACAGTCGGGTTTTCTTGTAGACATGTGGATCTATGGTTATAATTTAACAGTGCATACATACACTCCTATTTTTTGTGAGTCATGGTTAGTAGCGCGTAAGATGGAATTAGCTATATGAATATCCCGTGTGGAGTTGGCAAACAGCATCATGATAAGTCTGACCATAAAAATTTGAATTTTTCTTAAACTCCAGTCTTCCCCTGGTTTCCCCTGACCGGCTTAGGTGTTTTCCAAATCTTCATCATCTAAATATTTTCAAATAATTTCTTAGACGGTGACATTTCTGAGACAGCGAAACTTATTTTCTTTATGTGGATTTTTTACTATTTTTATTAGATGATGACCTTACCTTTTTTTTTTTTGGTCATCCAGTTGATTTCAACTCGTGGTAACCCCATTTGTGTGAAGACCGAATTAATAAAGCAAATCTCCTAGATCTTACATACTCAGCGTCTATCACCAATTTTTAAAGTTAGCTTTCAAGATGTAACACCTTCTAGGGTTTAGGCAATTTTGGTCCCTCAGCGGAATCAACCTGAATGCACCTGCTGCTTGCTTAACAGGTAAGCTAATTGCCAAGGCCCATACTTGCTGATTCCTGTTCCTGCCTCTTCTTCCTCTTCATCAGCCATGTGCATTACACCCACTTTAAGGGCAGACTCAAACCCATTTCCCCCTGAGAGGGCTTTCTGGCTTAACTCGCACACCCTATACCTCTGCACATGCATAGTTTGTATTATTTACCCTTCACGTGTCTAAGGGGCTTCGTAATTACCTCCCTGCTTCTTTCATCTAACCCAAACAAGGTAACGGGCTTGCTGACAGAGGGACGAAGACTTCTTTTGTATTCCACAAGCTCAAAAAGTGCTTACCAAACAGAGAAAGCAGGGTGCTATCATCCTGCATCACTTCCCATCTTTTGTTCTCACATTTAGTATATTCCGAGACAAGGTGAAGCAGTGGAAAACCAATAGATTTTCATCAAGTTAACTACTTTGAAATGTTCAGAGGAAAAGACAGTTAAATTCCAACTCTTTGCTTTTGAATGTCCCGGAACTGGTTTTTAAAACAATCCTTAATATTAAAAATATTTTAGAAAACAGAAGTTGAAAAGCTGGGCATGTGTTAGCAAATCTGAATGATAACAACAAACTGATTTTAGTAGGAGAAATTGAAATACGACACCTGGAGCAGCATTTAAACTTGGATGTGTATAAACACCTATATCTTTGTGTCTGAACAAAATCAACTTCCAGCTCATTTTAAAATATTCCATCTGGAAAATCCTGCACACAATCTAGTTAATGCACATATTTTTGAACTCAGCACACAATAAGGAAAATTTATCATTTTCATATACAAATAAAAACACTTCATCTTTCATTAGCAAGGCCTGAAGAAGCCACAACATTTAAAAAAGAATAAACACATAGTTTCTGCTTTTTAAATAACTTGAGTGTTCAGGGGTTTGGTATATAATTCTAACATGCTATTTCCATACAGTCTCCAAGTTCAAATCATAAACCTTTCCTCAGTGTTAAATTAGGCAAAATCACTTTTTAGAGTATTTGTTTAGAAGGTGAACAATTACTCTTCATTTAGGTACAAGGCAAGCATTTTAGACTGGTTTCAATCAGAAATACTTTGTTTAGCAAATACAATTACTATGGGTGGTAGTTCCACTAGCAATATAAAACAAGTTATTTCTGGTTCCATTGAACAAACGATTACAAGTCCAATTTGCATCCACAAAGGAGTCTAAAATGTCAAAATACTTTCTTTTTCCCAAGAATGTAAGCTTCTGAAACAATACGTTTACACATCTCAAACAAGATTAAATAATGAATGTATCAAAAACAAAGACGCAATAACCCCTACTACTATAGAAATGCAAACCAAAAGTGAAGTTCAGCTAGAATCTTAATACACCCACATACTGGGGACACTGCAGTTTATTGATCTTTTGGCCAGGTGTTGAAGCAGAAGCATAAAATTATGTTACCGCATTCCTCACTACCAAAGAGAATACCAAATTAGTTCAAAAAGTCCTTTCTGACAAAATAATGAATTCCTCCCCTTCTCCTCTCCCCAACACGGGATCTTTTCTAAGGGGGTAGGAGGGGGGACCCACACCATAAATAAAAAAATAATGCAAAACAGATACCTCCAGCCCCTTTGATGCTGCACAGCCTGACAAGCTGTTTGCATGAAAATAATTCCCTTCAGCTCAGGAAACTCAAGGATCTCAAGGTAATCTTGGACAACTTTCCAATCAGGAATCACGTAATGGGTCACATCCATAGTCAAGAGTTTCCCATCTGAAATATAATTCAAAATTTAAGAGATTAGACAATATTTTCATATCTGGTTGATTACTATTTCAATGTCACCGTGCCCCAGTGTGCAAAATAACGTCCAACCTTAACTACACCATGAAGTTTTTAAAAGACAAATCTACTTTGGTAGAAGTTCAAAGTTCAGGCTAATGCAGCACCTTAATTTTTCTTCAGCTGTGATAGGCACTCAGTATGGTTTATGGTTTACTGGTGTTGCAGAGGGAGACAATGACTGATATTTTTACACAAACAAGGAAATTTTCAGCACAACCTGAACCTCTGTGTTAATTTATCGTTGATATACACTCGCATTCAAATAGGGCAGCCCAAAATATATTTAAGTTAACCACTTGCTTACGCTCAGCAATTTCAAGTCAGTTTTACCTCAAGCTTCTGAACACCCTCAGAAGTTTCCAAGGGCCAGAAAGACTGAACTGATTAGAAAAGATGCTCGGTGGAAGCCAAGGCATGGAAGGATTCCCACCCAGCCCGTGTGGCAGAGAGCTGGTTAGCCAACCTGTAACCGAAATGTTCACCTTAACCACAAAGCAAAGGATTCCAAACATTAGCTGAAAAAGACTCATCTTTCATCACTAAATCAGCAACCCTGTGTTGTTGGTTACAGGGAGTTAATTCCGACTCAACGGCGACTCCAGGTGTGCAGAAAACTGCTCCATAGGGTTTTCAAGACTGTGACCTTTTGGAAGCAGATCGCCAGGTCTGTCTTCCGAGGTGCCTCTGGCTGGGTTGAAACACCAACCTTTTGGCTAGTAGTCCAGCGCTTAACTGTCTGCACCACACAAGCAGCTTAGAAAACGGTGGGGGAAGATCTAGTGCACAGAAGTTCCAAATCCAGCTTTCCCAAGACCTCCCTGTACAACGAGGGGCCTAGATAATCAACAGTCATATAGTGAAGAAAAGGAACCCTGGTGGCGCAATGGCTAAGCCCTCGCTGCTAACCGAAAGGTCCGAAGTTTGAACCCACCAGCTGCTCCGCGGAGGAACTCTGCTTGGGTAAAGACCACACACCCGAAAATCTAACGGGGCAGTTCTACTCTGTCCTATCGGGTCAACAGGAGTCGGAATCGACTCCATGGCACACAGAACAACAGTGAAGAAGGCACTCCCCTTGATAAATGTCTGAGGATTCAGTGCTGGCAGGACAGAAAATTTATGGGGGGCAAAGCAGAAAATGTTAAATGAGCAGCAGAAGCAGCTTGCCACGGCAAGACATCGCGGCCAGCGTCCCAGTGAAGGGCTAACAGCTCAGGGCCTCACTATTTCACCGCGTCCGCCTTCTCCCTCCACGATCCTGGGAGCAGGAAGCGACAAGTTCTTGGGCCCACAGGCCCCTCGGAAAACTCAAACCATCCGGTCTCGACTCTATGGGGTCGTCCGTCTCTCGGGCCCTTCCATTTTATTGGGCGGAGCAGGGCACCCGGGGATCTCGGGAAGTCCCGTGCCAAAAGCCCCGGAAGCAGCGGGCCAGTGCTGTCTATGTGGCCCCGAACCCGCCGGCCTTTAGCCCGCGACCCGCAGCCGCGCTGCAGGTGATGCCTGGGGGCAGGCGGAGACCCCGGGGCCTCGGACGCCGCGCCACCGCGGCCTCGCGCTCCGCCTTCGGGCCACCCTCTTCCTCCTCTCCGCGAACGCTCCACCCCGGCGGCCGGGCCACCCTCGCTCCCGCCCGGCGGCCCGGCTCCCCTCGCTCCCGCCCGGCCGCCCGGCTCCCCTCGCTCCCGCCCGACCGCCCTCGCTCCCTCTCAGGCCCTGACCGTTGCGGCAGGCGGCGGGCTGCGGGCAGAGCGGGCTGTTGCAGGGCACGCTGGGCCGCAGGTAATGCTCCCGCACGATCCGCAGCGTCCGGCCACGGAAGGTCCTAAGAAACAGGACCTTCTCCCGCTTCTGCAGCATGGTAGCGGCGCTCGGCCAGGAGGAGCTCCAGGCGCCCGGGAAGTGGCGGGCGCGGCGCAGGCGGAGGCGGAGGCGAGGCCGCGGCTTCGGGCCCGCCCC
>NW_004443966.1:11810975-11858165 GCF_000243295.1 Trichechus manatus latirostris | reverse complement strand
GCCGGCCTGGTCCGCGCCGGGCTGGCAGCAGGGTCCGACCCGCCGGGCGGCGGCTTGGGCGCTCCGGGCACCGAAACCGCCGTAACGGCCCGGGCCCCGGGCTTGGGCGCTGGAGGCCCGCAGGACGGGTGCTCCAGGCCGAGCCCTTGCCTCAGTTTCTCCTCATCTCCCAATTACCTGGGGCTAGGGAGGCGTGGAAACAATCTACCCAAAAGATTTACGGGAGATGAGGATAATTCGGAGGATGGTTTAAATTCTTGTGAGAAGAGATTTAGTGCAGTTACAAAGGACTATGGAGCCCTGGTGGCGCAGTGTTTAAGAGCTTGGCTGCTGACTAAAAAGTCGGGGAGTTTGAATCCACGAGCCACTCCTTGGAAACCCTGTGGGGCAGCTCTAACCTGTCCTATAGGGTCGCAATGAGTCGGAATCGACTGGACTACTCTCATTTTTTTCCCAGGCCTATGTGGGAATGGGACTGCCATATTAACATGGGGTAATTATTAGTGTTTTCTGTTCAGTGCTCTTGCTATCCCTAAAACAGCCTAAAGATTTAGCAAATAATTCAGCCCAACATTTTTTCCTCTTAAAAAAGTTATATTTTTAATTTCATGTATTTTTAATACATGTAAAAAGTCAGTGTAGATAAAATGAAAACCAATCCCTTCCCTTGAGGCAAACTATTCAACCCCAACTTTCATAGCATTTGCAGCCTCTGCAAAGAAATTCTCTTTTAAACTCTCAATGACACAATCACAATTTATATATATTATTTTATTGTACTTTAAGTGAAAGTTTACATTTAAGTTAGTGTCTCATACAAAAATTTATACATATACATTGTTATGTGACCCTAGTTGCTCTCCCTATAATGTGACAGCACCCTCCTCCTTTCCACCACGGATCTCCTGTATCCATTCAACCAGCTCCTGACCCTCTCTGCCTTCTCATCTCACCTCCGGACAGGAGCTGCCCATTTAGTCTCATGTATCTGCTTGCGCTAAGAAGCGCACTCTTCACAAGTATCATTTTATGTCCCATAGTCCAGTCTAATCTTTGTCTGAAGAGTTGGCCTCAGAAATGGTTTTAGTTCCGGGTTGCCAGAGAGTCCTGGGGCCATGCTTTCTGGGATTCCTCCAGTCTCAGTCAGACCATTAAGTCTGGTCTTTTTACTGGAATTTGAGTTCTGCACCCCACTTTCCTGCTGCTCCATCAGGGATTCTCTGTTATGTTCCCTGTAAGGGCAGTCATTGGTGGTAGCAGGCTCACAATTTATATTTTCGTAGCTTTTGATAAAGAGCTCTCACAGTGGCTTCTGAGGTCACACAACCTTGGTTGGATAGAACTCACTGTTCTTCTAAGCATTCAGCAAAGACTTTTGAGCCATACCAGCAGCTTTATAAACATGTATCACATTTAATTTCCACAACGAATCAAAGGAGTTGGGCATTATTTGCCCCATTTTACAGATGAGGGAACAGGAGTTTAAGAGGCCAAGGTTACCTAGTTTTTAAGTGATGGAATCCATACTCAAACCACACTCTGACTGAATCCAAAGCAGATTCTTAACTAATTACTGTGCTTTTCCCAGATGTATAAAATATAGCTCCTGCATCCGAGGACTTGATAGTCTACTTGAGCTCTAGTTAAAGCCAGCTGGGAATATCAAGCTCCCTATGATGCTGAAGTGGGCAGAACTGGGGTTATTGGATAGTGGCTTCACTCTAGGGGAGCATGTTAAAAAGAGTCATGGTCCCTTGTGTATTTCTATGTCAAGTTATCCTGCAGTGTGGGATGATGTGAATGAGATCAGAGATGGAATAAGAAAAAGCAAATCCATTTGCCATGCAAGCTGATTCTGACTCATAGTGATCCTATCGGACAGAGTAGAATTGCCCCATAGGGTTTCCAAGGAGCCGCTGGTGGATTCGAACTGCTGACCTTTTGGTTAGCAGCCGAGCTCTTAACCATTTTGCCACCAGGGCACCTAGAGATGGAATACATAAACCGAAAAACCAAACCTGTTACTGTCTAATTGATTCTGACTCATAGTGATCCTATAAGACAGAGTAGAACTGTCCCATAGAGTTCCCAAAGCTGCAATCTTTACGGAAGTGGACTGCCACATCTTTCCCCCACGGAGCAGCTGGTGGATTCAAACTGCCAACTTTCCAGTTAGCAGCCGAGTGCTTAACCACTGCACCACCAGGGCTCCTCCAATGGAATATCCGGACTACAGCCAAAGCACAAAGATGCCCTTCCTAATTCAGAATGTCACTTCTAGAGATCTCAGAGGACAAGCAAGTAGCCGAATTTATTCCCTATATAAAAATGCTTCAGACAGCTGCCCACAATTCCCTGCAAAGCTTTTACTTCTGATTATATTGGGGGAAATGTTGACTAGACACTAATCTTTACTGAACATCTCTCTTTAGCACTTTGTAGCTTTAAACTTTATCCAAATTAGAGCAAAAATCTTTTAAGGAAGAGAGTGTGTCTGGGGCCGTATTAAAAGTTGGTTTTATCAGTATGTTAAATAATCCAAGGCCCATCAAGCACTTCCTTTGCTTGCATTGCGGCAATAATGTACAAATTGTGTTTTTAAGAGCATGATCCCTTAGTTCTTGCAACTGATGATCTACAATGGACAAGGATGCCATTTTTGTTGTTTGCCTCGCAAGCTGTCTGATGTCTCTTGCCTGAAAAAAAGGTGTCTATCTCAGGAAAAGTTGAGTTACGCAGCAGTAATCCACAATTCCAAAAATCTCAGGGATTTAAAACGTTTTTCATGGATGCATAGAGGCTCTGCTCTGTGTTGTCTTCCTTTCTCCAGTACTCACGTTGATGGAGCTAATCCTCTCTGGAACATGCTTTGCTGGTCACTAGCAGAGGGAAAAGGAGCCCTGTGGTGCAGTGGTTAAAGCACTAGGCTGCTAACCATAAGGTCGGCAGTTGGAACCCACCAGCCGCTCCGCAGGAGAAAGATGTGGCAGTCTGCTTCCATAAAGATTGCAGCCTTGGAAACCCTATGGGGCAGTTCTACTCTGTCCTATAGGGTCGAGACTCGATGGCAATGAGTGGGTTTACCAGAGGGAAGAGAGCCCCCTAGAGGGTGTCCCTGGGTGGCTCAAATGGTTTGCATTTGTCTCTAACCTAAAGGTTGGTGGTTCTAACTCACCCAGTGGCACCACAGAAGAAAGGCCTGGAGGTCCGTTTCTGTAAAGATTACAGCCAAGAAAGCCCTATGGAGCAAGCAGTTCTAATCTGTAATACATGGGGTCGCCATGAGTCTGAACTGACTCAACAGCAACAAGTTAGGTTGTTTTTTTTTTTTTTTTCAGAGAGCTTCACAGCAGCAACTAAACGCTCAGTCAAGAAGTGACATTATGTCACTTCCACTTATTGGTCAGAACTAGTCACATGGTCATACGCCGACCAATGGGAGTGGGGTGGGGCAGAAAGTGCATTCCCCTTGGCCCTAAATGAGTCAGTAGACCCTGTCATCCTCATTGAGCTCGGTTCACTGTCAAGTCTCGGCTTGGACGTTCTACTGCTCGCCTCAGTTTATATCACCTCTTCTCTACCCAGTGAGCTAAACACACATCACCACATCCAATTGTCTGATCCTTATAACAATTGTTCAAGGTAAATACGTGATTTCCTATGGTAGAGACTAGCTCTCTGTTCACCAAATCCATGCTCTCTTTTTCTTTGGGCACACAGATGAACCACATTTCCCAGCCTCCTCTGCAGATAGGTGTGGCCATATTATTGAGTTCCAGCTGGATGAATGTAATAGCGCCATTTCCAGGCCTGACCCATGCATGCTCTGCCTTCCTGTTCTTGGAAGCCTGCACTGAAGATGGCAGAGCCCCATCAGCTTGAGTCCCTGAAGAACAGTGTGGAGCAGAGCCCTGCTTCCTTCACCAGGAGAATCCACAGTAGACTCTTCTGTAAGCGAAAAATAAACTTTTGCTACAGCAGCTAGCATTACCCTAACTAATATAGGAGATTAAGTAACTTGCCCAGGGTTGCATGGCTATTTGTTTAAATCCCCCTCACTAGATACTAAATGTTCTCGTGAATCTACTTAAGAATTTCTAGAAACGCAAACAAACCAAACCCGTTGTCATTGAGTCAATCCAACTCATGGTGACCCCATGTGTTACAGAGCAGAACTGAGCTCCACACACAAATAGACATATGTACGCTTATGTTCATTGCAGCACTATTCACAATACCAAAAAGGTGGAAACAACGTAAATGCCCATAAACAGATAAATGGATAAATTACAGTACATACACACAGTGGAATACTACCCAACGATAAAGAACAATGATGAATCCATGGAACATCTCACAACATGGAAAAATCTGGAGGGCATTATGCTGAGTGAAATAAATCAGTCACAAAAGGACAAATATTGTATGAGACTACTATTGTAAGAACTCAAGAAAAGGTTTAAACACAGAAAAAAGCATTCTTTGACGGTTACGAGGGGGAAAGGTGGGAGAGGGGAAATTCCTAACTAGATAGTAGACAAGTGTCAACTTCGGTGAAGGGAAGGACAACATACAATACGGGGGAAGTCAGCACAACTGAACCAAAGCAAAGAAGTTTCCTAGACACATCCAAACATTTTTAGGGACTGAGTAGCTGGGGCTGAGGCCTGGGGACCATAGTCTCAGGGGACATCAAAGTCAATTGACATAACACAGTTCATAAATAAAATGTTCTACATCCCACTTTGGTGCGTAGTGTCTGGGGTCTTAAAAGCTTGGGATCTGCCATCTAAGGTACATCTATTTGTCCCCATCCCACCCGGAGCAAAGGAGAATGAAAAACCAAAGACACGAGGAAAATATTAGCCCAAAGGACTACAGAACCACATAAACCAGAGATTCCAGCAGCCTGAGACCAGAAGAACTGGATGGTGCCTGGCTACACCACCAACTGCCCTGACAGGGATCACAACAGAGAGTCCTGGACAGGGTAGGAGAAAAATGTAGAACAGAATTCAGATTCATGTAAAAAGACCAGACTTATCGTCTGACAGAGACTAGAGGAACCCCTGAAACTGTGGCCCCCAGACGCTCTGCTAACCCCGAACTGAAACCGTTCCCAAAGCCCACTTTTCAGACAAAGATTAGACAGGCCTATAAAACAAAAATAACACACGTGAGGAATGTGCCTCTTAGTTCAATCAAATATACAAGGCCAAATGGGCAGCTCCTGTCCACAAGCAGGACGAGAAGGCAGGAAGGGATAGGAACTGGGCGAATGGACCCAGGCAACCCAGGGGTGGAAAGAAGGATCATGCTGTCGTGTTGTGGGGATTGCAACTAATGTCACAAAACAACATGTGTATAGATTTTTGAATGAGATATTAACTTAACCTGTAAACTTTTACCTAAAGCATGCACACACGCGCACACACACACAAACACACAAACTGAGCTCCATAGGGTTTTCTTGTCTGTAATCTTTACATAAGCAGATTGCCAGGCCTTTCTTTAGTGGCACTGTTGGGTGGATTGGAACCACCAACCTTTTGGTTAGTAATCAGGTGTAAACCATTTGCACCACCCAGGGACCTGATAGGATTTTTACAGCAGTTCTTAATTGTGCAGTCCTGTAGGTGGTAGGAGACCATCAGCCGTCTGCGGTGGTGCTTTTGTTTGGTCTGGGCTACAGTGCCACAGCAGTGCCACACTGGGCCTGACCACCGCAAAGAATGCTTGGCAGTTTGCTTCCCTTTTCCGTTTTCCCCTTCCCTTTTCCGTTTTCCCCTTCCCTGTCAATCCAAGTGCAGATGGACAGCCTGATGCCCAGATAGCAGAATGCAGTGACAGCTTTCCGTGTTCAGTTGCTGATGGGCATCTCTGGCTGTGGCTGGGTTTCCCTGGTGCATGACTTCAATCTTCTTCAGGCTGAGCGCCAGCATGCTTACACTGCAGAGGAGTTTGTAGCATTTGCATGCCTTCTTGCAGATGTGCCCTGGGAGTGCAGACGTCAGCAACTCTGGAATTCTAATCAGAAGGTCTCACCAAAAGGTTAGCCTAGGAAGGGTGGGGCATCTTTTCAAAGGGCTAAGAAGACAGGGAGGTTAAAGATTGTTGTCAGATGCCATCCAGTCAGGACTGACTCATAGCGACGCCATGCACAACAGAATGAAACCCTGCTGGGTCCTGCACCTCCTCACGATGGTTGTTATGCTTGAGCCCATTGTTGCAGCCACTGTATCAATCCATCTCGTCGAGGGTCTTTCTCTTTTTCACTGATGCTCTATTTTATGAAGCATGATGTCCTTCTCCAGGGGCTGGTCCCCCCTGATAACATGTCCAAAGTTTAAAGGTAGAAAAGAAATTCCAGAAGGTGAACTCCAAGGGCTAGAGTGGATTATCGAAGCAAGCTTTGAAAATAGTCTGTCTTTATTAATTTTAAATCACAACAGTACAACATGCTCGTTGCAACACATCTAAACAATACTGAAGTATGCCAAATAATGTTGAAGTCCTGTTCCGTCCAAAGTCTGCTGCTCCCAAGTAATTCACCATTGCTGATAGCTGGTGTGCGTCCTAGAAATCTTTAAATGGAACTCAAGATTTGCAGATTTTTTGAAGAGTGTCAATCAGTGCAGCACCAGCTAATTACAGCTAACATTTCTCAAGCTTCTACTAGGTTCCAAGCACTGGTCTAAGCACTTTTCCTACATTTTCTCATTTAATCTACAAAACAATGCCCTGACTGTGATACTGTCACCAACTGAATTTTACAGGAGAGGAAACTGAAGTATGGAAGGATTGAAGTAGTTGTCCAAAGTTACACGGTCCATGAATGGCAACCCAGGGAGTTGTCATGAGTTGGAATCGACTCAACGGCAATTTTTTTTTTAACAGACAGAGCTAGACTTTGATCCTAAGCTGTCTGGCTACTGTGTTCATACAATAATACTCTACTATGCCACCTTTCAGCTGATAAATGGCGAGAGTTACAGAACGGGATACATTCTACATGGTGGACCATGGATGAACCCAATTATAAGGTTTAGGGAATTGGAAGCTGAAATTCAAGTATTGACCATACCACTTACCTAACTTCCCTGAGCCTTAGTGATTCCAACTATAAAATATGGCTAACAGGACAGATGTTGCTAGGTAATGGTATTAACGAGCCAATGATTGTAAAGGGCCATGTAAATGTCTAAAATTACCCCATTTCTCTAAAGAATCAGCGCGCTTTCATTTGTGCTCCTTCTCAGTGGAAGAGTCACTGGGGGAACAAATGGCTTCCGAAATTACACTGCTACTTGTACTCTAGATAATTTAATTTCCTATATGTTAAAGGCTGTTAGTCCTTGATTTTCACTTTTCCCAGGAGATACAATGACTCCCTTTTGGCTTTCTAAATGTCCTGTGAATCCCCATAATCCAGTTTGCAATGATCACTCTAAAATTTTCTGCTTAACTCTTTCTAATTTTTTTCAAGAGAAAATTATTTTGTGCTTACCAATTGCATATCTCAGCAAGATTTTTACTGTACATCCTGCTAACCTACTGATAATTTTGTCCTTCTACCACTAAAAGGCGCTGTTTCATTGATTTCTTTTTTTTTTTTTTCTGGTACCTGCCAAAAGTTCACTTTTGTGCTGGCATCTGTGTGAGTGGTTGAAGCCTGGCCCTTCACAACTGCAGTTGAAATGCTCCAATTACTTGAAACAACAACAACAAAAACCCTTAGTGTTTTAATAATATCTTTATTCCAGGAGCTCAGAGGTCCAGATGCCCCTAAATTAATTACAAACTAAACTTTATTGAATAATTTGGAAAAGAATAAGAAAGTCTTGAAGCTGACTAGAAGAAAAGTTAGTTATGTGAATAGCCATTTATAATTTAAAACTATAAACATTACTCTTTGTCATTTAATTTTTTTTCTGATTGATGTTATTTGGTGAAATTAAAATTTCATCCATCTTGTAGGATTGTTATTACCACTGGAATACCAGTCATGGTATGTAACTGTTAGATTGAATGGATGCATTACATGGAGTTTTCCTATGTTAGCTTTACTATTATTTTAGTAAAATAGTGTTTTACTTTTTTTTATTGTACTTTAGATGAAGGTTTACAGAACAAATTAGTTTCTCATTAAACAATTACGTTTTACTATTTTGTTACTGCATAATTTGGGGAAGTGGCTTCCATTTTATATCTTGTAATGACATAATTCACACTTTGAATCTTTTCACCAGAAAGAATTCAATCTCTTTAAGGACTCATCTGATTAGGTCAGGCCCACTGAGGATAATCTCCCTATCCTAGGGGTTAATTGACTTGGGATCTTAATTACACTTGAAAAATTCCATCACAGCTGAACCTAGACTAGTGTTTGACCGAATAAGTGGAGAAAGTGTGTACACGAGGGAGTGAAAGGAATCTTGGCACCATCTCAGAATTCTGCCTACACAATGATTTCTAATAAACATCTTGAACTCAAGAAATGATATTTAAAACAATGGCATTTGGTAAGTATTTTAGAACAGCATAAACAGTATTCTTCAAAAAGAAACGGGAGAGCCAGGCTAGTAATCCAGAGACTATACAAAAGAAAATAAATGATAGATAACGCTGCCTTGATTAGCTGAAGCCGAGGGGAGAAAATTTCAGGGATACAAACCCACGTTCGGTTAATGTAAATCGCACTGATTTCCTCTGTGACCAGAATTCATTGAGGAATCACTGCGTAGAGTCCAGCCCCTTTTGCTAAGACAGGATCAGCTTGGAGAGGCAGCGTGTCTGCAGGGTCTGGTGGGTGAGAACAGTCCTTCTGTGTCCCCTCTCCTTTTCCATCTGTCTTAGTCATCTAGTGCTGCAATAACAGAAATACCACAGGTGGGTGGCTTTCAAGAACAGAAGTTTATGTTCTCACAGTTCAGGAGGCTAGAAGTCCGAATTCAGGGCACTGGCTCTAGAGGAAGGCACTCTCTCTACCTGCTCTGGGGGAAAATCCTTGTCTCAGCTTCAGTAACCCAGTAACCCGGTAACCCGGCATTCCTCTCCGTACCGTGTCCATCTCCGGGGGTGTCGATCTTACCCCCGTTTTACTTGCCTCTCTCTGCGTCTAATCTGCTGTTATCATATCTCAAAAGTTCTTAGGTTTAGGACACACCCCACACTGATATGACCTCTTTAACATAACAAAGAAAACCCTTTTCCTAAATGGGATTACATCCGCAGGCACAGGGGTTAGGATTCCAACACGTATTTTGGGGGGACACAATCCAATCCGTAACACCTTCTAAGAGGAGTGTGACGCCATATTCTATAGATTAGGATCTGCTTTTAAAAACCCAGTGTGACAGGTGACGGGAAGCCATAGCCATTTTTGAAGACATTTGAATTTTAAATCAAAGATGTCATCGTCAGCACAGCCGACTTCCTAGCGTGGCTGGCTGCCCTGATCAAACGCAGGAAGTGGGCGCCTGCTGCTGTTGCCCGTCTTCTGCGCAGGTTTTCCGGGGGGTCAGAGCCGTGATTAAGGAAAGGAACCTTCTTTGATTGCAGTGTTTGGGTAGGGGAAAATGCGGAGTTTTTCTTTTCATTTTTTCTATTAAATCTGACATTTTAAGAGAGATCGTTAAAAAATATCGTTCTGCCTGGGAGGGGAGAAAAAAAAGGCTTGGATCTTAGATACCTTTCACTGAAACCATAAGGTTTCAGTCTTCAAGGCTTTATCTTTTCTGACTTGGAGAACTGAAGGCATTTTGATCCCCTTCCAGTTCTACAAACAACGTTCTTTAATCAGCTTGAGGCATCCCTGTCAATCAGAGAAAAGCACTTCCTCCCTCCCTAAAGCTAACATCACCTGCCAGTCCCCCTGTCCAGAAGCAGGAGAGAAGGGGTGCTCTTTGAGCCCAGGGAGACTGTTATTTCAAATGCATGAGAAACTATAGAAAGTGACCTGAAACCCACGGCCTCATTAATAGTTGCAGAGCACAGTGGCGTTTACCAGACTTGAAAGCAATGCCACAGAGCCACAGAGCCACCAAACACACTCTTACTGGGGGCTAGTGTGATACTCGTGATGTTGAGAACATGCTGTTTCTTCATTTCCATTAGCATTAAGTTCATCATCTTAGTGAAAATGTAAAAAGGATAAATGATCAAAGAGAAAGTAAAAGTCTGTTGTTAATAATATTGCTGATAAATACGGAGTGAGCTATGTAATAAACCACATTTTTCTATTTCAAGGTATTTGTCTTAAGCTTTTTTCAGTTTTAGAAAGATACTCTTGTTGTTTGCCAAGGAGTCGATTCTGACTCATAGCGACCCTATAGGACAGAGTAGAACCTCCCCACAGGGTTTCCTAGACTGAAATCTTTACGGGAGCAGATCGCCAGGTCTTCTCCTAAGCAGCGGCTGGTGGGTTTGAAATGCTGACCTTTCGGTTAGCAGTGGAGTGCTTAACCATTGTGCAACCAGGGCTCCTTTTTAGAAGAACAGGGATAGAGCGAGCGAAAGGGAGAGAGAGAGAGAGAGAATTAGTTATGATTGCCTGGGTTGTGCTGCAGTGACAAACAGCCTTCATATCTCAGTCTCATGGTTTAAAACAACAAAGGTTTATTTCTTGCTCACACTCTACAACCCTCTGCTCTGGGTTGTCCTCACCAAGCAACCAGGCTGACAGAGGGGCCATTTCAGTTCTTCTGCAATTGTTTGGCAGGGGAGAGAGAATGAGGCAAACTGTGCTCTGGCTCTTAAAGCTTCTCACATCACTTTTGCTCCCACATCACTAGTCACAGCAAGCCACTTGGCCACACTCAATTCCAGGAAGGTAGAAGGTGGAGAACCAGAACTACTTGGTGAACGACACACATATACGTATTTTAATGTGTAGATTGAAAAGGTAGGGGAAATAACTTTAATTGGAGCCAAATGAGGAGAATCATCTTTTATTTGTCATTGTAAATGGTTTCATTGATAAGTTTAGAATCAATGAAAACAATGCTCCTTGGAAGCGAGGATGGTGAGACTACATCTCACATACCTTGGACATGTTATCAGGAGGGACTAATCCCTGGAGAAGGACATCATGCTTGGTAAAGTAGAGGGTCAGTGAAAAAGAGGAAGACCCTCGACAAGATGGATTGACACAGTGGCTGCAACAATGGGCTCAAATTTAACAACGACTGTGGGATGGTGCAGGACTGGGCAGTGTTTCGTTCTGTCGTACATAGGGTTGCTAGGAGTCGAAACTGAGTCAATGGCATGTAACAACAACTGTTCATAGAATATACTGCAGTCAATACAAAGAATAAGGCAGATCTTTATGTACAGACATGAAAATATGCCCCAAGAAATACCAAATTTAAAAAAAAGCCAGTAACAGAGTACTATGATTCCATTTATTTAAAAAACACACAAAATGTACGTAAATATGTTTATGTACATATGCTTATGTGTGTGTGTATAAAAGTGAATAAGAAGAGGTCTAGAAGGGTTATTACCAAACTTTTAATATTCATGAAGAGTAGATCAGGATTTGTCTGACATGTAGGGGGACTTTGACCCTTTTTACTTTACAGAATTCTATATTGTTTAAATTAATTACACTGAACATTTCTTCGTGTATTGTGCAATGTAAAACATTTTTTTAAAGGAAAAGACTGAAAAAAATAAATCATTGTTATCAACAATTGCTTCTAGGAGGGAAAATTTTTAAAATTTTCCATAGCAAACCTATATAACATTTATTATCAGAAAACAAACAAAAACAAAAGCAATAAATAACAACCACCACAATAACAAAAGCAAAACATAGGCAGGTCCTAACTTACATATGAACAGATAACTCTGACACTTCAGAGAAGGGAGAAGTCACCTCCCCAAACCCAGCGATGGGGCCAGGTGCGGGGCATAGGTTTAGGGCCAGGGACCCTATATCAGCCTTGCGCTCTCAGATAGAACCCCAGAGGCATTAGTCTTCTCTCATGCAAAAGGAGAGTCTTAACCAGGGACTAGTGCCTGCCCTATGGATCATGAAGATCCAATTATGTTGTTCATGGGGTCACCACGAGTTGGGGTCACAATAAGTTGGGGGCTGACTCAATGGCAGCTAACAACAACAGTGACCAGGAAGAGTTACCCACCTTCCCTGGTGTTGACTGCAGGAATTAAAATGCTTTCTTCCAAAGACGCAACATTATGGAGTGGAGGTAGCAAACAAGGGCCAATTTCAGCCCACTGACGTGTCTTGTTTCATCTGCACAGTGTTTAAAATTTTCTCAAATTAGTTGCCAGCTATTTTCATATAAAATTTTGGTTTGGGGCTTCCCCTGATCTGCCACATGGGGCCCACAGTACCCCGTAGCAGCCGTCCCCTGCAGCTGGAGACTATCTACCCCTTTAGATGGGGCAGTTGTGGCGCAGTCTCTATCCTTCCCTATTTCCTGACCTGACTCGCCTCATTACATTGTCCACCTGTCCCTTATAGGCATTTGAGTTTGCAAGCCCTTGATGGAGAGAATGAAAATAGCTTTGTGGCACTGTATTGCAGTACATTATGGGTTAAATGGGCTTGTGTGAGTTGGCTGGTAAACCTAAGCCCTCTTGCTCCCAGGGAGAAATGCATTCTAAGTCACAAAGAGCCAACACTCAAACTTGAGGTATACAACCTGTTCAGACATTGATGACTCCTCCACGGTAATGTTTTATAGTCTGTCTAAACAGTAGTGGAAAATGCATATCTGTATACGCACTCAGATGTCAGAAACTCAATCCTACAGGCCATTTGAGAACAACTTGTTCAAATCCTGTGGAGGACGGTTGTGTTGTCTCAGCCTGTGTCTGGGATAGGGCAGGCATGTTTGCACTCATGCGGCCATGGACATGATTGTACCCCTCTCATGCCACAGCCTGTCTGCCTAAGCCCAATCGTGGAGATTAATAAATCATGAGCCAAAATTAGTCCCATCATTATTGGGTGTGAACTGGGGACCTTTACAGAATTTCCTCATTGGGAGTGGTTGGCTTGTGGTGGGCATTTCCAATGAAGCTCTTGAATTTTTAATTTGAGTTGAGCCCCGGAAGTTGGAGGAGGTGGAAAGCTTGCCTTGGATAGGAAGAGTTGCCTCAACCAGGGCAAGAACCTTTTGTGAGGCGAGTCCTTTTCTGTCATTTTCAGAACAGATAGCTGACTTTCAAGACCTCTGCAAAGAGGAGTGTTCTTAAGATTTTCCCTCCTAAATTAGTAAATATTTAGTGAGCACCTACTCTGTTGCGAGCACTAAGCTAGAAAAACGAAAACCAAACCTGTTGCCATCAAGATGATTCCGACTCATAGCGACCCTAAAGGATGGAGTAGAACTGCCCCACAGAGTTTCCAAGGAGCGCCTGGTGGATTCAAACTGCCGTTTGATTAGCTGTTGTAGCACTTAACCACTACTCCACCAGGGTTTCTGTTAAGCTAGGGCACACACAAAACAATTAAGATGTGGATGGAGCTTGCAGACCAGGAGCTTTCAACCTGATCAGGAGGTTGAGAGACAAAGTAGCAAAACAGTAAGTAACAGCACAACGTTACATACAGCAGATGCGACGCCGTGGGTAGTGCACGATGAATTGCCAAATGGGTAGAGGAGACGCTAAATGGATGGCCCTTACCTTTACGGAAGGGAAACTTCATTTCAGGCCAAGGTGTGGGGGACGCAGTGGAGGTGGCGGATGAATTGAATCTGAGCAGACAGAAGGGGAAACGCTAGCACCCATGTGGCAATGGGCAAAGGGGAGGTGACTTTGACTGAGACAGAGGGTTAGGTCGAAAAGTTTAAGGTGGGCAGGAATATGGAGGGTCTTGAATGACAGAATCCCAATTCTAGGCTTTGTCCCGTAGGCAATGCAAACCCTTGGATGGTTTTTGAGCAGAGCGGTGGTATGATCCAAGTATATAGAAGATCAGTGTGGAGTTGACATGACGATCAGTGGCGTCACTAGGGAGGCGGAGGGGGGTTAGGATGGCACTGGGTGACACTGTCATAGGAGGTGACACCAAAATGACTGTCTATGAACATATTCCCATAGTTAGTTATAACAACAAAAGCATTTTTCGTAAGCCCAGCTTGCATCAATATACCTACAAGGATGAAACTCTATGCTAATTTACTTTTTGAATCTTCTGACGCTACAAGCATGTGTTGTGCACGAGCTGTTGTTTTCACAATTGCTGATTTTGTCGAATTTTCTGGTGTTTTAGCTACGAAATTGTGGTAATTAGTATTTATGAACCTATATCAATAACTTTTTGAGAATGAAGTAATTAAAGGAAAAGAAGGAGTGATATACAGGAATTATGATTTATGAGTAACATTAGTACAAAAAACATCATTAAGGATTCTGTATGTTCTGGTACGAGAGGAGGTCCCTGGGGGGGTGACACCATGAGTTACCACACTGGGTGACACCAACCCTAGTGACACCACTGATCAGGATGGTTTGAAGAAAGAAGAAAATGGAGGTGGGAGGGGAACCAGCAGAGGAGATCCTATAAAGGAGAAAATGGCTTCAACTTGGGTAGGCCGGAGGGGCTTGGAAAGATGGGATAGATGGGGGAAAAGTCTTGAAGGACTTGGCGGCAGACAGATGGAAATGGATGGAGGAGGAGGAGCAACAAGAGCATTATGGAAGGATGTCTCTATGTTTGGAGCTGGCAACTGGGACAATGGTGGTGCCATGGACTAGGAAAGTCAAGTGCAGAGGGGGCCTTTGGGGGCAGTGGAGTTACGAAGAGCAGACTGACTTCATCCCTGCTGAGTCTGAGGCCCTGATGGGGTATCCAGATGGAAATATTCAGCTCTGGCCAACAGCTTGCTGAATGGTTTCCACCTGCATGTCTTCATCTGCTTACTCACTACCCTAAGGGCAGATAGGCCCTAATATGGATGCTGCTGAAACCCAGTTGGTAGATTTCCAAATCCCACGACACCTCCTCCTGTCGGTGGTCGGCGGTCTCAGGTCCAGCAGACCACTGACCACGCACCCTCGCTGGTTTTGTACCTGAATGATTTGAAAGACATGCAGAGGTTATGCTAGCCTGTGGGTCTACCTTCGGGCAGACCCATACCGCTGGGATTCAGCAAGCTCTTTTGACCATGGATTCCAGTGCTCACCACCCTCCACAGTCAGAAAGTGCTTCCTTGTGCCTACTTTCTTTTTGTTTGTAAGTCTTCTGAACATCTTATTGTGGTTTAGGTGAAAGTTTACAGAGCAAATTAGATTCCCAGTGAAAAATTTATACACACTTTGTTTCGTGACATTAGTTGCAATTCCCTCAATGTGACAGCACTCTGCCCACCTCCCTGGGTTCCCTGTTCCCATTTGCCCATTTTTCCTGCCTCTTCCTGCCTTCTAAACTTTGTTTTTGGGCAAAGGCCCTTGCGCCTACTTTCGAATGAGGTTTTAACTCCTATCTACAATGGAGTTCTGACGAGCCCCCCTTTTCAACTGGGCCCCCTTGAAGTCTAGGAGGTCATGTGTCGAAGGGGTGAGTAACTCCAGTAAAGGAAACACCAGCCCTGGCATTATTAGGTTTCTGCTGAATACTCATTAATTACTGCAGTGCCTTCCCCAGAATGGGAGAAAGCAAAGAAATTGGCACCCTGACCATCTGGGATTGCAGCTAAATGCAAAGACAAAATCGCCCAGTGAAGCCTGCACTTAGGTCCAATTGAGGATGCAATGTTTAACAGGATTCTGAGTAAACTAGCCCTTCTTCCTTTTTATTCTCCCTATTCCTTTGTCCTCTTCAATTTTCCCCTGTCAAGCATCAAGTCCGTCTTCTCTGCCCTTTGTTCTCCCTTCCCTTCGATCTACGTCTCCCTTCTTTGCCCCACAATACTTCTGCACTGATTATCATTCCAAAAAAATTACCCAGCCCATTTTGTGGTAGAAAGCTGAGACCAGAGGCCGGTGCAACTGTTGTAATATATAAACATGACTCTGTTTCAGGTAACATCTAAGATGCCAGTCTTAGCAGCCTCATTTTAAAAACTATTTATATTCACAAAAGTCTATAATAGCATTTTTATTGTGTACGCCTGAGATTTGGGTGCGTTTTTTTCCTCTTGCCAGTTTCTTATTATTGTACAACACTGACTTCAGCCCCAAACGATAATGAAAACAAAAAGGCTCTTTTTAAAAGGCGAGGACTGCCTTCCGCGTCCTTTAGTGTGCGCGTGTGCTCCGCTGTCGGCAGGGATGTTTTCATGTGCAAACCGTCTGCTCCTGACTCTCTCAGAACCCAGGTTCACATCCTTGCAGCACTGACTCCGTCCTTCAATCTTCGGCAGAGAATACATTGACTACCAGGCTATTTAGTGTGTGGGTGTCTTTCAAGGAGAGCTTAAAATCCCTTGCAAGTGGCCATCTAAGATGCATCAATTGGTTCCAACCACCCGGAGCAAAGGAGAATGAAGAACACCAAAGACACAGGGAAAGTAGTAGCCCAAGAGACAGCAAGGGCCACATAAACCAGAGACTTCATCAGCCTGAGACCAGAAGAACTAGATGGTGCCCGGCTACCACCAATGACCGCCTTGACAGGGAGCACAACAGAGAGTCCCTGAGAGAGCAGGAGAAAAGTGGGGTGCAGAACTCAAATTCTAGTAAGAAGACTAGACTTAATGGTCTGACTGAGACTGGAGGAACCCTGGAAAGCATGGCCCCCGGATTCTCTATCAGCCCAGAACTAAAACAGTATCCCAGGCCAACTCTTCAGACAGGGATTGGACTGGACTGTGGGACATAAAGTGATACTCGTGAGGAGTGTGCCTCTTAGCTCAAATAGATACAAGAGACTAAGCAGGCAGCTTCTGTCCAGAGATGAGATGGGAAGGCAGAGAGGGTTATGAGCTGGTTGAATGGACATGGGGAATCAGGTGGAAAGCAGGAGTGTGCTGTCACAGTATGGGGAGAGCAATTAGGGTCACATAACAATGTATGTATAAATTTTTGTATGGGAGACTAACTTGAAAGGTAAACTTCATTTAAACTTCAACAATAAACAAAAAAATACAGCACACACACAAAAAAGGGAGAGCTTAAAATACAAAGGCTCTTGTGGCCACTGGGACGTTGGAGTTCTTGTCCTGCTGTCCTTGCTCTGAGTTCCAGAACCAGACCTGGCGCCTGATGTCACACACTCTCCTTGGAAGAGAGCTGTTTATCGGGGCCTTTCTTTCCTCAGCTCCTGCTGTTTCTTTGCTTCTGAGATGTGACCTGCTGCTTTCACCCTTTGGTTTTCCAGAGCATTAAAAAATCAAGCAACAAAATGTTTTCCCTCAGAGTCAAAGTGCTACAAACATAAGCTTGTTATCTGTAGTTCATTGTTATGAATACCTCAGCAACTCTCATGCCATGTGTATGACTGACTTGCAATTACAGGCCTGAGTTTCACAGCCGCTCTGAATGTATTCTCCCCGGGCTGTTCCCTAAGCCAAGCCAGGAACCGTGCGTCACATGAGGAAGGGTGGATTTCATAGACTCCACCTGGATTTTTTTTTTTTTGCAAGCTCTAGATATTGGATCTATAATTAGTGATTACAATAATAATACCTTCCATTGGCTGTTTTATGCCATTTCAAAAATGTTTTCCATGTTCTTGTGATTGATTTTCATAAAAATGCGTTTGGTGTAGGCAGAGCAGATACTATGACCCAGTTTTATAGCTGAGGAAACAGACAGAGTGAGGTTAAGTGACTTGCTCAAGTCTGAGAAGGCCCTGGAACCAGCGTTCGAGATTTCAAGATGGGTGGTTTTCCTAGGGCCGCTGCCTGAATAATGAACTCAAGACAATTGCTTTTACATACAAGCTTTCATTCAATGCTATGATAATTTTACAGGATACGGTGAGCAGGTATTATTATCCTCATCTTCCAGATGAAGTAGAAGCTCAGAGAGGTGAAGTAAGTTACCAAGGTAACATGGTGGTAAACAGAAGAGGCAGGATTTGACCCCAAGGCTCCAAGTCCACTGCTGTTGGTGACCCTTTGCTACCTGACTGACACCACCACTCACTCAGTGGTCCAGGCCAAACACTTAGACTTATCCTCGACTCCTCTCTTCCTCTTACCCCATATCTAAGCCATCAAAAAACCTTACGGACTCCACCTTCGAAGTATACTCCAAATCAACCATTTCTCACTCACCTCCACTGCTATGATTCTGGGCTAAGCCTTCATTATCTCTCACCTGGATTGCTGTGAATTAGGTATTATTATTATCCCCACTGTACAGATGAGAAAAGTGAGATATCAGATGTTAAATAACTTCCCAAAGATTCTACAGCTAGTAATTGGCAGAGGTGGGATTTGAACCAAAACAGTCGAGGTCTAGAGTCCACTATGTTATCTCTTCTCATTATAAATGTACATTATATGTGTAAAATATGCATACATCGCGTATGTGTTTCTTTATCATCTATCTCCCCCATTGGGTATAGGTTCCACGAGGTCAGGAACTTTTTTTATTCATTGTTCCTTGGGCCTAGAACAATGTCTGGCACATATGAGATTTTCAACAAAAATGTGTTGAATAAATGAACGAATGAATGAGTGAGTTCTTTGTATATTGGGAGGATAAAGGCTCTCCATTGTTTTTCCCCATGTGTTTGGCTGGGCCTGAAAAGCACAGCTGACCAAGTGGAGCAGTTACATAGAGTGGATTCTCAACAGTTATTTATTCAGTGACTGATGATTCAGGAACTTGAGGATCAGAATCTGTGTCTGCTTTATCTGTTTCCCCCACAGCCCCTTGCCCACTGCCAACTCTCAAACCTTTTGTTGTTGTGGAAGAAAGAATTTACTAATAGTGAATTTAGACTACTGTGTGGTGGCAGGGGGAAACCCTGGTGGGATACTGGTTAAATGCTACGGCTGCTAACCAAAAGGTTAGCAGTTTGAATCCACCAGGCGCCCTTGGAAACTCTATGGGGCAGTTCTACTCTGTCCTATAGGGTCACTATGTGTCGGAATCGACTCAACAGCAACGGGTTAATGGATGGTGGCAGGCAGTAGGTGCACTTGTTTTCACAGAAGTAGTTATAAGAAGACCACGTGTGCAAATTCCAGTCCCAATGCTATGTGGAAGTGATACCATTTTCAGAATCTTTTTTATTATTGAAATTTGGCATTGGTGTCAGTGTGCGCACTGTTTTAGAAAGTGATTTCCCTCATCATTCCTCTCCTCTTAAAGAACTTCCAGAATGTAAGCCACGTCCCCCTTACTCTCAGCCTTTGGAAGAGCTGGGACTTCGGGGCAGTCTGCACACCATGCCTCGCGCAAAGAAAGTGCGTCATAAACAAGGGTCAGATCCGTTAATTATTTAATTAATTGTTCTCTTTAGAAATAGCTACGAGGAACATAGTCCCGTCATTGGTTAGCTTTCTAATTGGGACCCAACTGTGGCTCAACATATTATTTTTCTCTCTAATTTCAAATGTACTTAGGAGAGTCCTTCTGGCTACCTTTTTTCCCCCTAGTAGCTTGTCATCGAAATGCAGGTCAGAAGCAGAGAAGACCAGCTTCTACTGAAGAGTGGCATCAATGCATTAAAGGTACCCTGGCGGCCTTAAAGACTTAATGCAGCTTTTTAAAATGGCTAATTTATACACTGGGCTACTCCAGCTCACCCTGGTGCACTGGATCACATTATACAGAAAAGTAGATGGGACACATATATAACAGGTGATGGCTGGCCTTAGTTATGACCTTCTTTTCACTGATAAAGACAAATCTCATCCTTCACTGGTAGCAATGTCAGTCTTTTATCTTCCTCCGGACAAGTCACATCCACCAAGCCTTCTCTGTGTATGACAAGGAAACTCAGGCAGCCAATCATCACAAAGGTGATTCCTTCATCTGCATTCAGAAATCCTGTTGGTTAAAAAGCAATAAAAGTGTTTGTTTGTTTGTTTTTTTTCCACCCCACTCTATAAAAAGTGGCTCACTCTGGTGAAATAGATGCCTTCACTCATCTCACAGAGCTGCTGTAAAAAATAAAAAAAAAAGTGGGACTTTTGCTTGAGGAACTGATGTGTGTATGTAATATTTGTACATTTCTTAGATGGCCATGGGTGCTTTGTCAATGCTTTTGTGTTCCAAACACTCAAATGGATAAAATTTACTATGGTAAATTTTTAAAGAATAGGCGAGGCTTTCTAAAGTGTGAGATTGTGGGATGAGGTGATACGAGGAACAAGAGGACTGATGTTGCAGAGTGGTGGCATTAAATGAAGTATTAAATTTGATTCACACGCCGGTCAAGAAAAACACTGTGCTTTCTTTCCCCCGGGGGTCCCTGCCCTTTCTATGCGCATCTCAGAGTCCTGGTTGCCCATGTCTGTTTCTGCCCTCCGCCGTGTTCTTTGAGCCCTGACTTTGGCCACAGAGGCCAACTGGGGACCAAGCGACAGAGGCAGGGCCGAGGAGCTTCCAGAAGATCTGAAGGCGCTCGAGGAAAATGAAGAGACAGTGTCAGGGCATCGTGGGGAATGCAGAATGTCCCCATGTTGCTGGAAGCCTGGTTCCCCTGCTGGGGCATAAATTCACTGGGGAGATTAGATGTTTATTTTCAAAGCATGAGCTGTATCTTCCTTTATGTTCTGTGCTGTGCTAAGTACAATGTTGGCGCTGGATAAATGTGAAGAAGGGCAGCCATGATGATGAAGACAATAATAACGTGGTAACCCCACTTCCTGTATGCCAAGGGAGTTTAAAAGGTTTAGCTGTTTCTCATGAGTGATGCTAACGTACCCAGGGGTAGGGTTCTTTGTCCGGCAGACCCCCGACCTCCTGGTATTTTTCTTGTTCTTCCATCTGCTTGGAAAAGCTCTGGGGAGGTAGGCAAGAGGTACAAGAGACAGGGATTCCTGAATATTCATCTTCAGGGTAACCACTCTGATGATGAGCCAATGTCCCTCGCGTGTCCATCTGCCAATCAGACCCCTCCATCCACCGAGATCCTTTAAAGAAACAATAGTGTGGCCTTCATTTTAATGATTCTCTTTTCCTCCCACATCAGGGTTGTGTGTTTTAAATAAGCTACACCAGGGTTTTCCTTACTGTCTTGCTCATAATTAAGGACAGTGGGGGGTATCCTTTGGTCTTATTTTCTTACAATTTAATTACACTGATCTTGGCTTAAAACAGGACCCACTTGAGAGCTGAGGAAACACGGATTTTCTGGTTCTGTGAGGGTTTTTTCCTCTCCCACACCTTGTGGAAGATGACGTAGCTGTGAGACAGCCCTTCTCAGAGCACCAAGCCAAACTAGGCTTGCCTTGCCCTGGATGAAGGACAAAGAGCCCTGGTGGGGACTCTGGCAGGAGAGAGCCCTATGTCCTCAGGAGGCCCGGTGTTTTGCCCCAGAAAGCCATCATTATGGTGGGAAGCCAGACTTGGGGTGTCATCTCCAAGAAATGTCCCAAGTGGTGGTTGTCTCTAAAGATGAACAATGTACTGGTTGCTCTTCCCTGCCCACCATGGTCTCTGGCCTGGTCATGCTTAGAGGGACAGCCAGCATGCTACTTCCCCTCCACCTCCTCTGCCTTTCAGATCCTGGTCTAGCATTGCCTTCTTGGGGTACTGTCACACTCTTCTTCCTAGAACCCACGTGATGCAGCCATAAAAGGATATGAGCACTGGAGGCCAGGATCAAACCCGTTGCTGTCTAGTCAATTCCAACTCACAGAGACCCTATAGGACAGAGTAGAACTGCCCCATAGGGTTTCTAAGGAGCAGCTGCTGGATTCAAGCTGCCAACCCTTTGGTTAGCAGCCGAGCTCTTAACCCCTGCACCAGCAGGGTGTGAGGTAGGTGCTCCATAAATGTCTGTTGTCCCTTTCTGTTGCAGGATAGAGATGGATGAGTATCTGGAAAGGGTGGGCAGATAAATCATTGTGGTATATGAAGGGCTGAATAATAGTAATTCCTGAACACACACCCACACCCACATAAAATGTCTATCTTATCCTTGCTGCCTGTCCCCACCCCATCCTTTTCTCATGACCTTATTCCACTGTCTACTCCTCCATAAGGTTACCTTGATTATTTCCGGCAGCCTACATGGATCCTTCCAAACTCTCCACTCCTTTTGTATTTTTTGTCTCCACCACACAACTTAGCATTTCATTGTGAACCGTCATGTTCGTATATTAAAATCTCCTCTGTCGAATAAGGTAAGCTCCTTGGGAAGAGACTAAGGTTGATTCTTTTCCCTGTGTCCCTTCCAGCATCAAGCACATTGCCAGGCATGCAGTAAATGTTCAATAATTGATTATTAAGTGTAGTGTCATGTTATCGGGAGGGACCAGTCCCTAGAGAAGGACATCATGCTTGGTAAAGCAGAAGGTCAGCAAAAAAGAGGAAGGCCCTCAACGAGACGGACTGACACCATGGCTGCAACAACGGGCTCAAACATAACGATTGTGGGATAGCACAGGACTGGGCAGTGTTTTATTCTGTCGTACATAGGGTCGCCATGAGTTGGAACCAACTGGATGGCACTTAACAACAACAAGGGCAGTGTCACTGTTGGTCCTCCCTGATGGTGGAGACTGTATTTTATGTGTTGTCTTGTATCTCCACAGCAGTTTGCCCAATGCTAAGCCCTGGTGGCGCAGTGCTTAAGAGCTTGGCTGCTAACCAAAAGGCTGGCAGTTCGAATCCACCAACCACTCCTTCGAAACCCTATGGGGCAGTTCTGTTGTGTCCTATAGGGTTGCTAAGAGTTGGAATCGACTCAACAGCAGTGGGTTTGTTTTATATTTGTTTTTTTTTTTTTAAGCACGTAGAATGTCCCTGGGTGGCAGAAATGCTTTGTGCTCGACTACCAGCCTAAAGGTTGCCGATTTGAACCCACCCAGCGGCACTGCAGAAGAAAGGCCTGGTGATCTGCTTCTGTAAGATTACAGCCAAGAAAACCCTATGGAGCAGTTCTACTCTGTAACTCATGGGGTCACCATGAGTCAGAATCAACTCGATGGCAATAGGTTTGGTTTTTAATCACCTAGGTATTCCTTGGTACTCACCAAACATGTGTTAGATTAAAATGACCTTTTGCTGTTGAGGCATGGGTTGGAGGGGTGGTTAGCCATGGGCATGAGAAGTATAGCAAGAGCCCTGGTGTGATGGGTTAGGTTGTGTGTCAGCTGGACGGGGCCATGATTCTCAGTTTGGCAGTTATGTAGTCTGGAAGCTATGTCATAAAGTAATCATCTCGACGATGACATCTGCTATAATGTAATCACTTCCATGATGAGATCCGTTATGAGTAGCCAATCAGTTGAAAGGGTGTTTCCTTGGGTTGTGGCCTGCATCCAATACAGTCCAATACAGGTAGACTTTTTTTTTTGTCTTTAAAACAAATTTTTTTTTATTGTACTTTAGATGAAGGTTTACAGAACAAATAGTTTCTCATTTAACAGTTGGTACACATACTGTTTTATGACATTGATTAGCAACCCCACGACATATCAACACTCTCCCTTCTTGACCCTGGGTTCCCTATTACCAGCTTTCCTGTCCTCTCCTGCCTTCTAGTCCTTGTGTCTGGGCTGTTGTGCCCCTTTAGTCTTATTTTGTGTTATGGCACTATCTAATCTTTGACTGAAAGGTGAACCTCGGGAGTGACTTCATTGCTGAGCTAAAAGGGTGTTTGGGGACAGGTAGAATTTCTAGCAAAGCTCATTGGCTCTGGGTCCTGCAGCTGGCTCCTGTTCATCTGACCTCTGGTTCTTGGGACTTGAGCTAGCAGCTTACTTGCTGATCTTGGGATTTGTCAGCCTCCTCAGCTGTGGCCAGAGGCCTGCTGTCCGCCCTGCTGATCTTGGGTTTGCCAGCCCCTGCAGGCATGCAAGTTAGGAGAAGCCTCCAGTCTGGCCCACGGACTTGGGACCTTCCAGACTGTACAGCTTTGTGAGCCATTTCCTTGATATAAATCTCTCTATATATATATTTATATGCTTCACTGGTTTTGCTTCTCTGGAGAACCCAGCCTAAGACACCTGGGGAGTAAAAACTGAGTCTACACAAAGTTCTGAAACGTCTGGGATTTGGGGAAGACGTGTCTGCCTTTGTACCAGCTTGTTAGTCATGTTCTGGTGCGGCAGAAGGAGCACTGCACAGGGAGGCTGGAGACCTGGCTTCTGGTCTCGACTGGCCCACTGCTGCTATCACCTGGTAGGCCAGGCCTGGAACCAGCTGGGCCTCCATCTTTCAGCAGAAAAAATAAAGCAAGTTCCCTCTTGACTCAGGAACCCTTTGACAACTTTTTTGCCTCTCGGTGACCCTATTGACAGCTCCCAGTTTCTTCTGATAGGATTGATCTCGGTCCACAGTCCTTAAATAGACAAAACGTCCAAGGGAGCTGATTTGCATCGGACTGAAAGTCGATGGGGTTGCTGCAAGAATATGAAATGAGGCCTCAGGAGAGGGGAAGGTGGTTATTTTTCGATTATCCACAGGTCGGAGGCAGCGGGGGGCTGCTTATCCCGGAGTCGCCCTGAGAAGGTGACCCCCTGCGCCCTGTAAGCATGACTGGGAACTTCACCTGGACCCTGAATTCAGGGCTGCTCTCTGCCCTCTCCCATGACTTGACATGAGGCTCCTTGCTCTGCCTTCCCAGACCTTCTGCATGTGTGCACAGTCCTGGCTCCGTCCCCTCCAGGCCCTGGCTGACGGATCCCCTGAGGCTTCTGGCTAACATGTTCCCTGACTTCAGGAGCTCACCTCTAAGTGTCCACTTATCACAGCGGAGCCTACAGGAACCCCAAGATATAGTCTGTGTTGTTGTTGTTAGCTGTCGTTCAGTCAACCCCAAGTCATGGCGACCCCCAGTGCACAGCAGAATAAAACTCTGCCTAATCCTGCGCCATCCCCGAGGTCAGTTGTGGAGAGGACCATTGTGATCCCTAGGGTTTTCATTGGCTGATTTTTGGAAGTAGATCGCCAGGCCTTTCTTTCTAGTCTGCTTTTGTCTGGAAGCTGTGCTGAAACTGGTTCAGCATCACGGCAACGTGCAAACCTCTACTGACAGACAAGTGCTGGCTGCTCATGAGGTGTACTGGCTGGGAATCGAACCTGGGTCTCCCGCATGGAAGGCGAGAATTCTGCCACTGAACTACCAATGCCTTGTAGGCTGGGTTAAAAACAACAACGACAGACAACACAGCAAAGGCACAGGCCAAAATTGTGACCCTGAGCTAGCTTCCTGCTGTCTAGTGGCAACACCCGTGGGTGGCCTTATACACATGGAACTAGGGGTCGGGTTAAGTCAGCTTTGTTGTTCTTGTTCCACACAGCCTGGTTTCTGTTAAGCCCAGCCTGATTTCTTTCAGCCTTTCCCTGCGCTGCTCCGACAGTGAGGGCAGGGATCCTCCCTAGCAAGCTTGGTGAAAGTCCCAGGGCAGTAGTGGAGCCGTCCTGGAGGGGGCGCCCCAAGTGCACAGCCTGCACGCCTTCATAAATTCACAACATGCTCTCTGCGAGGGAGCCAGACAAGAAGCATTATTATTATCATCAATCACCCAACACAGAAGAAACTGAGGCAGCTGAGGGAGGGGAGGGCTTCCCTGGCTGGCTCATCCAATGGAAGGAGGAGGAGGAGGAGGCTGCAGCAGCGAAGGCCCAGGCAGCCTCCCCGCCTGGCTCCCTCTGCCAGGGGCTCAGAGGTGAAGAGGTGAAGTGAATCACTAGCAAGACCTGGCCTGGTGGAGCTGCATTTCAAACCAGACACCCCACCGTGGCCATTTACTTTTTGGGTCCCTAAATCGAACACATTTTGATTCAATTTGGATGTTCTGGATTAGTGGAAGGGAAAGAGGTTTAAAAGAGGTCAGCTCCATTACTCAGTGTTATTAATGATGTTGTCGGCCGTTAAAATCTCAAAAAACTAGGAAACTAATAAATTTTACATATTGAAAAATCACAGATGGATCAGACAAATGGATAAATTCTTAAAAGTATTTAATATCTGTTAAGAGGACAGAATGACAAATTCAATATTGAAAACCAATATCAGATTCACAATTACAGACCATTTATCATAACCAACTGCTTGGACAGCATCGTATTGCAGGGAGCCCGGTGTAATTCATAAGCAGAGACCCGGAACGAGTCCCTATGAAGCGAGAAATAAATCTACTTTACGTATTGGAAACTTATTTCCACTTCCTATCTTTATTGCCAACAATAATGTTAGCTTTCAAGAACAAATTGTTACACATTAAACCCATACATAATGAGCCCAACTGAGTCAAAAACTTCCCTAAAAAGAGCTTTAAATTATTCCAAATTGCGTTATTAGCTTTAACTCTAATTCCTCTGAGAAGGCCCAGCAATCTTATAGTCAGTTTCAGCACTTAACCAGACAATTGGCTTCCAGATTGGGCCCCAAAGTTCTGCATTTGTTCTAGATTCTTCCTCCCCCCAGCAGCCCTGGAGAATCGACAATGCCAGGCTAAAGACCATACACGATGTTTAACGAATGTGTTAATTGGGATTCCATTTATCTTTTGGATTTTAAGATGAATTAGTCTGCTTTCTTTGAATATAGGAGTGTCTGTGATGCGTGGGTGGTTCAGCGGTAGA
This sequence comes from Trichechus manatus latirostris, assembly GCF_000243295.1. NCBI lineage: Eukaryota > Metazoa > Chordata > Mammalia > Sirenia > Trichechidae > Trichechus > Trichechus manatus. The sequence goes on along the minus strand of NW_004443966.1, from coordinate 11,831,528 downwards.
ATCCTCACCTTCCATGCGGGAGACCCGGGTTTGATTCCCGGCCAATGCACCTCAAGCGCAGCGACCACCGTCTGTCAGTGGAGGCTTGTGTGTTGCTATGATGCTGAACAGGTTTCATTGGCGCTTCCCGACTAAGATGGACTAGGAAAAAAGGCCTGGCAATCTACTTCCGAAAATCAGCCAGTGAAAACCCTATGGATCACAGTGGTCTGACCTGCAGCCAATCCTGGGGATGGCACAGAACTTGACCGTGTTTTGTTCCATTGTGCATGGGGCCTCCATGATTTGGGGCCAACTCAAGGGCAGCCAACAACAACAGCAATGGAGAAATGGAATAGCTGTATTTGAATTTGGGCGCTTGCCTGTTCCTGCCAGGATGCCAGCTCAGTCAGTGTCTTGATCTCCAGACGACTAGGATCAAGTGGCAGGAAGGTGATCTGGCTAGGACCGCCCTCACTGCAGGGCTGACCCTGCTGATAGGACCATATTCAAAGTATAGGGTGGCATCGTAGGCTCCTAGGGCTGCCGAAACAAAGTACCACAACGTGGGTGGCTTTCAAGAACAAACATTTATTTTCTCACTGTTCTAGAGGCTACAAGTCTGAATTCAGGGCGTTGGCAGGGCTGTGCGCTCTCTCTGCAGGCTCCAGGGGAAAATCCTCCCTTGTCTTTTTCCAGCTTCTGTAGCTCCAGCTGTTTCTTGGTGTTTCCTTGGCTCACACACTGTCTTCCCCCAGTGTGTGTCTCCCTGTCTGTTCTCCCGTTTTATAAAACACCACTCAGAAGGGACGTTAGGCCCACCCTAACATCTTCAAAGAAAGACCCTAATTTCACAAACAAGGTCACATTCACAGGTACAGGGGTTAGGACTTCAACATATCTTTTTGGAGGATAAAATGTAATCCATAACAGATGGATTTCTTTTAACTATTTTTTTTTTTAATTTCAAAAATGAGGTGCCCAAATGTAGAATACTTGGAATTCATAGGGGAAAAAATTGCCTCTAACCCCGTCACAGAGAACATCACTAATTACATTCTGGCATGTTCTTCTTTTTCTTTCTTTTTGCTGTGCATATTTTCCTTTACATAATTGAGATTATACGTATGTATACGTGCATAACCCACTGCCGTTAAGTCGATTCCAACTCTTAGTGACCCCATAGGGTCTCCAAGGCTGTAAATCTCTAGGAAGCAGACTGCCACATCTTTCTCCCTCGGAGTCGCTGATTGTTTCGAACCGCTAACCTTTCAGTTAGCAGTTGATCGCTTTAACCACTGTGCCACCAGGGCTCCTGCGTATGTGTATACATACATATGTGTATATACCAAAACACCAAACTCGTTGCTGTGGAGTCAATTCTGACTCATGGCTACCCCATGTGTTACAGACTAGAACTGCTCCATAGGGTTTTCTTGGCTGTAATCTTTACAGAAGTGGCACCACTGGTTGTTTGAACTGCCAACCTTTAGGTTAGTAGCCAATTGCAAATTGCTTGCACCACGCAGGGACTTCTATTCTACGCAGTCATAATTTTAATGGTGATATATTATCCCATTGTTTTATAACTAATCCTTTTGCTAATGTTGGAAACTTAAGTTACTTTCAACTTTTCTCTGTTATAAACAACACTGCAATAATTATCTTTTCTCATAGTTTTGGGTGAATTTCTGATTAATTTTTAAAATCTTGTTCCCAGTAATCTCATTACTGGGTTAAAGAGTATGAACATTTAGAATGTTCTGCATCTCACTTTGGTGAGTGGCATCTGGGATCTTAAAAGCTAGCAAGCAGCCATCTAAGATGCATCAATTGGTCTCAACCCACCTGGAGCAAAGGAGAATGAAGAACACCGAAGACAAGTCCAAGAGACAGAAAGGGCCACATAAACCAGAGACTCCATCAGCCTGAGACCAGAAGAACCAGATGGTGCCCGGCTACCACCCATGACCACGCTGACAGGGAACACAACAGAGAGTCCCTGACAGAGCAGGAGAAAAGTGGGGTGCAGAACTTAAATTCTAGTAAAAAGACCAGACTTAATGGTCTCACTGAGACTGGAGGGACCCTGGAAGACATGGCCCCCAGATTTTCTGTTAGCCCACAACTGAAACCATTCCCGAAGCCAACTCTTCAGACAAAGATCAGACTGGACTACGGGACATAAAATGATACTCATGTATGTATAAATTTTTGTATGAGAAACTGACTTGAACTATAAACTTTCACTTAAAGCACAATTAAAAAAAAAAGAGTATGAACATTTTGAGGCTTTTAACATATACTAAGCCTAGAAAGAGAATTTTGTATAAACCTCCAACTTGTGAATTTATTAATTGTTTGTACAGCTGCCTAGAGGTTAAGATCATGGGTTTTGGAGTCAGACACATCTTCATTCAAGTTTCAGATCTGCTACAGACTAGCTGGGAGACTCATCTACCGAGCCTCCATTGTCTCATCTGTAAAATGGGGATCATGGTACCTCCATCTCCAAGGTGGTTGTGAAGACAAAATGCACCAGTGTGTGTCAGATGCTTACACAGTATCCGTCTGACAGAGTAAACCACCATAAGAGGCAGATAGTATTTGTCTTTAGCCATTTTTTGTGGCAGAGTATCCTAACGTATGCCCTCATAAAATGTATAATATAATATTATATATATATATAATATATAATATAATATAATTTTAAAACTGTTAAGCTTTAATAATAGTCTCCATGATCTCATGAATAAAATTCTACCTTGTTATCCAATGTCCTTCACCATTAGAGTCCAGCCCACGTCTCCAATCTTTTTTCTCCCTTTCCCCTGCAGTTACTTTTTGCTCTACCTGCCTATGACGCGTCCCCATCATGAGTGTGCCACCATGAGCCTCCTAGCACCATGCCCATGTCACTCTCCTCTCTCTAGCCTGTCCTTTCTCTCCTTTTCACTGTTTATCAAACTCCTGCTCATCCGCTTAGGCTTAGCTCAGGTGTCACCACTTCCAGGAAGCCTTCCCTGATACCTCTAAAGACAAAAGCAATATGTCTGTCCTCTGTGCTCCCATAGCACCTTGAGTATGCCTGGGGTGCAGCATCGCTCACACTTTCAAGTGTTACAGTAGGTGAGGTGTGAGTCAGCCTCCCCTCCCCTCACTAAATTGGGAGCTATTTGAAGGTCAAGATCAGGTCTTATTAATCTTTGTTTTCTTTAGCGCCTACTACACTGCATGATACAATAGAAGGGCTCCATAAAAGTTGGTTAAATGTAACACAGGCAGTGGGTATAATCAAAGAAATCCATAAAATGACATTTAGAGGCAAATTTAATTTCCACTGAAAGCTGATTGGGCTTTAATTCTTTATCACAGGATCTTAAATACAAATGCATTTTGGGCCATTGTGAAGTGATTTCTAAGCCTTGAAATATTCCGTGCTATTTGCAGAGCACTTCTAAGGAAATTACTGAGATTTAAAATCTTCAAGGACTTTCAGAGGACCCCATATAAACATGTATCAAAATGTCTCATGGGAGACTTGAGTCTGTGTCTATTATGTACGGAAGGGCACTGGAGCCCAGGAGAGACCATTGAATTCTTGGGACCCTGGATTTCCGGCCTAAACTTAATAATATAGTTAAAGCTGAAGATTCAAACGGAGTTCTTACTGACTGTATTCACCACTGAACTAGCCTGGTAAAATATCTGGGTCATGTTTAATTGTTGACAAGCACTATTATTATTATGTCTCTCTGTTTGGCTCACTGCTGGATCTCAGCACCTAGAACAGTGATTGGCACATCATAGGCAATCAATCAATATTTGCCAAATGACCAAATGAATCAGCAATCACATTTGCTGTGACCCAATCTGCATCCACTTGGGGTTGTTTAGTTCTACTTGACTACTCCTTATAGAGTGCTTTCTATGTTCCAGACACCTTGCCAAGGAGCTGAGGGTACAAAGATGAATAGCATATGGTTCCAGCCTTTACGATGCTCAGAGTCCAGTGTGGGAAGCAGACACATGACAGATAAATGCACTACCCTGAGGTTAGTGATCATGGAGGCTTATGTATGTGGTGCCAGAGAACCCAGCAGAAGAGCATTTGTTCCAACCCAGGGGCTTCAGGGACGACTTTCAAGGGGAGAAGTTGCTTGATCTGAGTTGCTGGATAAGTAAGAGTTAGGCTGAATAAAGATGGAAGGGCATTCCAAGCAGAGGAGACATCACTAGCAAAGACAAAGATGTGACTTATCATTCATTAATTCATCCAATAAACAGTCATCGATGACTTACTATGTTCCGGGAGTTGTTCTGGGTGCTGGGTATATAGTGGCAAACAGCAAAGTCCCTTCTCTCATAGAGCTTGTGTTCTAGTGGGCATAGGGCCCACAAGCTGGAGGGCAAAGTGCAGAGGGGAGAGTGGTGACAGAGGAGGCTGGAGAGGAGGAGGACAGTTTGTTTTGTGCATGAGAGTTGAGTTGACACCTTATCTACTTCCACAAAGGATTTGACACATTTATACAGAGTTAAGAATTTGCCAAATAAACCACCACTGGGCAGGAATTCCCGCCTCCCTCTTCGATGCTTCTGCCTCCCCCAAGGTCTCCTGGATGCTGCGGGGAAACTGTTAACAATGCTGGAAAGAAAAGGCTGCTCCTGGACCCTGGCCTCTCTTAAGAGTCCTTCTGGGTTGATTGAATAATTTGAGTTGTGATTCAAGGCAGTGAGCAGAGAGCTAGGTACATAGTAAGAACATCATAAATGCCTGTTGAGTGAAAACATGTTTTACTGGGTAACCACGAGGGTGATGACTTTATCTGGAAAAGAAGGTTGTGGCTGATTTCCTTTGAGCTTTGACATGAGTCTAAGAATGAATGGCATTATAAGCTTCCTGGAAAATAAGGTAACTCCTACACCAACACCCTGATCATCAACTCAAGTCAAAGAACGAAGAGCCACAAGGAAAACCCATGCACCTTTATTCCCAAGTCCATCCACAATCCACCCATCCATTCATCCGACATTAGGCCAGGCACTGTTCAAGACGCTAGAGATAATGAGATGACTTTAAAGAAATCCACCATCCCGGCAGATCTGTAAACACACAGCCCATTATAATGAGAAAAGTGTCGATAGAGGTAGGTAAACAGGTAGGGTGAGGGGGTCAAGGAAGCCTTGTTAGTGAGCAGAGTTTTAAAGGATGAGACTGGAGTTTGCCAAGCTCAGAAGAGGCTAGAAGGGCATTTCGGGCACTGAGAACAACAGAAATAAAATAAAATAAAATCCAAAGAATGCTATGATGAACTGAGGACGTGCAGTAAGCTGGTATGACAGTCAGGTAAGATTTGTAGGTTGGCAGATTATTAGAGGTGGGGAGAGGGGTGAAGAGTTTAGAGGTAAAATTCCTCCAGTTATAATCTGTTGCAACTAAAATGAAAATAGCATCCAAGGAGTATGACTACGGTGACTTCAGTCAGAAGGCTGCACGCCACCTCATGGCTTCGCTAACATTACCATTCTTTTTGCAGCATGGTCATTTACATTTGCTTTGGACTCCAAATCAAAGCAAATCCGAATACGGCAAAGGTGTATCCGTGAGATGAGTTATTTGATGGAGAATGCATTTGCTTTCTTTGTGAGTAAGCAGTTTACATCCTGCTGGGCTGCAGCCTGCTCTGGCAAAAGGATGATTTCCAATGATTTAACTCTGGCCCCTGACAAACCACATTTTATAATTACTTATTAACCAGAAAGCATCAATAATATAACCGTAACTTACGTACAATTCACACATATGGATATGCTAAATTCATTCATTGAATCGCAAATCCCCCAAGGACTTTCACGAATCCACATGATGCCTCTGAAAGCTGTGTTTTGCATCCAATCCTCTTATTTCTGTTAAAAAAAAAAAAAAAAAAAGACTCAGAAATTCATGTTGCTTGTCTCCAGTCCACAAAGCAGAGTTCTTTCTCTTGGACAAATTGGTCTTGGACAAAGGGTATCACATAAATTGCTTCCAGATCATCTTGTGCCTGCTGGGAGGACTAAGTGTTTAAGACATGAGATGCATTTCATAGCGTCATATTTGGTCCCTTTTTCTGTTAAACATGGAGGAAAGGGTCTAAGAGACTCAGTCCAAGTTTGCCTGAAAGCAAGGAAATTCAGTCTCTATAGCATACTTCCTGGGACTGTGTAATCATCTAGGTCATAGTAGAGAGGCATCACAATAAGCAATAGGATATTAATGTCATGCTGATGTCTTATAATTTAAACCAATCTGTGAAAATGTAGAATGGCGAGATCTCCAGCACTACCTCCTGAGCACGAGTCACAAACTCAATTCTCAATTCAAAGTAATTGGCACTTCTGACGTCTATACACAAGTAGATCTCTACCAATCCCATTTAATATTCAATCCATATTCAAAGTTATTAAATATTGAACACAACTTAATAAACACAACCAAGTTAATCAAGACTCCGACTGGTGGTTTTGAGTTCATAAAAAGCTTGTGGAAAGAGTCACTCCACTTGGGCTTTCTTCGGATCCTCCCCTCCCTCCCCTGGTTTTTCAGTGGGTGCAGGAACTGTATTATGTGTGTGTGCGTGGTGGGTTGTGTTGTGTTGGTGTGTACCTAGGTGTGTTGGGTTGTTATCGCTTAGTAACGTGTATATTGGGCAGGATTGTTCTGTGTGGGCGTATCTGAACACAGCGCAGTGTGTTATTTGAACACAGGCAGCATTTGTGAGCTACCTTGAGACTCTGGTTGCTCAACGGTTTCTTCTCCGTACCTCCTCAGTGGCTAGGACCACAGAGATTCCAGAGTCCCCCATAACTCTTTGAGGGATGTTATGGATCGAATTGTGTCCCCCGCCCCAAAAAATATGTCTGGTAAATCCTAACCCCCATACCTGTGGTTGGAGCCCTGATGGCACAATGGCTAACCAAAAGGTTGCCAGTTCAAATCCACCAGTTGCTCCTTGGAAACCCTATGGGGGCAGTTCTAGTCTGTCCTATAGGGTCACGATGAGTCAGAATCCACTCAACAGCAACAGGTTTGGTGTTGTGGTTTTTATACCTGTTGTTATAATCCCATTTGGGAAGGGGTTTTCTTTGTTATGTCAATGAGGCAGTATTAGCATAGGGTGTGGCTTAAATCAATCTCTTTTGCGACATCAAAGAGCAGGTTAAGCGTAAGCAAGGAGAGATGGGGGGAAATAGGTACTAAACCACAGGAAGATGGCCAAGCAGGAAGCTGAAAAGAGACAAGGACCTTCCTCCAGAACCCAGAGAGAGAGAAAGGCTTCTCCTATAGCTGGCACCCTGAATGTGGACTTCTAGCCTCCTAAACTGTGAGAAAATAATTTCTGTTTGTGAAAGCTACTCCCTTGTGGTATTTCTGTTATAGCAGCACTACATGACTAAGTCAGGGGATATCCGAAGATCACCGGCTCTCATGTGGGACAAGTGCAGGGTGGGTACCTGAGAGTGAGTGCCTCCTTTTTTTTTTTTTTTTTAATTACAGTAAATTTCATATAACATAAATTAACCATTCCAAAGTGAACAACTCTGTGGCAACTCGCAATGTTATATAACCACTACTCTTCTTAAGTTTTGTCCCTAGGCCTCTTGCTTGCATTTCTTTAATCCCAGCAACTGCAGTGCAGACACTAGAGTGTCAAGGAAAAAGCTTTGAAAGGTCTGAGTTCAAACCTAGGCTCTGTTATTTACTATGTGACCTTGGGTCAATTACCTGCTCAAACACTTAGTTTCCCCCTCTGTAAAGGAGGATAATAATGCCTGCTACACAGTATTGTTGTGGGGTTTAAATGAGATCATATGTGTATTTGATTATGAAATTGTAGATATTTTACTTTTTCTTTTAACAAGTTAAGGTCGCACGCTAGACTTTATAATAGATACGAGGATAAATAAGATGTGATACTGTCCCCAGGTATCCTGGAGTCTGTTGAGGAGACAGGCATTCTCCTAGTCACTCTAATGTGTAAGGGTTTCAGTGAGGAGCTTGAAAGATCCTAACTCCATCCCCCTCCCCCACAAAAAAGAAAAAAAAACCAAAAACCCAAACCTGTTGCCATCGATTCCAACTCATAGTGACCCTATGGAACAGAGTAGAACTGCCCCACAGGGTTTCCAAGGAGCGGCTGGTGGATTCGAATTGCCAACCTTTTCGTTAGCAGACGAACTCTTAACCACTGTGCCACTGGGGCTCCTAAAAGACCCTACAAGTCCCAAAATCTTCCTGTCACTCAACAAATTCCAGGTATCCCTGGTGTGTGCTCTGTGGGTGTTCCTCCCTAGGGCCCTGAACCAGGGCTCTGCAGAAGGAGGGAAGGGAAGAGGTGACAGATGCCCCAGCAAGGAAAGGAGAGACAGGGAAGGAAAGCAAAGGGGATTCCCTGTACCCCTGAGTCGAGCCCTGGACCCTCTGTCCAGTATCCTGCCCTCCTGATAATTTATTTCTATGAAGGAAGAGGCCTCCCCACCTTGGTCACCAGAGTTTTGGGCCCCTGACACCCCACCCCCCCAGCCCTGGCTGAAGCATGCAAAAGGCAGAAACAGCTGAGTTTCAGATGCCATTTCACTGGAGAAGAAATGCGTGGGGCCCTGTAGAAAGAAAGATCAGAAAGGCCGTGGGGAGAATGTAGTGGGTAGGTACATGGGCTGTGACGTCAACTATGCTTGGGCTTCACTTACTTTCTGTGGGACCTTGAGCCAGGTAATATTCTTCTCCCCGAACCTCAGTTTCCCTCTCTGTAAGATGGGGATAACAGCACTGCCTATCTTATTACTGGAGTTCCTGGGTGGTGCAATTGCTTAATGTGCTCAGCTGCTAACTGAAAGGTTGGTGGTTTGAGTTCATCCAGAAGTGCCTCAGGAGAAAGGCTTGGATATCTACTTCCAAAAAATCAGCAACTGGAAACTTTATGGAGCGAAGTTCTACTCTGACAGAGGTGGAGTCTCCATGAGTTGGAATTGACTCAAAGGTAACTTAAAAAAAAAAAAAAAAATCTCATTATTATTCCCATTATACAGGTGAGAAGACTGAGGCATAGAGAGATTAAGTAGCTTGCTTGCAGTCACAGAGCTAACGAGTGATGGAGCCAGGATTTGAACTCAGGCATATGCTTCTAGATCCCCTGTTCTCGATCATCTCACTCTGCTCCTCTGTTTTACTGCCATTGTTGCCCGACGAGAGTGTAAGCTTTGTGAGAACCAGGCTCATATCTCAGAACAGTGGGTTTAGGCCTCAGATTCTGCTCAGATGAGTAGCCTGGTCTTAGACGTCATCATAACTTCCAAAATAAACATCACAGCTGGCTGAACATACTGGGTATATACCTAGCACTGGGATGTGCAAAGCAGTACCTCCCATAAGTAGGCTCTTAGTGACTGGCAAATGAGTGATGATCACGGGCTCCAACATGACCCCAAGCTGACCCTCAGAGATGTCTGCTAAAAGTGTCCCTGGCTCTGTTAGAACATGTGTCCTTGGAGGCCTGCCATCTGGGTGGGAAGGTGCATTGGCTTTATAGATCCGTGTGGCTTTTTAGAGTCTGGCAGGAACCCAGACATCCCTTGCCCAGCGTGGCGGTGGCCAGTAACCCTCAGACACACAATCCACTCCTGGCAGGATGTGAGTGTGAGAGAGAGATGGGGAGGGATTGTTTCCCATGCCTTTGCTTATTGAGATGAGAGGGGTAAAGGTGGGGAAGTTATCCAGGAAGACCCATGCCCTCCCCCAAACCTTCCTGAAGTGAAGATTGAGAATTTTAAATGCAGGCTATCACTAAGAAGTAAGGATGGGGGCTCGGGCTACGTGCTTCAGGGCACTGCTTGGTTTTATCCTCACAGGGCTCACAGTCCTGTTATCATTCCCATTTTAGTAGTAGGGAAACTGAGGTTAGAGAGGTTAAGTTACTGCCCAATGTCACAGGTAGTAAGTGGCCAGAATACAAACCCAGGAAGTCAGAACCCATGCTCTTAGCCTTCAATAGCTGTGGTTCCCACAGACTGCAGCCCCTACAGCTGGAGAAACCCTGAGAGAGCACCAGCCTCCTCAGAGTGAGGCGAGGGGCCTGATGCCAGAGACGGGCCGCACAGCTGGTTAATGGCAGCCCTCAGATGTGACTGCAGAGCTGAGGCTAGGGGGAGGCCAGGAGGTTCCTAGGGTGCCAAACTGAAGGCAGTGCTCCATCTCAGGTGCTGACCCTGACTTGCATGACTATGACAGTGAGTGCCTCTTTAAATTTTGTGCCTTTCTCTGGTTTTGGCCTTTTTCTAGCAGGTGCTTTTGCTGTGGGGTGAAGCCAGGCATGACTTTATTTGACTTGATGTCCCAATGTGAGGAATTTGATGGGATATTTGCGTGGAGTTTTGCCAACAGCCCAGCGGAATAGCAGGGGCTGGTCCTACTGGATGGAGGTTCTGCTTCTGGTTGGTACCATGGAAGAGACAGGACTGAAGGGGTACAAACTCTGGCCCCAAGGGGAGAATCTCCCAGCAATTAGGGGTGAAACAAGGAGAATAAAAGCTCTGTCTTGACAAAGCAGGGCTGTAGGGTGGGATCCATGGGAACCCCAGATCCTACATCTCTCCTGGGAACCCTACTGGGCCCAAATGGGGAAGTGTCAGGAGAAGCTTCTAGGCGTGGGAGTGAGGTAGTAGATCATTAGCAGTTGGCCCAGGAGGGGTAGGTGCTCAGACACGCGTAGAGATGGGCACTTCCCAAAGCCTCAGACAATATGCTTGCTTTATTTAAAATTAAAAAAAAAAAAAAAAGTCTTCCCCAGGGGTGTATGCAGCCACTTTTCCCCAAATCTGGGCCTTCTCGCTCCTGTTTTAGCTCAAGGTCAAAAGGAGACAAGCCTCAAGAGCAAAGCACCCCGTCGCCACACGCATCCCTGGTAAGCAGGAGCGTGTGGAGAAGTTCCGCATTTCTTGGAGAGGGGTGGGGTGGAGAAAGGGTTCCCAACGTCAATCCTCAGGCCAGGTCTTCCGGTTCTCCCGGTCTCGGGCCCCCCTAGGAGTGTTGGGGGGCAGTGAGGTGGCCCGAGGTGCTGTCGCTGGGGGAGAAGGCTTCCTTCTCCTGGCCCTAGGGACCTGGGGCATGGGGCTGGCAGAGAGACCACAGTAGCGGACCGACCTCTGGCACCCTAACATTTGCCGGGAACGGTGGTGGTCTAGACCTTGGCTCTGCAGCTGATCTAGGCAAGGCAAGCTTCTTGCTCCTCACTCTGGGCCTCGGTGTCCTCACCTTACAGGGCACGGGTCAGCCGGGCTTGCGGTCAGGGGCCCGACGTTCTGAGTTGTTCTTTGCTTTCTTGCCTCCCTCCCCTTCCCCACCCCACCCCCGCCCCGTCCCAGAGGTTTCTTGAGCCCCTGTCTCACTCCAAGTCTCGAACTCTGGACCATCCCTTTGTGTCCTCGGCTTGCTTTGAGGATGGCCCAGGTGCGCCCCTGCCCTCCCTGGACCCCAGGAGGGCCCTTCCCATCAGGAATGGCGAGAAGGAGACGCGCAGGCCATTTTCCCCAACGGAAGGAGAGGAGGAGAGAAAGGGAAGTAAAGGCAGGAGAAGGGTAAAAGGAGGCGAAAATAAAGAGAGAAAGGTGGAAAGGGGGTAAGTGAGAGAAAAGAGGGAGCGGAGAGAAACGAGCAAAAGAACCAAAAGAGTGCAGAGAGGGAGCAGGAAGGTGAGAAGAGATGCTGTAAAGGGTTGAGTCAGAGAAAAAGGAACCTAAAGGAAAGCTGGAGACAGAAAGATAGGAAGAGAGACAGAGAGGGGGCAGGGTCAGAAAGGAACCGAGGAGGAAGAAAGAGAAGGGGGGTGGGGTGGGAGCGGAGGGAGGGAGCGGCGAGCAGGGAGGAGGGAGGCTGAGAGAGAAGGGGAGGGAGGGACCGAGGGACGAAGGGGGTGGGGGCTGGCTCCGCTGCAGCCACCGCCGCGGCTCCAGTCGCCCGCCTGCTCGCTCACTCGCTCGCCGAGCCCGCTGCCCGACTCCCGGCTGCTCGCGGCTCCGGCTCCTGGCCCGGCGCTCCGGTGCGGCTCGGGCTCCGGAGGACAGAACCGCGCGACCGGCCGGCCAAGCCCTGGGCCAGCCGCCGAAGCAGGTAGGTGGCTGGGCAGGGACAGCAAGAACGAGGGGGCGCAGGGGTCGGGGGTGCCGGTCCTGAAGAGGGGGCTTTGCAGCCCTGGGACTAACTTTCCACCCGCTCTGCGGATGCCGGCTGCCCTACCCGGGTCCGGGCTGCGGAAGCCGAGTTTGGCGTGAAGGGAGTCTGAATGCGGGGGCTGGAGGAAGCGCCGGGGTCCGGGCAGGACATGGGCGCTCCGGCGTGGCAGGCGCGGGGCCCTCCGGCCGCGGTCGGGACGCAGCGTCCGCGGCGCAGCGTCCGCGGCGCCCCACGTGCGGGAGAGGACCCGAGCGCAGCCGCGCAGCGCGGCTGTCCCGGGGAGGCCACCCGCCCGAGTCTAGGGACTCCCGCCCCCGGGTCGCGCCGGCTGCGTTCACCGCACGGGCGCCCTCCCTGACCAGGTCCGGACGCACAGCCTGCGGTGCGCCGCCCGGGAGCGTAGGCAGGTCCCCGGCAGTGGCCAGCTGTGCGCCTCACCACAGCCAAGCTCCAGCCGGTGCCACGCGCGCTTTTGCTTTTTGAAGGCCCGAAACGGAACGTATGTCTCCTTCACTTCTTTCTCATTCCGCTGCCCCGACTCTTCGGGGAAGTCGGGGACGCCGGCCAGCCCTGTGGATTCGTCTCCCGACGTCCCTCCTACCTTCAGCGGAGACCTCTGCCCCCGAAGTTAAAAGACTAGCGAGTCACTCCCTGTGCGCGCCTGGAGCGCAGTCCCGAAGTTCCCAAGTTCTCAAGCCCGACCGTGGGCGCCAGTGATGTAGGTGGGAAGGTGGGTAATCATTGTGGTCAGTTGGAGCCACCGAGAGCAGCCGTATTCCTCCTAGACTTGGTTTATTTTCCTGAATTATTAGAAAAATAAGACTTAGAATAAGCAGAATCGTTCCTCCCGGGCGTCCAGGCCCTTGAGTAAAAGGAGCCGTCATGGACCGGTAATCCTGGAGCGCTGAGGCTTGGCAAGTCCATTCTCAAAGCCCCGGAATTCGGCTGTTTTCTCTCGGACCTGAACTGCCAGGCTCCATCCCGTGGTAGCTGCGTCTCGGGATCCATCCCCCTAGCCCGGCTGCGAGGCTGGTCTGATTCGCTCCCGCGTGGTCACGTTCTCGAGAAAAATACAAGTGGATATGTTTCAAGATCGCCTCCTCCAGCCGCCCCTCTTCCCCCCGGGAGCCAGTCGAGCAGAGGCTCCGGCTGGTTTTGTGGTTTGGGCTCCCGGCCACCTCAAGCCCGCTCTGGCGAGGTTACTGGTGCCCGGGCCCCCCGCGCCCCTCCCGCCAGGCCAGGTGGCGGCGCGCGGCCGGCGTTCCGGGAGAACAGAGCCTGCTGGGGGCGCTGCTCCACTCTCTCGCGGCGTCCGGGAGACCGAATTCGCCGGCTGGTGTGGCTTCCTTGGAGCGAGCCGAGCGCCGGCCTCGCAGCCCTCTTTGCTGGAGTACAGTTGGGGAGGTTCTCTGGAGAGATTTAGCGGGACCGAAAGCCGCGGGCTTTGCGGAGAGTGTCACACGGCCGTGGCGCGTGCAGGTTGGGAGGGTTGCCGGGGGTGTAGAACCTACCGCGCACACTCCATCTTCAGCTCCTCTGGCCGGCTTTTCCTGATGCTCATCGCGCACTAGCTCTCTCCGTCGCTCACGTGTTGTTCGTAAGCCGCTAGAATTTCGAGGTCCCCGACTGCAGTCCTCATCTCTCCCCCCGCCTCCCATCTCACAGATCAGCAAACTGAGGCTCAGAGAAGTGAAAACCAGCTTAGAGCTGGTTAAGGGTGGAAGGGAACTTAAATCAGGCCTCCTGACTCAACTTTTTCCAGCATTCCATACAGACTTTACCACTTTCTCAGAGCAGGGCAAGTGTTCCCAGTCACTCCGTGGTACACCCTTGACAGGCTTGAGGACTAGATGTGTGTGAGGTTGGAGGCAGAGAACTAGTCTCTAGAATCTCTGTTAGGTGCTGCCGTGCATCATCTCCGAGGATAATTCACTCAGAGACAATTTGTTGCTTACCTGTCTTGTGCCTCGGGGGCTGGGGGTACGCAGCCCATTGGGAAGAAGCCAAGGAAGTGATTACAGGCATTCTCAGGTAAATTACTCCTGGGGAGGAAGGAGGGAAGGGATTATGGGTAGTTCCTGGAGAAGGTAGAGTTTGGATCCAGACCAAACCCGCTGCTATCTAGTGGATTCTGACTCATAGTGACCCTATAGGACAGAGCATAACTGCCCCATAGAGTTTCCAAGAAGCAGCTGGTGTATTCGAACTGCTGACCTTTTTGGTTAGCAGCTGAGCTCTTAACTACTACTGCACCGGGGCTCCTTAGATGGGTATTGGGTGGGTTTCCAGTTGGTGGTAGTGCTGGGGGTGCGGGCATGTGGCACAGGGCTTGAGGACTAGGAGGGCAGCAGAAAAGTTCAAGACTTGTTAAGTGGCTGGTCAAAGGACAGCAGAGTCAGGGCCAATGGGAGTTTGGCTTTGCTAAGGCAGCTCGCTCTAAGAGTCAGCTGCTCAGAATGCAAGCTCAGAACCTGGCCCTAGAGCTCTACTCATTCTAGATCTAGGGTGAGCAATTGGCTGGGAAGTCAGCACCTCAGGAGCCCAGGGTTGTGCTCCCAGCTGAGAAATACTCAGGCCATTGCTTCCCCCTTTTCCCCTTCCTTATTGTTCCCTGGAGTTCGCATCATTTCTTTGCCACTTCCCAACCATAGCCTTGAAAACTTGATTGTTTTGGACTTACTGTGGCACTAGGAATAGTCAGCAAATAGTTCCTGAACTACTGCTTGTGCAGGCACTGTCGTCTAGACCCCGGAGATGCGGCAGTGAACCAGGCAGAGCCCCCTGCCTCGTGATGCTGACATTCTGGACTCCGTCCTCCATAGACTTCAAGTCTACTTTTAGAGTGGAGACAAATACACAAAAGATGCCTGATACGGGACAATGTAACAAAGAAAACCCTGAGCCTCCCCTCTAGTGAGTGGTTCAAGGCTTGCAGGTGAAAAAGCTTGAAGCTGTTGGCTAAGGTGTGATTTGGAGATTCTGTGGACTTCCAGGACCCCAGCTCCTGGTTGCCAGCGGTGACCCACAGGCAGCTGCTGTTGATGACCTTGGACGTGGGAGGGAGCTGGTGCGTGTTGGTAACTGTGATCTTGCTAGGTATCCATAGAGACTGGTGCCAGGTAACCACGTGCCTCTTGAATTCCAGCAGCCATAGCTGCTTGGTGAACCCTGTAGTCCCACTGTACAGCTGGATAAACAGAGCCCTGCAGATTGGTGTCCCTGGATCCAGGTGTCCCTGACTTCCTATTTTGTTTAAAATGATGCTCTTGACTTCCTATTTTGTAGACCAGTGGTTCTAAGACTTCAGCGTGGTGGGCTTGTTAAATACAGATTGCTGGGCCCTGCCTCCCAAGTTTTTGATTCAATGGGTCTGGAGTGGGCCCAGCAATGTGGTTCCCAGGTGATGCTGATGCTCTTGGTCTAGGGACCAAATTTTGAGGACTGCTGTATAGACCAAAGAGCCCTGGTGGCCCAGTGGTTAAGTGCTATGGCTGCTAACTGAAAGGATGGCAGTTTGACTCCACCAGCTGCTCCTTGAAAACCCTGTGGGGGCAGTTCTACTCTGCCCTGTAGGTTTGCTATGAGTCGGAATTGACCTGACAGCAATGGGTTTGATTTTTCTGGTTTTGGTGTAGACCAAAGGAAGGTGAGGTGAGCAGGTTTCTTGAGATGATGCAATGGGCTTGGAACAAAGGCGGCGGCTTAGCTCTAGGAACTCCTGGGGTTGCCTGTGTACGTTCTCCTTCCCCCTAGGAGGCCACAGAATTAAAAGAATATTTTATTTTCATCAGCACACACAGAGAGAATATATTGCAGTATAGTTAGGGAATAAATAGGTGGCCTGTGTTGGATATAGACGCCATGCCCCTGGCTCTGTGGGGGTTTATTATAGCAGTGTTATAATTGAAAAGGTATCGTCCACCCTGAGAGCCTTCATGAAACTTTTATGGCCTTGGTGGTCATTGTCCAAAAAGGCATGTCTTCTTCATTTAAAAGAAGGAATGGAAGAGACAGAAAAAGCAAGACATTTGGAGAGATTGCTTCTCCTGCTAATGGGACCATCTGTGTTTCAGCTGACAGTAACTGTGCAGTGTGTTCTTAAGGGGAAGAATTAAACAGCCAGTGTGAACAGAGGGCAGTTGGAGGAAGTCCACATTATAGGTTTACAGGTCCGTTTGTTGAGCATTTCAAAATGTTTTGAAACTCTCTGTCCGTCTGTCTGTCTCACGGTGTATCTGATGTAAAGCTGTATCTCAGCAGGAAGAGAGAAGGAGAGATTGTGTTTCAACTTAGCTAGCTGGGTAAACGCAATAGCACACTTTAGCCCCAATGTGTTAATTAGACCCAAAAGAAAAGAACCAGAAAAGAGTTGTTCTCCTAAATGCTGACATTTTTCATCTGAATTCTATCTATTGATTATTTTACAGTCAAGAAGGAGCAAAAAATCCATGTTTTTATAGCAAATAAAGCCGGCTGCAGTAATTATGCAGGCTCAACATGTCTGTTCTGGAGCAGGAAGTTGGAATTCAGCCTGACTCTCAAACATTTGGGTGAGATCTAACTGAGAAAGATATTTCAAAGAACAAATATTTAGGAATGCGGAGTTTCGCCGATGGTCTCTCTTCGCCAAGCACGGCATCTTGCTTTTAGCTTAATCTTCAGAGGTAGGGGAAATGATGGGGAGGATTGGTCAGTAATGCTGAGACCACAGGCAGAATGTGAGGCTGGAACCTAGAGATCATCAGTGAAGACTAGAGAAGGGAAGAAAAGGTGCCTCAGGGAATATCTCCCCTGTAACCAGTGAGCAGAGGGAAAATCCATTAATCAAATAGTGATGGGACACTTACTGAATGCCCAACCTTGGGACAGGCACAATGAATTCAGGAACCAGGACTTTTACTTATATATCTTCCATAATGCTTAGCTCAGATATATATAATGACAAGAGCCCTCGATTGGAGTGGATATCAGTCAGGGCTGCAAGTAACAGAAAATCTGAACTCGGCTGGCTGAAACAATAAGGAACTTAGTATCTCCCGTAACGAGATCTGGGCCATGTCTTCCCCAGGGTTGGTTTTTTCAGTGGCTCAACGGCATTATCAAAGATCCAGATTCTTTTCATCTTTCTTTATTCTCAGGGTCACAAGATAGCTTCAACAGCTCCAGGTGTTACACCCTTGTAATAATGTCCAGAAGCTGAAAAGGCAGAAGAGAACCCTTTCCCAAAAACCCCTCAGCAGACTTTCCCTCTGTCTTATTGGCTGAAATTGTGAATCACATGTCCATGCCTAAACCAATCCCTGGCAAAGGGCCACCAGAATTGGTCTAGAACAATTTTGATTTGCGTATTGGGCCCCAGAGAGGAACAAAATCAGGGTGCTATTAGAAAGAAGAAGGAAGCGATTAACAGAGCCTGCTGCAGAGTTTAAGACCTGAGTTTGGATTCTCTGTCTACCACTTTTTAGTTCTTTGACCCTAGGCACAGTATTTAAGCTCTTTGTGCCTCAGTTTACTCATCTGTTCAATGGGACTTACTGTGAAGATAAATCTGAATCAGCTCAATAATTATTTGAATATTTGATCTCTGACATCAAAGAATTTATAATCTAGTGCAGGAGGTGTGTGAGAATCAGACTATAAAATAGTCAGAGAACATAACTTATCAGAGTAGATAATTGTGATCTGGAGATCAACTAGGAGTATGGCGTTGGTGGGGGTCACAACAGTTAGGGAAGGGTTCTGGAGGAGGTGGTTCATGTGTATACCGGACTCCAGCATTCAGGTACGAATGGATCATGAGCTCGTTCTTGCTTCCTCTGGCTTTTCCTTTCTCAGCCACAAAATGGGACTGTGAGGCGGAGATGGGATCTTATCTCTACAAACACAGCTGCGTTACAATCCGTCCAAATATGGTCAGTATCGACCAGCCAAGGTTCTGGAAGGCAGGCCACATGGCTCCTTCGCCAGTGCTGGACTCCTAGTTGTGACTCCTGGATGACCATCAATTCCACCTCTAAGACCACATTCAAGTTGCTGATTAGACGTTATTATTATTTGGATGTCCGGCTGCCGTTGTAAAATTTCTGTGCCTAAAGTGAAATCTAATGTCTCCCCATCTCTCATAACATGTCCTTTCTAGATTCTTGATTTTTGCTGACAACACATCTTCCCAGATGCTTCGGTTCAAAACCTTGGCAACGTCTTTTGGCGATCCCCCCACCCCTTTACCTCTACTTATAATAGTCAAGCACCAACTTTCCTTCTGTCTTCAGGTCCTTCCCACCTCATGTTGGGGGATGGCACTAGCCTCCTACTCTGGTCGCCTCTCCACGGGGCATAGTGCATGGGGCATATGTCTCCAGGAGCAGCCCACGGGGGCCCTGCAAATAGGCAAGTCTGTAAATTCTAGGGTGGAGGTGGCAGTAGGTCCAGAAGCCAGGGCTGCAACACATTACTTGCTCAAGGCACCATTTCCTAGCCTCCCATCTCTCTCCCCTTTGAGTCATTCTGAATAGTTTTTATCAGTTCGTTGCCTTACACTGTTTTCCATATTACTCACTGGATGAAGCCCAAACTCCTCAAATAAACATTCAAAACTCTCCACAACCTGCCCCCGCGTCCTGTCTCCCCAACCTTACCTGCTACAACTCTCCACCACGCTCTACTGCTTCAAGTTCTGCCCTTCTCCATGCTTAACCCACACTGCCCCTTCCTTCAAGACCAGTGTTAAAACTGCGTGCTCATTAGACCTGCCCTGACTGTTGGCACCCACAGTGATCTCGAAGCATCGATCTTTTCTCTCCTGAACTTCTGCAGCAATTATTGCGGACACCACAAATTTGGTACTTAATAATGTGCTGCTGATGCCATTGTTTAGCGGTTCGTTGGTATGATCCTTGTGTCCCTGGTCTGAGATGGGGGCAGGTATATTGTGGATTCTTCCTTATGTCCAGTGTGTGGCCAGCAAGGACATAGCACTTCAATGTGTATTTATTGAATTAATAAATCACAGGGATGGGATGGGGTAAATAAGATTATTTAACAGAAAAGTCAGTTAATCTTCACCCTTTGTCTCTTAACCCCCAGTGGCGGAAGGGACTAAATTTAATGAGAGTCTGCTTTATGCGGGGACATTACTTCAGGTCATTTTTATAATCTGATTTAACTCAGCCCTGTAACAACCAGAAGGTCCCTGAGTGGCACGATTTGTGCTCGACTGCTAACCTAAAAGGTTGGTGGGCTGAACCCAGCCAGTGGAGCTGCAAAAGAAAGGCCTGGCAATCTGCTTCTGTAAATATTACAGCCAAGAAAACCCCGTGGAGCAGTTCTACTCTGTAACATACGGGGTCGCCATGAGTCAAACTTGCCTCAACAGCAATGGATTTGGCTTGGTTCCGTTTTGTAACTACTCTGTGAAGTCGGAATTATTATTTTACAGATGAGGAAGTGGAGGCTGAGCGAGGTTAAGTGGCTTGCCAGTCTTACTCAGCCAGCAGGGGGCAGAGTGAGGGTAGCTGGTTCTCTGCGTTCTGTTTCGTGTCTTTGTGAGGTTCTCCCCACCCTGCAAGTGCCCTGTTCTCCCAGTCTCTTTCCTCCCATTAGCTGTGTCCCTCTCTCTCCTTCTTTCTCCTGTCCCTGACAAGCCTCATGCGGAGAATCCAGACAAGCCTCAGACCCTCTTCTGCCCCATGAGTGAGTTTGGTGACTTTTTAAACTCTGATGATTACCATGACTTTCTCCTGAGGACCTTCTGCCTGGTAGGCTTGTGGCTGATGTTAATCACTCACCTGTTCCCCTTGACCATCTTTCCTGTCACCTCCAAGCCTGGGCCAGAGATTCCTTTTACAGCATAAGACTTTCGGCTGCTAGAGTCAAAGTGGGTCTGAGCCAGGTTTTCTTAACTCCTCCTTTCCCCTGTGTGGCCCATCCACCCTCACCTGCTACCCCTTCTACTTAGTCTCTCAGGTGGTTTACCTGTGGAAGAAGATACTGATGACCTGTGAACGGGGGGTGGTCATGGATAGCAGGGTGGTCATGGAGAGGATGGTGGTCATGGACAGGAAGGTGGTCACGGACAGCAGGGTGGTCATGGACAGCAGGGTGGTCATGTACAGGAGGGTAGTCATGGATAGCAGAGTGGTCGTGGACAGGAGGGTGGTCGTGGACAGGAGGGTGGTCGTGGACAGGAGGGTGGTCGTGGACATGAGGGTGGTCATGGACAGCAGATTGGTCATGGACAGCAGGATGCTCATGGACAGGAGGGTGGTCATGGACAGGAAAGTAGTCATAGACAGCAGGGTGGTCATGGATAGGAAGGTGGTCATGGACAGCAGGGTGGTCATGGACAGGAGAGTGGTCATGGACAG
>NW_004443966.1:11806209-11810714 GCF_000243295.1 Trichechus manatus latirostris | reverse complement strand
AGGGTGGTCATGGACAGCAGGGTGGTCATGGACAGCCCTGGCTAGAACAGCTGATAGTTCTGCAATCCTAGCAGTAGAAACTATGTTTTGAACCTTTGTTATGTGTGGCACAAATGGTTTGCACTCAGCTACCAATCAAAGGATTGATGGTACGAACTTACCCAGCAAAATCTCAGAAGAAAGGTCTGGTGATTTACTTCTGTAAAGATTGCTGTTGTGTGCCGTCAAGTCAATTCCGACTCATAACGACCCTATCAGACAGAGTGGAACCACTAAGAGAACACTGTGGAGATCAGTTCTACTCTGTAACACATGGGGTCACCATGAGTTGAAATTAACTCCACAGCAAAGGTTTTGGCTTTGGTTGTTGTTATTGTTGGGTACCATTGAGTCGATTCTAATGCATGGAGACCCCATGTGTGCAAAGCAGAACTACCCCTTGGGTTTTCTTGGCTGGGTGGGTTTGAACCTTGTCTTAGTCATCTAGAGCTTCTATAGCCGGAATACCACAAGTGTTTGGCCTTAACAAAGAGAAATTTATTTTCTCACAGTCTCAGAGGCTAGAAGTCTGAATTCAGGGTGCTAGCTCCAGGGGAAGGCTTTCTCTCTCTGTTGGCTCTGGGGGAAGTTGCTTGTCATCAATCTTCCCTGGTTGAGGAGCTTCTCAGCGCAGGGACCCCGGGTCCATAGTACATGCTCTGCTCCTGGCACTACTTTTTTGGTGGTATGAGGTCCCCATGTCTCTCTTTCATATCTCAAAAGTGACTGATTTAAGACAAAATCTAATCTTGTAGATTGAGTCCTGCTTCATTAACGTGACTTCCACTAATCCCACTCATTAACATCAAAGAGGTAAGATTTACAACACAGGAAAATCACATCAGATGACAAAATGGTGGACACTCACACTGTACTGGGAATCATGGCCTAGCCAAGTTGACACACATTTTTTGGGGGAACACAATTCAATCCATAACAAACCTCCAACCTTTCAGTTAGCAGCCAGGCACTTAACCATTGGCTACAGGTTTCCTTGGTTTTGGTTATGTGCCATTATTTCAAGAGGTAGATAAAATATTATTACCCCCATCATACAGATCAGAAGATTGAGGTTTAGAGAGATTGATGAGTCAAGGTCCTCTTGGTCATTGACAGCATCAGGATTCTACCCAGGTCTGCATGACTCCAAAGTCCATGAACTTCCCTCTAGACTTCATGGCCTCCCTACCAACAGACCCTCACAGGGCTTCAGGGTGCTTAGCTTTATCAGACTGCAAGGACTTGGAAGTAACTCAGGAACCTCTAGATTCTCAAACTGGGCTCAGAGCTTTTTAGTGGAGCAGTTAAGGCATGTTGTTTGGTGCAGAAAAAAGGGATAGGACCTGTAAAAAGCAGAGGGTAAACCAAAACCAAACCTGTTGAGGTTGAGTCAATTCTGACTCATAGCGACCCTATAGGACAGAGTAGACCTGCCCCATACGGTTTCCAAGGAGGGCCTGGTGGATTCGAACTGCTGACTTTTTTTGGTTAGCAGCCGAGCTCTTAACCACTGTGCCACCAGGGCTCCAACAAGTAAAGCATAGAACTTAATAATGGTCCTGAGGTGCTGAGAAGACTTTACGATGACCGTGGGAAGGGGATAGAGCCCTCCCTGAGGGTGTCTGGAAGGGGTGGATACTTTTTGCTGCGGAGAGAAGCAGGTGTGACTACCTTTCTTAGGGCTTTGCAGTTTACTAAGTACTTTTTTGGTGCATTTGTTTCTTGCTTGGTGTTTTGCAACAACCTTGCAAAGTAGGTTATCATCCTCAGAAACGGGCTCAGAGAGTTCAAGTGACTTGCCAAACTCACACCCCAAACCTGGTGCCTGCCTGCTTGAGTGACTGTGGCAGGCTTGGTTTCCCAGAGGCTTGTGTGGGGCCACCTGGGCTTTAATGGGATGAGCTCGGAAGGGTTGTTTTGGAATGGATTCTGCAGGTCAGGGTAAAGGTGATTTAGCACTGTGTAGCTGGGCCCTTTCCTCAGGACAGAAATTATTTTAAACCCCCGCCTGACCTTGCAACCTGCCCTTCCCCTGCCTAACAGGCCTGGTTTATCATCCAAGGTTAAAATAAATGCAATAAATAAAAACACCCCAAAACTTTTTTATCCTGCAGAGGGTGAGCATCAATCTACATATGCAAATAAATAGCACACCAGTCTCCATGAATATTAATTTGGAAAGGGCATCTGAGGCCCTAAAATATGCTCAAAATCAACGATTTGGCACTCTGTAACCCCTCAGGCTCACTCCAATAATCATGGTGTTATTATATTTCAAGGTTCGCCCTGGCTCCCAGCTGGCCTTCTTTCTAAAGCTCTTGAAGTTACCAGGTAGAAGGGAAGTGTCTCAGGCTGAAAGGCCAGAGGCCTGGGGTGAGGGTTGCATCCTTAATCTGGTGCTGGGTGTGACCTTGAGCTGCTCCCTCACCTGGGCCCAGGATCCTAGCATTAGCAGTGAGTCTCCCAGGCCAGGGGACAGCTCTGGGGAACACTGCAAGGTGACATCAGTCTCAGGCTCCTGTCTGTCAGGGAACCTAGAAGGTGGGACAGGGAAGGGGCCTTGGGCATCAGCTCTTCTTACCCCTCAGGGGCAAATGAGGAAACTGAGGCCCTGAGGGTGTGGGTGAGCTACCGAAGGTGACACAGGGAGTTGATGACAGGAAGTGAGGAAATGAATTTACTCTTTGCTCTGAGAAGCACATTTCTTTTTGAATGTGTGTGTATGTGTGTGTGGGAGGGGGTTGGCAGGGTGGCATTTGAAGTTTGTATACTTTTGGGAAAAGCTTCATTCTATTGTGAACATTCATTGAGAGACAGTTCTGTATTTCATTTGAGTTGAAAGAAATGATTTTCTCTCTCCCCCGGTAGATTCCTAAATTAGGTGATAACCCATGGCCGTCGAGTCAATTCTGACTCATAGAGACCCCATATGACAGAGTAGAACTGCCCCATGGGATTTCCAAAGAGCGGCTGGTGGATTCGAACTGCCAGCCTTTTGGTTAGCAGCCGATCTCTTAACCACTGTCCCACCAGGGCATGTCAAAATGAATGAGAGGTTGTGTCCTTGAGCACACCCTGGCTGAAGCAAGGAGAGGGTGGGACGTAGAAGGGTAGGGGTGTTTCTGAGGAAGTCAGATGGTGAGGACCTCAAGGTGGAAAAGAAGAGAATTGACAGTAGTTATTATGTCCCACTGTGTTGTGTGCCATCAGGTCGATTCTGACTCATAGTGACCCAATGTGACAGAGTGGAATTGTCCCACGGGGTTTCCTAGGCTGTATCTTTACAGGAGCAGATTGCCAGGTCTTTTCTTCCGTGGATCCGCTAGTGAGTTCGAACTGCTGACCTTTCAATTAGCAGCCGAACACTTACCCATTGTGCCACCAAGGCTCCTTATCCCTGTATGAATGGGGAGGGATTTGCCTGGAGGAGGTGGGAATGTTGCAGCATTGAGGCACAGTGAAAAGTTGGAGCCTCTTTCTTGCTGCTTATTGGGCATACTGGTTCACCTATGGGCTCTTTTTCTTTGCCAGTAAATGCTGGGATAGTTACTCCCACTTCTTAACGTTGCTTTCTGCAGATTTAATGAGGACATAAAGTTCCTGCACGATGCCTGGCACAAAGTATGTGTTCAGTAAATGCAGATTTCGTTCTTTTCTGGATAGATTTATCTCATTGGCTGCCTGGGTCAGTATGGCTATGTGTGTATCTGTGTTTGTGTTCCCACGGGGCTCTCTGTTTGCGTTGGTGTGTTTCTGTGTCCATTTGTCTGTATCTGTGCCTCCTTTTATCCATGTGTTTGCGTCTGAGTGTGTGGTGGTGTGGATAGGTGTGCAAGTGAGTGTGTAAGTGTTGGGATGGGTAGTGCGCTTCGTATCTGCGAGTGGTTACGTGTCTGTGTTTCCATGATTTCATGACTGCGTGTGTGTGTTTCTGTGAGTGTATGTGCGTTTGAATGTGTATGCCCGTGTGGTGACTGTGTGTGAGTGTGTGTGTGTGTGTGTGTGTGTGTGTGTTGCACGGCTGGTACGACCAGAATTACTCAGTGGGGCTGGGAAGCTGCACAGTGCACAAAGAGCCCTGGACCTGGGGTCCCTCCTTCAGGTGCCGCCTCCTGTAAAACTCTGGCAGTCCCCCAACCCCACGTCCCCAGAGCCCTTCCTCATTGCCTCTGTGCGTTCCCTCTACCTCCTTCTAGAGGCATGCTGGGCGGGCAGGCGAGCCTAAAGAAGCTTCAGGCTGGCCGGCCTTGGTTCATTTGCATTGGTGTTTGCATATCACTTGCATATTATTTGCATTGTCTACACAGACTGCCTTCAGTTCTGCACTTTTCCAGATAAAATGTAGTTGCTCCTCTTGAAGGTCATTGTATTAAGATTTTTCCGTTTTATTATATTCTTTCTGGTCCAGACCCACGTTCCAGAGTTGGAGGGCTGGGGGAGGATGGAAGCTCCAGAAACCTCTGCTT
>NW_004443966.1:11802948-11804279 GCF_000243295.1 Trichechus manatus latirostris | reverse complement strand
GAGCCAGCCACAGCTTTGTGAGAACAGAAAGCTGCTTGCTTAGTCGCCTGCGATGTCTCTGGTTAGGCCAAATGGAACTGCTGTGACTCAGAACGGTTTGTGGAGGGTGGAAGAGAGAGGGAGGCCCTGAGCGGTGCACATGGTTAATGCACTCAGCTGCTAACCGAAAGGTTAGAGGTTCAAGTCCACCCAGAGGTGCCTTGGAAGAAAGGCCTGGCAATCTACTTCTGAAAAATCAGCCACTGAAAACTATAGGAGCACAGTTCTATTCTGACATGCACGAAGTTGCCATGAGTCGGAATCGACTTGACAGCAACTGGTGGATCAGAAGGGAGAGAGTTTATCTGACAGCTCCTTGGTCTCTCACTGGTCTGAGTTTTCCCCATGGGTTAACTCCCCTGCACCTGGGTTATATCACCTGGCCCCTCTGGGCAGCCACTGGAGAAGCCACATCTCATGTCCTGTGGCGTGGAGCCTCATCTGACTCCAGAAGTAGTGAGAGTAGCCGGCATCCGTATGTCCAGTGTGTGGAATCTGAGCACCGGAGCAGCTGTGTCTGGTGGTGGGTGCCCAGGGGAGGCAGAGACAGTGGTATGTTAGATGAGACCGTGGTGGCAGTGGCCTGGCTCTCTATCGGGAAAGTAGCTGACGGTCTGGGAGGCAGGTGAGGTCGAGCAAACCTGGGAAGGCACATCAATAGGGTCAATTAAGTAATCCACTATTGGGCTGTGTGCTGGAGTCTGGACCTGACCCTGTGGACAATAGGGAGCCATCAGCAGTTCTTGAGCAGGTGAGAGACCCACTTACGTGGAGAGGGTCCTTTCTCAGGTCTGCCGGTCTTTGCCCACGAAGAGTCAGTGGGCAGCTGTTCCCAGAAGACCTGGCATTCCCAGCTTGGTTAGGGGAACAGAAGAGGCTCAGAGCTCACTGTTACCCTTAGCGCTGGTGAGACTGGGTGCTTCTCATGACTGGGTGCCCCCTACATGTCTTGGCCAGAGAAGAGATGTCCTTCCTGGGTGAGGTGTGTGAAGCAGAGCACCGGGTCAGGGGCCAGAGAACCTGCGTCTGAACCCCAGTCTTGCCATTTAAAAACCGAGTGCAAGCAGCTCAACCTCTACTTATTCATCGAGTATTGACTGAGCACCGACGGTGTGCTGGGCCCTTTCCTAGCTGTCAGAGATACAACAGTGGACAGTATAAGACAAACAGACAAAAATGCCTGCCCTTGTGCCGCTTACATTGTAGTGGAGGGAGCCAGACTAGAAAGAAAATAAATTAGAAATCAAACCAAACCAAAGCCATTGCTGTCGGGTCGATTCTGACTCATAGCG
>NW_004443966.1:11792807-11794862 GCF_000243295.1 Trichechus manatus latirostris | reverse complement strand
AGCAATAAGGCAAGAAAAAGACATAAAGGACATCCAAATTGGTAAGGAAGAATAAAACTGTCTCTGTTTGCGGATGATATGATACTATACATAGAAAACCCAAAAGACCACACAAGAAAACTACTGGAACTAATAGATTCAGCAGAGTAGCAGGATACAAGATAAACATACAAAAAACTTTGGCATCCTCGTTAGCAGCATGGGCTTTGGAGTCAGCTAGGGTCCCGTCCTCCGCTCACCTGTAGTATGACACAGGTGGAGTTAGTTAGCCTCTCTGAACCTTGGTTTCCTCATCTGTAAAATGGTGATAATAGTACTCCTCTGAAGGTTGTTGGGTGGGCTTAGTAAACAAGGTAGGTAAGTAATGCCTCTAGCTGGCAGAGGGGTTGGCACACAGCAGGCCTTCAGAAAACTCCCTGCCCTTCCTTGCCCCTCCTGGGTGCTCATTTCATTTGGAGCACGGCCCTAAACAGAGCCTACGGGCATAAGGAACAGTCCATTCCCTTGGAAGGTGAAGCAGGCAAAGAAAGAACGTCAAGATTCAAGCTCCCAAAGGACTGGCATGCAAGTCAGGGAACAAGGGAGAAGTCCAGTGTTTTAGGGGCAGCCAACAGGATGGGGCAAAGGAAGACCTAGCTAAGAGGGCACGAGGTTGCCCAGAGTTGCCTGGGATGGAGGATGCTGAGTCTCTGACAGTGCAGTTAATCCCAGCCCCTGCTCTCTGCCTTGACCGGGGCTGGTCCTGCTGGTCCTGCTGGTCCTCCCAACAGCAGGTCACCATGACCAGGACTGGGTGTGGGGAACAAAGGCAAACGGAGAAGCCAGTGAGTCTGGGAAATTGCTGGTGTTGCCAGAAATATCTCTACAGCCTGGGAGTCTTGGCGTCAGCAGGCTGGCTGTCCATGGACCATTCTGGACTCTTAAGACCTGCCACTGCGGGAAGTCCAGCTCTGCAGACTCCTAAGCAGGGCTGCCTGTGGGGGCAGCTTAGCAGAGTGGTTCTCAGCCAGGGCCTCTAGACTACCCCTGCTGGGTTTCAAAGCTCAGCTCTACCACTCATCATCTGGGCAACATGGGGTAAATCCCTTAGCCTCTGGGTGCCTCAGTTTGCCCATCTGTAAAATGGGATGTAAAATACAGCCTACTTCCTGGGTTGCTGTGGGGATTGTAAGTGGGTAAACACTCAGCACAGGGCCTGGCACGCAGTGAGTGTGCAGTGAGGATTGTTATTTGAGGATAATAAACAGACGCGTTCTCGGCTTTCACAAAGCAAATAGTGCTTTCTTTTTTTTTTTTGACTTGCTTTTCTACAGTCCAAGGCCTCAGTACTGAGGGGGAGAAGAGAAGGGTGGAGTGAAAGATGGGAAAACCCGTGCTGCATTAGTGATTAAGCATCCATACCGCTGCCCAAAGTGCCGATGAACTGCCAACGAAGCTGGTGTGAGCACAGAAGGGTCCAGGGTGGAGGATTAGCAAGGAAGGAGGGAGGGAGTTTG
Organism: Trichechus manatus latirostris; assembly: GCF_000243295.1. Taxonomy (NCBI): domain Eukaryota; kingdom Metazoa; phylum Chordata; class Mammalia; order Sirenia; family Trichechidae; genus Trichechus; species Trichechus manatus. The sequence goes on along the minus strand of NW_004443966.1, from coordinate 11,793,366 downwards.
AGTCAGCAGCTCATTCATGGCTCAGGAGAGGGCTGGAGCATCTGTTACTAATGAATGTTCAGGGGCCACCTGTGTAAGAAAAACAGCCCTGCACCCTCCCCCCAAGTGCCTAGGAAGCTTTGTGGGGCCCTGATGTGACGGGGAGCCGGAGGGCCTGGCCCGGGGAAGGCCTCTGGTGCTCTCTTGGCATCGCTGACAGCTCCTGTTGTGATCCAGCATTATCTAGAGGCCTTATCACACCCCCTGAGGGTGCCCCAACACTTGGGGACAAATTCTATTGTCGGAGTCCTGCCACCAGAGCCGCACAGACACCCAGCAGGGCTCATCTGCAGCTCACCCTTTCACATGGGTTTCACTTGGCCAGGGTTCCTGTCTCTGGGAAGCCCTGTCCTGGGGGCCGGGGGTGCCTAATAGGGTTCCTCTATACCTATGAGTGTGGAGTCCTGGGAGATGCAAACAGTTAGAGCTCTGGGCTGCTAACCGAAAGGTTGGGGGTTCAAGTCCACAGAGATGCCTCAGAAGAAATGCCTGGCGATCTACTTTCCCACCCTGTATCCTG
>NW_004443966.1:11780407-11791626 GCF_000243295.1 Trichechus manatus latirostris | reverse complement strand
GCTGCACAAATGCAAGGCATCTGTCATTATTTTTATTATGCTTAGAATTTCTTATTACTTCCAGTCAGGACACCAAAAAGGCCCAGTAATGGGGATATTTATGGACCTCCATTTGTAAGAAGTCAGGCCAGCGCTGAGGGAGTATACAGCTTATAACCCACCCTGCTGCCAAGGAGCTTACAGTCTAGTGGGGAGGTGAGACATACGCTCTGCAAACAGCCTCACATTCCTTGGGGGCGCATGGGCAATGCTGGATGAAGGAGCAGGGAAGGGAAGAGCGGGAGGCTGGAAAATGTCTCTGTTGCTGTTAATTGCCGCGGAGGTGATTCCAACTCATGCCGACCCCATGCGTGCGAAGTAGAACTGGTTTTGAAGGCTGTGACCTTTTGGAAGCAGATTGCCAGGCCTGTCTTCTGAGGGGCCTCTGGGGTGAGTTCAAACCGCCAGTCTTCCAGCTAGTTGAGTGCTTAACTGTTTGTGCCACCCAGGGACTCTGGAATGTCTCTCCCTGAAGGCTTTTCCTCCTTGGAGAGAGTCTCCTCTGCCCAGCTAGTTTGGAACTTGGCCAGGCCTGGAGGCAGCTGGAGGGATAAGATGCCCTTTCTGGGACACAGCCATCTAAGCCCCCAGTGATTTGAGGGTTTCTCTGCTGCAGCGCAGGGGGTCTCCCTCCAGGAGGACAGACTCTGGGACTTTGTGAATCACACTAATTCCCCTGTCTTATAGGAGCCGAAGGTGCTGCCATTCCCATCAGGATGGGAAGTATGCACCCCTCACCTTACTGTTAGAACATGGTGTCACCTCAAAAGAAACAGAGCTTGGTACTAAAAAAAAAAAAAAAAAAAAAGAACAACTCTGCCGAGGCCAGCTCATTGTCCAGTGGGTCTACTACTTTTGATCACCTCGATTCCAGTTTCCCACCTTGGCCAGCTCCCTGTCTCTCACCTGGAGCCGTTGACCTGACTGATGGAAGGCCACCTCTCCCCAGTCTCTGGCCTTTGCTGAGGGCCCCCTTCCTTCCCCAGGCAGATACTCAGAGGTTCGGAATGTGCCGCCTGGGGAGGGCCACCAACATTGTCCACTCCCTGAATTGCCTACGTGGAAGATGGAATTTCAGTACCAGAGTGTAACTTGTGGGAGAACTAACAGCTCCGTTGGCCACAGACGTGTTTGGCTCACATTATGCTTTTAAAACACGTGGGCCAAGAGAAGGTTGCACATAAATGTATTTCTAGTTTCCCTGGAATAATGAGGGCATTGGCAGCTCCAAGGCTGCATTCCTGCCTGGCAACAGTCGAGGGAGCTGAACGGTGGCCTCCTCATTCAGCGGGGGCGTTGGCCGTCGGTCGCCTCGGCCCACTGGGTCTTGGGCTCATTGTCCTTCCTGGCTGGCCCGGGCGGGCGCGTGTAGAGAGCTCAGTTGTACCGATCAGCCCCAAGGCCAGACCCCGGGTTACTGCCGCTTCACGTTCTTATTTCTGCTCGTGAGGATTTTGTCGTAATTACTTGACCAAGAACGTTTTTCTTGAGCGGCAAGCTTACCGGGGTCCTGGAAGGAAACAGATGGCACACTCACGCTGGGTAATTTGATGAAAGTATACCAAAGGGACTGTGTACAAAGTGGGGGCAGAGGTTAGAAAAACTGACAGAGGGTGTTGCAGTGCCCTGGGCTAGCAACAGTGGGGAGCGGTTAGCACTCCTTGGCCTGAAGGGACAAGGGGAAGGCACCGTTATCGGGACTTGGAGCGGGTGCTGTCTTGAAAGGGCTGCCTACAGGAGTGTGACCTCCATAAAGAGATGGTGCCAAGTTGGGTTGACCCTGCTCACTCCCTCCTGTTCTGCAGTTTTCTGCCGGGAGCCCCGTTGGCTGAGCCCCACTGGAAGCCAAAGATCAAGGAGCCTCTGATACAATCATACAGGTCAGCCGCCTGGGCACAGAGTGGAGAAGAGGAGTGTGGAGTGCAGATCTGGAAGAACGGATAGAAAATATCCAGCACAGGCCACATAGAATAAGTCAACAATCCCTGACTCCTCGGCTGGCTGGTGGTATGGTTCATTCTGTGCGGGTCAGCTGGCCTGATAATGGGAGGGGAGCAGCCCCCTGGGTAGGGGGACCTGTTGCCATTGAGTGGATTCAGAGTCATGGCAACCACTTGTGCTACAGAGTAGAATTGCTCCTTAGGGTTTTCTTGGCTGTAATCTTAATGGAAGCAAATCACCAGGCCTTTCTTCCACCGTGCCTCTGGGCAGGTTTGAACTGCCAACCTTTAGGTTAGCAGCCAATCGAAAACCGCTTGCACCTCTGAGGCTTGTATATGTATGGGCGAGGGAGCTGCTATTTCTAGGGGCTGAGGAGCCTCCTCTGGTCTGTCTCATCTCCAGTGTGTATCTGTATGCACGTGAGTGGGTGGACACCGCCACTCCCAGATACCCGAGAGCTCCTAACCCTGCTGCAGGTCCTCAGGTGACTCCAGAAGTAGCTCTAAAAGATAGCCTAGAGAAGGAGCAGGAGAGCAGGAGCAGGTCTGCTGTCCATGGAGGGCGCTCGTGGTGGAGGTGGGAGCCACATCCCCTTATCGTACATGAACGACCTCTGTGTGCCGGCTCTTGTGAAGAGCGTCCCTGCTGTGATATGAGTTAAGAAGCTCCCTTACCCCAAATTCCCTTGCCCACCTGCTTGCCTTTGATTTTGAGATTCCGTATAGCCCAGGAGAATGTTGGAGCTTGAAGGACATTCCAATCCTCATTTTGCAGAGAGCGGACTGAGGCCCAGAGAAAGGCAGTGCCTGGCCCAAGGTCACGTGGTGATTTAGGGCTAGAGCAGGAACAGGAACTGGGACTAGCTCCTGGACAGGTGTTGCAGTGGGTGGAGCCTGACAGGAAAGTGGGGGCAGTCCTAGAGGCTGGGTGGCTGAGCCCAGGTGGTCTTAGAAGAGGGGGATCAGAAGCGTAAAGGGATCTACTGCCCAACCGGGCCAGGGTTGGCCCGTCCCCGGGGGCCTTGAGCAGAATGGGGACAAAGACATATAAGATGACAGTCATTTCAGGCCTGGCCAGGTATGTCCCAAACAGCAGCACCCTGACCACATTCCATGGATTGACCTGGGAAGGAGGACGTTGTCTGTCCTCCCCTCTCCTCTCCCCTCCTTCCCTCTCTGCAGGGAGATGCTGAGAAGCAGGAGAAGCTCATAATGTGGGGCCAGGAGGGGGACAAGCAGGGCCCTGGGTGGGGGCAGGCACGGAGAAGTTGGAGGAACTCTCTGGAGTAAGGAGCCTGAGTCTAGTTCCGCCATGTGGCGATGTGATCTTGGGCGTAAGTCGTCTGACTTGCTGCGCTTTGGCTTCGTTCATTGAGGCTTCCTGTGTGGCAGGCCCTGGGCACAGCAGTTTCCAAGCATATCTTTTTGGCAACTCTGTGAGGAAACTGAGGCCAAGATGGCTGCAGCAAGTTAGCACAGCAGGGGTTTGGTGAGATAATGTAGGAAGAAGTTCCCATAAACCACAAAACCCCTGTGCATTTTCTATCGACCTAATAAAAGATATTCCCACCGCCACTGATACTACTGCCCTCACCCTGTCCAGGGGCTCTGGACATCCTCAGAGGCTTCTTCCCCGATGGGGGTTTCGTGGAGGTCTTTGTGGACCGGTGGATACTTTCCATGCCTCTTGCCACCTCCCCAGGAATCCTGCCCAAGTAATAATTTCCTCAAGGAGGAAAAGAGCCTGGCAAATGGGAAAACAATCTTCCGGCTTAACTGCTGGCCCCCTGCAACGTGTACTTCAACAGGGGCTGGAGCTCTGGAGGACTGAGGGGCTTCCTCTGCGAGGGGGTGTGTGTGAGTGAGTGTGTGCTTGTGTGCACGTGTGTGAATGCAAAGCGTGTGTGAACATGTGATTGTGTGTGACTGCGTGTGTGAATGTGTATGTGTGCATGTTCATGTGAGTGGGTGTGAGTGGGGATGTGTGTGATAGTACATGTGTACGAATGTGTGTGTACGAGCATGTGTATATGTGTGTGTGTGCATGTCTGTGATTGAGTGTATATAAGCTGTTTATGTAAATGTGTGTTTGAATGTATGTGACAATATGTGAGTGTGTGCTTGTTTGCGTGTGAGTATATGTATGTGTGTTCACGTAATTGTGTATGATAGTGTGTGTGTGAATATGTGTGTGAGTGTACGTGTACGATTGTGTACAAGTGTTCATGTGTGAGTGTGTATGATAGAGTGTGTCTCTGTGAGACCATGTGTATATGTGTGTGAGTGTGTGTGTGCTTAAATGTGTGTGATTATATGTGCGTGTGGGCTTGTAAAGGAATACCTGTGCGAGAGTGTGTGTACACGGATGTGACCAGATCAGTCAAGCCCACTGGGTCCCCGCTACCAATGGAAAGTCATTAGGGAAGGTTTTTAATTATCCGGCCCTAGGGGAGGAGCCTGGGGGGTACCGGGTGGCTGTTATCCACCACGCATTGGTCTCCCGCCTCCTCCCCGGGCTCCTAAAAGCCCCGTCACCCCCTGCACAGCTTGCTCAGGCATCACCTTACTGAGAGGGAGCTGGTTTCTATTTCTACTCTGAAGCACCGTGGAGTGTGGCTGGTGGGCAGGCTCTCCTGAGAGCCTCTCCTTTTGGGGCAGGGCTGCTGGCCTCTTACCTGGCGGGAAATGGCTCCTGCAGGCTGGGTTTTGGAGCTGCTCCCTAATGGGCACTTGGTAGAGGTGCTGCCGGGAGAGCAGATGGCAGGACCAGGCCCTGCTGGCTGGCCGCTCCACTGGACCTGGGCCTCTTCTGCTGCACACCCTCCTCCTTGTCTCAGGGTCCCAGGGATGGCCAGAGCACTCTGCCATGTTCTTCTTGTACCCACATTCTCTAGCACTCAAGTGAGCAAAGCCCTTCCCCATGGGGAGGAGAAGGGCTGGCATGCTCAGGCTGAGGGGAGAGAGGGCTGGGGAAGAAGGGTGCCACTCAAGGAGAAATGGGTACTTGGGGGTGTTCCTTGAGATGAATATGAGTTTGGTAAGACTTGCCTGGTACTAGACCAATTAATGAGATACACTTCTCCATCTTGGGAAATGTTGCAGCTAATCCTTGTATGGCCCTTATAGTATGTCATGCACTTTATATGTATTAATTTATTTCATTCATACAACAGCCCTATGAGGTAGATAATGTTATTATCCCCATTTTGCAGGTGAGTAAACCAAGGCTCAGAGAGATGAAGTTACTTGCCCAACGTCACCCAGCTGGTGACAGGAAGAGCAAGGATTTGATACTAAATGGCCTGGCTCTGGAGACTGTGTTTGTTAATGGCTTCACTATATTATATCTCCAAGTAGCAAGTTGTCTTGTCGTTGATTTGATTTCTCCCATGCCGACAGATTCAGAAAAAGAGACCAGTCACTTGGGTAGTCCTTCCTGGGCCAAGCAGGGAGCTGACATCTCGAGGGAGGTTGTAGAACTAGAAGAAGGATACCCAGCACTCAACCATCCTGAGGAGAGGGGTGTCCAGGGGCTCAGGCAACCGGGCCTCAGTCCTTCTTTCCCCACACGTTGTTGTTCCGTGCTGTCCAGCGGTTCCGACTCACAAATACCCCACGTACAGCAGAACGAAACACTGCCTGGGCCCACGCCATCCTCACGATTGTTGTTAAGCTTGAGCCCATTGTTGCAGCTACTGTGTCAGTCCATCTCATTGAGGGTCTTCATCTTTCTCACTGACCTTCTACTCTACCAAGCATGATGTCCTCCTCCAGGAGCTGGTCCCTCCGGATCACATGTCCAAAGTAGGTGAGACAAAGTCTCGCCATCCTTGCTTCTAATGAGCATTCTAGCTGTACTTCTTCCAAGACAGATTTGTTCGTTCTTCTGGCAACAAACAACAAGGTGTTTAATAAGTGTTTTTTTTCCAATTAAAACAATTTTTTATAACAGCTCTATTGTGATATGATTTACATACCATACAATTAATCCGCTTAAAGTGTACAATTCATTGGTTTTTAGTATAGTCACAAACTTGTACAGCCATCACCACAATCAATTTTAGGACAGTCCATCGCCCAAAAAGGAAACCCCCTACCCTCTAACAGTCACATCCATTTCTCCCTTCCCTAGCCTCTGACAACTACTCTCTACTTTCTGTCGCTATAGATCTGACTGTTCGGAACATTTCATGTGAGTGGAATCCTGGACTCTGTGGTCTTTTGTGACTGGCTTCTTTCACTTAGCATAATGTTTTCTAGGTTCATCCATGTTCTGACATGAATCGGTACGTTGTTCCTTTTTATTGCCAAATAATATTCCATTGTATGAATACACCACATTTTAATAATCCATTCATTAGGTGATGGACATTTGGATTGTTTCAACTTTTTGGCTATTCTGAATAGTGCTGCTGTGAAGTTCACGTACAAGTTTTTGTGTGGGCATGTGCTTTCATTTCTGTTGCGCATATCCCTAAGAGTGGAATTGCTGGATCATATGGTAAGTCTATGTTTTAACCATTTAAGGAGCTGCCAGAATGTTTTCCAAAGTGGCGACACCGTTTTACAATCCCACTAGCAGGATGTGAGGATTCTAATTTCTCCATATCCTTGGCAACACTTGTTATTATCTTTTTCATTTTAGCCATTCTGGTGGGTGTGAAGTGGTATTACGCTGTGGTTTTGATTTGCGTTTCCCTGATGGCTGATGATGTTGAGTATCTTTTCATGTGCTTATTGGCCATTTGTATATCTTTTTGGGAAAAATGTCTATTTAGATCTTTTGCCCATTTTTAAATTGGATTCCAGGAAGTGTTTGTTGATAGAAAAAAAAAATGAATGAATGAGTGAGTGAGTGAATGAGCCTACCTATCACATGCCCGGCACTGGAGATGCCAAAATAAGCGAGATCCCAGTCCTAACCTTCAGAGAGCTCACAGCCCAGTTGAGAGGCAAACGCACAATTGAGGAACCAGACAGCTGCAGGAAGTGCCTGAAGAGCAGTAGGCATAAGGAGCTGTGGTTCAAGGAGAAGGAGCTAGCAGAGGTGCTATGTGGCTGAAGGGTTTGGAGCAGGAGAAGCTCCTTGTTGTGTGCCATCGAGTTGATTCCCACTCCTAGCAACCCTATAGGACAGAGTCGAACTGCCCCATAGGGTTTCCTAGGTTGTAATCTTTATGGGAGCAGATTGCCAGGTCTTTTCTCCCACAGAGTGCCTGGTGGGTTCGAACCGCTGACCTTATGGTTAGCATCTGTGCACTTAACCATTGCGCCACCAAGGCTCCTTGAGGGGAAGCTCCACCCAGGTTTAAATTTACCATCAAAATCCTCCTTATCCTCAAGGCCTCCTAACGGAATGGCTGCAGCTGCTGCTGTGGTACCTGGTGGGTCCTTTTATGTTTTAGTAATTATCCTGTCATCCACCAAAGGTTTGGTGTATGGAAAACTGCTGCTGAGTCCATGCAAGCAGCCTAATTGGGATTCATAAATCCACTTTTTAACAAGCACAATTAGGAATACTTATTGCAGGTCAGCTTGAGGAAAGCAGGAAAGTGCTGCTAGCTGGGGCGGCTTTTATGTGGCTTTATGTAATGGGATTGAAGACTTGACATCTCAATTAGGTCAGGAGAGAAGCAAGTCTCCACTCAAAAGGGGGACGTTACTCCAAAGTTTAATTCTGAGGAGGCTGTTAGGCAAGCTATAATTGTGTGTGAAGGTCTTGCTAGATTGTTCTTTGGGGGAAAATAGCAAATACCATTAGTTTGAGGAAAGATAAGGGAGATCCCCGACAAAACAGACCTAGAATACGGACAGGTTATGGGAGGATTTTCGGAGTGGTGCCAATGGTTAATGTACTTGGTTGCTAACTGAAAGGTTGGCGGGTTGATTCCACCCAGAGGTGTCTTGGACAAAAGGCGTGGCCATCTGAAAAACCAGTCATTGAAAACCCTCTGGAGCACACTTCTGCTCTGACGCAAATGCAGCTGTCGTGAGTTGGAATTGACTCAACAGCAACTGGTGGTGATGGAGGTCGTGGAAGGAGGGTTATTTTTGTTCTCTCTCATTCTCTCTCTCTCTTTCCGATCTAGGTAGTTAGCTGTGCCAAGGGCTGTGGGGAGGGAGGTGTGGTCTGGGTCCTCGAGGATCCCGTAGTCTGACTGGGGAGGATGAGTTAAGCCTCACTCACCACGGTTATGGAATCATGTGAGACCTAGAGGTGCCGAGGGGAACAGAGGGTAGGAGCAGCAGTTGTGGAGACCCATGTGGCTGGAATAATTTGGAAAGCTTTCACGCAGAAGGCAGGACTGAGCAGAGGCTGGAGGGATGGGCAGGATTTTGGAGCATGGTAGGGAGGAGGGAGCACTGGAATCATTGCGAGCCCTGATCCAGGCAGCCCTCTCCCAAGGAGAGGCGCTGGGAGGACGGCAAGCAGAACTCTCTGCAGTAAGGGTGTGCTGCTGGATCCTGTGCAGAGCGGGCTGGACGCAGGCCAGGAGGCCTGGGCGCACCAGTCCTGCATCTGCTGCTACCTCACTGTGGGATTCAAGGCAAGCGCCTTCCCCTCTCTGGATCTCAGTGTCCTCCGAAATGCTCACTAATGGTTCTTCCAGCCTTGACGCTGTGGGGTATGGACAATAATAGGGCTCAAGAGTTGGGTGAGCTGTGGGAGGGACCAAGAGGGTGAGGTTGGGGAGGGATGGTAGGCAGAGATGCTCCAGTGAATTCCAAGGGTGAATACACATGACAAAATATGAAAGGGTTGAGCCCTTTAAGAGTGTAGAGTGAGGAGAAACATCTGAGAATCCTCATGTCAGGGGCCAGGGCCCTCCTGGGTCCAGTCAATTCAGGAAGACTTCATGGAGAAGGAAGGCTTTCCAATCACTTCTTGATAAAAATGAATGAACGCATGAATGAGAGAAGAGATTGAATGATGGGCTTTGTGCCTGGTGTAAAAAGGAAGGAGCCCTCCTTTGTAGTCAGGCAGTCTTGAGTCTCATCTCCATTCTGCCCTTATTGGCTGTGTGTCCTTGGGTAAGTTCCTTAACCTTTCTGAACTGAGGTTTTTCATTTGCAAAATAGAGATTTATTAATACCTATGTCACAATCTTGTTGTAAGAGTCAAGTGAAAGAAAATAAGGTGCCCTGCACCCAGTTGGTAGTTAATCCACGTTGGTTCCCTTCTCTCCTTCCCATTCCTCACCCACCTCCTCAGTGTGTACCTCTTCCCATTTGGAAAGTGGGATTTTATGCCTGCCATGCATCTAATTAGAGTCTTGTTGGGGTTTTAGGAAGGTATAATGCATTTGTAAGGAGCCCTGGTGGCTCAGCATTCCAGCACTCAGCTGCTAACTGAAAGATTTGTGGTTCAAACCCACCCAGTGGCTCTGCGAAAGAAAAGACCTGGTGATCTGCTTCCGTAGAGAGTATAGCTTAGAAAATGCTATGGGGCAGTTCTCCTCTGTCCCGTTGGGTCACTATAAGTTGAAAATGGACTTGGACCTAACAACAACAGCAATGCATTTGTAAAAAGTACTTTGTAAACTGTACTTTGCAGCCATAAAGAGTAACTCCTCTTGCTTGCAAGACCTTTTGGAATTGTACCTAGGGTAATGATGGATGGGGAGGAAGGAAGGGACAGTAAATGGGGTCTCAGGAGGGGACAGTTCTTAGCTGTACCCCACTAATCCTGAGGGCTGAATGGCAGGAAGCCTTGCAGAGCCGTGAGGCTGTTAGACCCTGGCCGGCAGAGGAGGTAGTGGTTATAGAGAGGGTGTTGTTTCCATGGGGTTCTGAACTTCAGGTGCTGCCCAGCCCTAATGTGGGCCCAGATGAGAAGACCTGAGAGATCCGTATTCTAGAGAAATCAGGGTTCCCAGAGAACCTTATTTGACCTTGAAGCGTGGAGGCAAATGCAAGGACGGGTCCAGAAACAAAGTGGGTAAGTTGGGCTGGCCGGGGAGAAGATGGGAACAAACATTTCCACAGCAACATACACGTTCCAGTCTTTGCTTCAGGTGCTTTTACATGTATCATCTCACGTAACCTCCGTGTTCGAGGTGTGTGGTTAGTCCTTGCTTACGTGTGAGGAACCTGGAGCTCAGAGAAGTGAAGTAACTCGCCCAAAGTGAGAGTTAGTCATTAGTGAAGCTGAAATGCTAACCTGAGTCTGACTCCAGAGCTTGCTGGGAGCCATTTTTGAATAGGAACATTTTTTCTTTATATTTGTAAAACAAATTTATCCTCCCTCCCAATACTTTAAACATTTTTTCTGTGGTGAAATATATATAACAAAACATTTGACATTTCAACCATTTTCATATGCACACCTCAGAGACATTAATTACATTCATCACGTTGTACAACCATCACCACTATCCATTGCCAAAATTTTTAATCACCCTCAACAGAAACTCAATCCCCCTTAAGCTATGTCTCCCTCTTTCCCCCTCCCACCTGCCCCTGGTAACCAGCAATAAACTTGAGTCTCTATGTATTTGCCTATTCTGGATTTTTCATGTAAGTGAGATCATACAATATTTGTCCTTTTGTGACTGACTTATTTCACTCAACATAATGTTTTCGAGGTTCATCTATGCTGTAGCACGTTTCAGAATTTCACTTCGATTTGTGACTGAATAACATTCCATTGTATGGATATGTATCACATTTTGTTTATCCATCCATCTGTTGACAGACACTTCGGTGGTTTCCTCCTTTTGCCTGTTCTGAACAATGCCACCATGAACACTGGTGTAAAAGTATCTGTTTGAGCCCCTGCTCTAACACAAAAAAAACTTTTCGTTTTGAAATAATTCTAGAATCACAAAGAAGTTGCAAAAATAGTACAGATGGTTCCTGAGTACTCTTCACCCAGCTTCCCCCAATAGTAACGTCTGACAGTGATTAAACCGGAAATTGACATTGGCACCATACTGTTAACTAACTATAGATTTCATTTGGCTTTCACCAGTTTTTCCATATACTCACTTTTTTTGTTTTTTGGTGTATAGTTCTAAAAATTTTACCATATGTGTGGATTTATGTAACCACTCCCACAATCGGCATACAGAACTGTTCAATCGCCCCCGAACAACTCCCCTGTGCCACTCCTGTATGGTCATGCCATCCCCCGCCCCCTGCAATCACTGATCTGTTCTCTGTTACTCTGATTCTGTCACTGTGAGCATGTTATATAAATGGAATCATCTCGCATGTAGCCTTTTGAGATGGGGTTTTTTT
>NW_004443966.1:11776850-11779567 GCF_000243295.1 Trichechus manatus latirostris | reverse complement strand
GGGTTTAGTTTGGTTTTTTGGTATACGTGTGGTTCAGTGACATTGGGTACATTCTTCACAATATATCAGCATTCTCCTTATTTCCGCTCTGGTTTTCTGTTTTGTATATCCTCTTTGGTGAAGTGTCTTTCAAGTATTTTACCCACTTTTTAAATTGGATTGTTGATTTCTTACTGTTGACTTTAGAGAGTTCTTTACGTATTCTGGATACAAGTCCTTTGCTGGGTATGTGATTGGCCGATATTGTCTCCCGCTCTGTAGAGTGTCCTTTCATTTTCTTAACAGTGTCTTTTGCAGAGCAAATGATTTTAATTTCGATGAGGCTTAATTTATTGATTCTTTCTTTCATGAATTTTGCTTTTGGTGTCGTGTCTGTGAACTCTTTGACCTAGGAGATTTTCTCCTATGTTTTCTTCTGAAAGTGTTACATTTTACATTTAAGTCTATGATCCATTTTGAATTAATTTTTATATAAGGTGTGAGGTTTAGGTAAAGACTGATTTTTATTGGCCTATGTATATCTAATTGTTCCAACACGATTTGTTGAAAAGACTATCCCTTCTTTACTTTTAACCTTCATTGTGGTGGGTAAACAGTCACTTTAGATGTGTCTCGCTGTTGAGGAAGCTGACTCCCGAAGAAGACAAAGGGACTAGTTCAAAGTTACACTGTAAGTTACCGACATCTGGGGCGAAACTCTGGGCATCCGTGGTCCAAGGACATTCCCATTTTGAAGGTGAGAAAACTGAGGCTACATAGTGGCAAAACAAGCACTGGATTCCCACTGACCCATTGCCATTGAGTTGATTCCAACTCATAGCAACCCTATGGGACCGAGTAGAACTGCCCCATAGGGTTTCCAAGGTGGATTCGAACTGCCGACCTTTTGGTTAGCAGCCGAACCCTTAACTACTGCGCCACCAGGGCTCCATGGATTCCCACCAGGGGCTACCTTTTATAAAGCAAGCAGGCGGCAGGCAAGCAAACAGAAGCCAAAACTAGAAGTTCAACGCTTTGGTGACAGAACTCATGTCCCCCTCCCACGACCCACCCCCTGCTCAGCGTCCTCTGAGCAGGGAGGGGTGATTGGATATCTAGCAACAATCTGAGGAGATAGTCCTAAACTGGGAAACCAGGTTTAGGTGCAGATTCCAAGGAATCCTCTTCTTGGCTGTTTAAGCCTCCCAACTCTGGCTAGAAAAACCTTTGCCGCCAGGCCGGGCTGGCGCGCTGGCAGTGTGAATGATCACCGCGGACTGAGAGGAGGCTTTTAGCTTAATTGAACCGAGTTTCTTAAAATGGCAACTCATCAGTCAGCTTTCATTTTACTCCTTCTGTTTAATTGTATTTTCCTCTAGGGATTAACCAAATCAGTGTAAATGCTGGATGATTCTTTTTTTTTTTTTCTTTTCATTTTTAAATTTTGAGGACGCACAGACAGGTGATTGTCAACTGTGTTTAAACCACGCTGAGAACGATGAAAGTATCTCTTTCCTTGGTTGAAACAGGCGCCCAATCAATCTGGAAAGATGGCAGTGCTTACACCCAGTTCTGAGAAGGAGGCTGGTGAGATGCGCCAGGAGATGCTGGAGATCGCTGAGCATGCTTTTGGCTTCAGGGCACTGTGTTCCCCACAGAGTAACAGAGGGAAAGCTGGGGCGGGCGGGGACAGGGCTTGACCTTTCTCAGTTACTCATCTGGGCCCAAGCCTCTTTCTGGGAAGGGATGCTTGAGGCCTTACCCTTCTGGACCTTTCTGGATGGTTTCTGGGAAGTGTAGAGTCGGGAGGCCTGAGTTCTAGGGCCAGCACTGCTAGGGACTGGCTGTGTGAACAGAGGCAAGTCTTGTCCCCTCTCTGGGTCCCTTGGTTCTGACTTAGGGAGTAGACTAGGGATCTCACATCACATCAGATTCTGTGGCAGCCCCACATCAGGGTTCGTCTCTCTGGTGGCCGTGAAACCTCCCTTCCTTTCCACGAGTCCCCTGACCTAATAGCTCTTAGCCGAGGAGATGTGAGCACGCCAGAGGGAATACACCGTTGCAAGTTGGCTTCCTTTAGACTGAAGGTTCAGAGTTTTGGTGGGATACAGATGGTCTTTATTTATTTCAGATAACAAGCTCTATACCTGTGAGAAGCGAGAGTGTAGCTATCTGTCACAGGCAGATGTTGTTTAAAAACCACATCCAAAGGGACCCTCATCTTCCACCTGCCAAGGCTGGTGAAAGAGGCCACTGCGTTCCCCCGGTCTGTGTGAGAGGGAGCTGGGGGCTGCCCCTATGCAGGCCGGGCCCTCTCCCTGATTCTGAGCCAACTCACTTCCCCGCTCTGGGCCTCAGGCTCTTTGTGAATTGAGAGGGTGGACCAGCTGAGCTCTGAGGCCCCTTCTGTTGATAGCTCGTGATTTTCTGGGCTCCAGAATCTTCCCGTTTTAGGTTCCCTGAGAAGTAGACTCTGAGATGAAGACTTCATACAGGAAGATTTTCAGGGAGTGCCCTCAGTATCAACACCTGTGGGGGAATGAAGAGGCCACTGGTGGGGCAAATGGTTAAGCTCTTGACTAGTAACCTAAAGGTTGGTGGTTTGAGCCCACCCAGTGGTGCTGCAAAAGAAAGATCTGATGATCTGCTTCTGTAAATATTAAAAAAAAAGAAAACCAAACCAAACTGTTACCATCAAGTCTGTTCCAAGTCATAGTGACCCTATAGGACAGAGTAGA
>NW_004443966.1:11770718-11776050 GCF_000243295.1 Trichechus manatus latirostris | reverse complement strand
AGGTGTGGGGCCCATAGCGGGCGCAGGGAGTCTGTGTGACCTGATCATTCAGCACTCTGTGCTTCGGTTCCTTCTTGGGAGAGACCTTTAGAACTTAAGCCGTCCCCCTGTGCTGTGGATGCCCCTACACTGGGTGTCCCCCTCAGGGGCCGTAGTTCCCCCTAGCTTGGACAGCATATGTTTTTAAGAGGGACCTGGAGTCTTCCCCCAAAGACCCCTCCAGATCAGCAGCTGCCATTGAGCTACCATTTTTGCTTTAGCATCGATGGGAATCCCGATTTATGGACTGTGGCTTTGGAGAGACTTTGTGACAAAAGCCATCCATCTCTGCATTTCAAATTTATTTTATTTTTGCAGCCTGGGTTCCTGTTATGCTGTGAACTTGATCTGTCTAATCAGCTGGCAGTTGAGGGAGAGTGGGTGTCCCCTTGATCTGTGGGGTTTATGTGCATAATTCCCTTTAATTCATCTCAGACAGGAGTAGGAGAAGCAGAGTTGAGAGTGATTTTCAAAGTCTCTGGCTGGAGTTCAAAGATGCATCTCTCCAGTGGGACCAGTAAATTACAGGAGCAATTTGCCATGAATTTCCAGTGTGAAGTGATTCTCAGGTCCCTGAAGAACTTGGTAGCCCTCATTTCCTCCCATGGTGGAGGTATGGGCTGTGGTCTGGTGTGTCTGGAATCCCCTCCCGGAGTGGACTGGAGTGAATCCACCCCAACCCACCGGCCTACGCTGACCCCTGATTCTGTAGACTCTTATGTTCCCTGTTTCGATCTTGGTTGTGAGCCTGTGCTGATGCCTCATTTGTGGGGAGACTCCAGGTCAACTGTGCACTCGTTGCTGATGAAACCTTTATCCTGAGTGTATGTCTTCACATTTTATTTATCTGTATGATAAAATGCAATTTCTGCACCAAGACTATCAGTCATTTTCTGATGTGATCTGTTCAGCTCCGACTGAATTGAATCACCACCTGTATTATGGTGACAGTTGATTTGGTTTAAGAAAATGAAGTAAGATGTGTAAATTAAAGTGGAGTTGTGCTCGGTGCAGTGTGGAGGTTCCAAGGCTCAGGTGCCCCGACTGGGGCATTTCCATTCCTTATTCTGCCCCCGCCCCCCATCTCCCTGTATTGGGTCCCAGCTCTTACTGCCCACTAAGCGCAGGAAAGAGTCCAGTGCAAGGACACAAAACGATGGCTGGAAGGGCAGAAGGATGCTGAGGTGCTGGCAAGAGGTAAACGGATAAAAGGTCAAAATGCATTGAGACTGGTACGCAGGTTTAGCTTTATAGTCTTAACGCAAAGGGCTGTAGAGTATGAGTGACGCGTGTGTGTATGTGTGTGCACGTATGTGTGTGCACGCACAATGTAGCTCCATCCTGGAGGGTAATGGTCAAGAGGACATTGAGCAGGACCCTCTCCCCTGCGCATCTGCTTCCCCTGCTCCTCAGCCTTGACTTGCGGGGCCACTGCTGACCCACAGTCACAATCCTCTTCTCTTCTCCCCTCCCCTTCCTCTCCTTCCCCACCCCTTCTTTTTTCAGTGTCTTCTTCCCCTTCTCTTTCCTTCCCACCCCCAGCTTCCCTTTTCTTATCTCCCCTCCCAAAGCATTCATTAAGAACCTGCTCAGAGCCAGGCCTTGGGTACCGTGCTGTCTCCGGAAGGGGTGAGGCAGCCTGTGCTGTGTGGTGGCGGGGGGATGCCCACAGCGTGGTGAGGTCCTTGAGGAAATGCTGGTCTTGGGGGTGAGATGGCAAGTAAACAGACACAACACAGTACAGGAACAGAGGGTACACACCTGTCCTTCTCTGCCACTGGGAGAGCGAGCAGAGAGGGGATCACTCTGCCTGAGGAATCCTTGGCAGCAGTGGATTCTAATTAGCTGGCTTTACATGTAAGTAATCTCAGTTAACCAAGCTGCCATGTCTCCCCTCCCTGAGCCTGTTCTTTTCCTCTGCTTTGTCAGTATCAGCTGCTGCTGGATTGGGCTATCCCAGCCCAGGAAAAGCAGGGCTTGCCCCTCCGCCAGAGGCCCCCCAGAACACACTGCAAGAATGCATGCCTCTGCAGTGAGAGGACAGAACTGGGAGGGGTCAGGCTGCCCTGGCTGGGTGGGTGCCCGTGTTGTCTAGGTTATTTCTAGTGCACTCCTGGCCCGGGATGGGAGGAGCAGCCCTGGAGGCTGGGGCTGGAGAGGGAGAGCCTGCCTGAAGCAAGGACAGAGATGAAGGTTTGCCCTCTGATCTGGCCAGCTCCTCCTCTGCTCGCTGGGCATCTCCAACTGTGGTCTGTTCTGAGGTCTCAGGAAGAGTGGTCGATCAGGGGCCAGTTTCTCCATGTTGGACAGCCGGGGATCCCCTGGCTGAGGACCCTGATTGAAGCATCTGAGAGCTATACTGTGACAGTCACTGGTGGCGTTTCCTTGGGTGGAGGAGCTGGTCTGCCTCTGCTCAGCGACTGGCAGAGTGGAGACACAGTAGATGAACTGAATTCTCAAGAACCTCATTGTCTGGTTCTGTACCTACTAGTCACATATGGTTATTTCAATTTAAATAAATTAAAATTAAATAAAATTAAAAATTCACTTCCTGGATGGAAAAGGATATCCCATGCAAACATGAATCAACAGAAGACAGGAGTGGTTATATTCGTATCAGACAAAGTGGACTTCGGAACAAAGAAAATGACCAGTGACAGAGACGTTACATTCCATGATAAAAAGGTCATTCTGCCAAGAAGACATAGCAATCCTAAATGTCCATGCACCAAACAACAGAGTTGCAAATATGTGAAGCAAAAATTCAGTTTCTTCTAGCCATGTTTCAAGTGCTCGAAAGCCAGGTGTGGTTAGTGGACAGTGCAGATATAGAACATTTCCATCATTGCAGAAGTTCTATTAGGCAACGTTGCTTTATATTGTAAACTTCATGAGGGTGAAGATTTTTGTCTGTTTTGTTCACTGTTGTGTTCCCACCACCTAGAAGAGTACCTGGTACATAGTGCTTAGTATTGTGAGACTTGAGAAGTTCTGTCCCTGGCACTGCAACTGTTTTTGCTGGGTGACCTTGGACATGTTTCCCCTCTCTGGGTCTCCTCATCTATAAATCGGAGGGTTGGCCTCTTCTCTGAGATCTTATGATGGTTAAGGTTGTGTGTCACCCTGGCTGGACCATGATTCTCAGTGGTTTGGCAGTTATGTAATGATGTAATTTGGCAGTTATGTAATGATGTAATTTGGCAGTTATGTAATGATATAGTCATCCTCCATGATGTGATCTGATGTGATCAGCCAATCAATTGTAAGAGGAGTTTCCTCAGGGGTGTGACCTACATTCTATATGTATATTCTATCTCTATATATACACATATATGTTCTGGCTAAAGCTCGCTCGCTTCCTCTGGTTTTTCTATCCACCTTGTCATCATCTGACCTTTGGTTCTTGGAACTTGAGCCAGCGACCTGTCATATTGCCTGCTGATCTTGGGATTCGTTGACTTCTGCAGCCTGTGAGCCAGCAGCCTGCCTTCTTATCTGCCAATCTCAGATTCAGTAGCCTCTGCAGCCCATGAGCCAGCCATTTGCTGTCTGACCTGCCAATCTTGGGTTGGTCAGCCCCTGCAGCTACGGGAGTCAGGAGAAGCCTCCAGCCTGATGCCTGACCCATGAACTTGGGACTTGCCAGCCTCTACAACTGCATGAGCATTTTCTTGAGATAAATATCTCTCTCTCTCTATATATATATATATATATCTCTACACACACACACACACACACATGCGCACGTGTGCTTCACTGGTTTTGCTTCTCTAGAGAATCCAGACAGATCCCTTTCAGCTTTAATGACCTATGATCTTAAGTGTCTAGTTGGCTGATTTCGTTTATTTTATCCACAAGGAGGGATCAGAGAGAGCAGGAGAGGATGAGGTGGCAAACTTGATTTTTGGTTTTAATTTCAGTTCTGAGTTAACTGTGTCTCACCAGTATTCCTCCAATCCAGGGATTGCAGGCTTTGCCTCCTGTGACTGCTCCTCCCTGCCCTTTCTTCTGCTCTGATTTCCTGATCTCACTGAGCAGATTCTTGGCCCTCCCTAGCTCTGGTTCTGCCTTAAACCCCAAGCAGATCTGCAAGGCTGGGAAGAAAGGAAGGGCACGTCGGGGCTCACCCTGCTCGTATTCGTGGAGTATACTCATGGCTCCTCCTTCCTCCAGCTGTCTGGGGCCTGCAGCTCTTTCTCCCTTTGGACACCCTCTGCACTCCGTAGTTTTAGGTAACCTGCCCCGGCCTCTCCTTGAGTCCTGACTACTGCTGTTCCCCATGTGGGCTGAGGAGAGGCCCTGGCAGGGAGTTTCTGGCAGCGGTGACTCTGCGGTTGCTGCCTCAGGACGTCTGCCAGCAAGTCTCTGGGGACTGGCCCTGTCATGGGGGATGCCATGTTTGTGGGTGCAGGCCAGGGGAAGAGCTGACAGTAGGGGTGGGGAAGTGCATCCCTGTGTTGTCTGGGGCCCTGTGCCAAGAAAAGGAAAAGAAATTAAATTACCTTCAGTACTGGATTCCTGGCAGAGTGAAGGGCCAGCCCCATCTGGCTCTAGGGCTCTGCGGCCTGAGGGTTTGACAATGCTAGGAGGAGAGGCCTTCTGTCATCTTTTCCCTTTCCTGGGAGTAGGGACAAGGGCAGGGAGGGCACCCTGGCTTTCCCTTTACAGGTGGTGTCTCCAGGATACACCAAGCCTGTGCTGATGAGCAGGGAGAATGCAGAGGACAACTGTGAGATTGTGTGCCGGGCCTGTGGTTGTGGGCTTTGGTGTATAAGCAACTGTGTGTGTGGCTGTCCTCTGTCCCTTTGGGTCTGTGATTCCTTCCTGTGCCTTTCTGATTGCTGCTTGCCCCCATCCCCTACCGATCCCTTCTCTGCCCTTCTGTACCCTGCTCTATGCCCCGAAGAAGCTCACTTTTGTATGAGATCTCTTGCTGTCTACCTTCTGGTTGAGTTTGGCCAATGGGAGGCAGCTGTAGGAGGCTGGGGGGCTGGAGAAGAGAGAGGTTGGTGTATGTCTTCCCTGCTCCCTCCCTGCACTGTGGTTCTGCAGTGGTTGCATCCTTCTACAACTATAACCCCTTCCTCCTCAGCTCTTGCTCCTGCTGGGCTCCTGTGACCCTGATTCTTCTCATTGTCCTCTCTGGCCTTGGGGTGGTCATGTTGTCCCACCATTGGAGATCCTGAATGTCTTAACATCCTTTGTGGATTTTCTTACTCCTGACCACACCTCTGTAAATAGTCCCTTCAGGAAATTCTGCTCAGTTAAATGCTTTTGAGTAGAATTCTGATGG
>NW_004443966.1:11768993-11770164 GCF_000243295.1 Trichechus manatus latirostris | reverse complement strand
ACAGAAGGTTAATCATTGTTCCTGCAGCCACCCAGGGGTCTAAAGTCTCCAGTATTGGGGTATACAGAGTAATCCTCAGAGACAAAGCCCAGGACTGCTCAGTACATCTAAGGATAGCAGCCAAAGTGACCTTTCTTCTCTCCATTTAGCCAACATTTCTAATTCCCTCAAAGAGGGTCTTTTAGCCTTGGGCCCCTAGAAAACAGAATCTGGAGGAAAAACGTATGTGTTAGTACTTTATGGAAGAGTCCAGTCCTACCAGCAAGCCTCTGGGGACAGAGGCAGTAGTGAGGGAAGAAAGGAGTGGGACAGGGAAGGAAGGAGAGCAAATAATACAAGGCAGTGTGTTACTGAGGGGACTACGGTTCAACTCACAGTTAAGCTCAACACAGTTAAGCTCAACAGTGTGCTCCATCTTGCAGGATTGCCTCCAGAGAGGCTATAAACTCCTGTATCTTGGAGAATAAAGGAGAAGAATTTACCCCCCAGCTTTGACTCCCCATGAGTATTAACTGCCCCACTGTCTTAAATATTTCCTCTGTATATATTTAATACTACTTAATTTTCAATAGTATACAAAAACTTTGCTGCTATATAGCTCCATTGCCTATCCCATTCTTTGTGCTGTTATTGTCATACAAATTACATCTTTATAATGTGTGCCCATCACTACAGATTTTAAATAAGGTAACAGACGAAAGAGTTACAAACAAAAAATACACTTACACTGTCTTTTATATTTTACCTATGTAGTTACATTTAATGATGTTCTTTATTTCTTCATGTGGATGTAAGTTATTGTGTAATGTCCCTTTATTTCATCATGAAGGGCTTCCTTTAGTATTCTTTTGTAGGGCAGTTTTGCTAGTGATGAATTCTCACAGTTTTTATTTTTCTAGGAATATTTTAATTTCTCCTTCTTTTTTTTTAAGAATAGTTTTGCTGGGTATAGAATTCTTGGTTTACAGTCTTTTTCTTCCAGAACTTTGAATATGTCATCCTATTGCCTCTGGACTCCACTATATTTCTTATGAGAAACAGCTGTTGACTTTATTGAGGATCTCTTGTATGTGACGAGTACTTCTCTCTTGCTACTTTCATGAGTCTTTCTTTGTGCTTGGCTTTTAACAGTTTGATTATGATGTGCCTAGTTGTGGATCTCTGAGTTTAT
>NW_004443966.1:11766825-11768139 GCF_000243295.1 Trichechus manatus latirostris | reverse complement strand
CATTTTGAATCAATCATATGACAAATTTAAGAGGAACAGCATTACATTCATTGTCAAAAAGAACATTTCAGGATCTATCCTGAAGTACAACACTGTCAGTGATAGGATAATATCTATACACCTACAAGGAAGACCAATTAATACAAATTCAAATTTACACACCAACCACTAATGTTAAAGATGAAGAAATTGAAGATTTTTACCAACTTCTGCAGTCTGGAATTGATCAATCGTGCAATCAAGATGCGTTGATAATTACTGGTGGTTGGAATGCAAGAGTTGGAAGCAAAGAAGGATCGGTAGTTGGAAAATACGGCCTTGCTGATAAAAACGACGTGGGAGACTGCATGGCAGAATTTTGCAAGACCAACGACCTATTCATTGGAAATATCTTTTTTCACCAACATAAATGGTGACTATACAAGTGGACCTTGCCAGATGGAATACACAGAAATCAAATCGACTACATCTGTGGAAAGAGATGATGGAGAAGCTCAATATCATCAGTCAGAACAAGGCCAGGGGCTGACTGTGGAACAGACCATCAGTTGCTCATATGCAAGATCAAGTTGAAACTGAAGAGAATTAAAACAAGTCCATGAGAGCCAAAGTACATCCTTGAGTATATCCCACCGGAATTCAGAGATCATCTCAAGAATAGATTTGACACATTGAACACTAATTACCAAAGACCAGACGAGCTGTGAGATGACATCAAAGACATCATACGTGAAGAAAGCTAAGGTCATTAAAAAGACAGGAAATAAAGAAAAGACCAAAATGGACATCAGAAGAGACTCTGAAAGTTGCTCTTGAATGTAGAGTGCTAAAATGAATGGAATAAATGATGAAGTAAAAGAGCTGAACAGAAAATTTCAAAGGGCAGCTCAAGAAGACAAGATAAAGTATTATAATGAAATGTGCAAACACCTGACTTAGAAAACCGAAAGGGAAGAAGACGCTTAGCGTTTCTCAAGCTGAAAGAACTGAAGAAAAAATTCCAGCCTTGAGTTGCAATATTGAAGGATTCTTTGGGCAAAGTATTGAACGATGCAGGAAGCAGCAAAAGAAGATGGAAGAATACACAGAGTCACTATACCAAAAAAAATTAGTTGATGTTCAACCGTTTCAGGAGGTAACATATGATCAAGAACCGATGGTACTGAAGGAAGAAGTCCAAGCTGCACTGAAGGCATTGCAGAAAAACAAGGCTCCAGGAATTGACGGAATACCAACTGAGATATTTCAACAAATGGATTCAGCACTGGAAGTGCTCACTTGCCTATGCTCCCTGACCAACCGACTGGAAGAGGT
>NW_004443966.1:11761227-11761985 GCF_000243295.1 Trichechus manatus latirostris | reverse complement strand
TGAGACTTTGGTTCATATTCAAATCTCTGTTTTAGTTGGCTTTCTCTGACACCACTTTGGTTGGGGAATTTGGGTAGTGATGGTGGTGCTGCCTCATTACTGCCAGGTAAAATTAGAAGTCTATGTTCCACACTTGGCCTCTGTCTTAGTCATCTAGTGCTACTATAACAGAAATACCTCAGGTGAATGACTTTAACAAAGATAAATTTATTCTCTCACAGTCTAGTAAGCTACAAGTCCAAATTCAAAACATCAGCTCCAGCGGAAGTCTTTCTCTTTCTGTCACCTCTGGAGGAAGGTCCTTGTCATCAATCTTCCTCTGGTTGAGGAACTTCTCAGGCTGAGGGACCCCAGGTCCAAAGGACGCTCTCTGCTCCTGGTGCTGCTTTCTTGGTGGTCTGAGTTCGCCCATCTCTCTGCTCGCTTCTCTCTTTTTATATCTCAAAAGAGATTGTCTTAAGACAGAAACTAATCTTATAGATTTCATTAACATAACTGCCCCTAATCCAACTCATCAACATCATATTGATAGGATTTACAACATATAGGAAAATCACATCAGATGACAAAATGGTAGACAATCACACAATACTGGGAATCATGGTCTAGCCAAATTGATACACATATTTTTGGGGGACACAATTCAATCCATGACAGCCTCTATTGACACCTGAGGTAGGGGCTCCTCATTACTGCTTGGTGGGGATTGCAGTTCTGTCTCACTAAATGGTCTCCACTGATACCATGATGTGGGTGAC
>NW_004443966.1:11740028-11760541 GCF_000243295.1 Trichechus manatus latirostris | reverse complement strand
GAAAAGTATATTTATTTCATCTTTTTGGAAGCAGAAGTTCCTCCTTAAATTCTGAGTCTACTTTCTTCACCCTAGACCGGCCCTGTTCCCAAGTAAGGGAGATGCAAAGACAGGATGAGAATGAGCGTTTATTGAAGGCCCACTGGGTGCTATGTGCTTCTATGTGCAAAACGTCATTGAGTCTTCACAACTTAATGAGGATAGTATTATTTTTTTTCCCTTCACAGATGAGAAAAACCTAGGGTGCAGGGAACGTAAGTTCAGATGGGTAGGAGGGGCTGGGCTGGCCTTGAACCCACACCTTCCAGTTTCAGTGCACATGCCCTTTCTTCTGGATGTCACTCAGCGACTAAAACCTGGATTTGCCGCTGGTGCCATGAAGCTTGGAGGCATTCTTTGTCACTCTCTTCCTCTCTTAAAAAAACGTTTGGTTTGTTTGTTGGTCTTGTTTTAACATTTTATTATGAAAATCTTCAAAGACATAGAAATTAGAATAGTAGAATCAACATCTCTATACCCACCATCTGCATTCAACAATCATTAACATTTTTCTGTGTTTTACCTTTTTATTACAGAACCATTTTAAATTACCACATGATAATATTCACTCCTAACTTTCAGCATACATCTACAAGAAATAAACACATTTTCGTATATAATCACAAGAACTTTATCACACCTAACAAAATTAATAATTTCCTAATATCTTTTAATACCCAGTCTATATTAAAGTTTTCCTTATTGTCCCCCAAATGTATTTGATAGATATTTTTCCTTTCTAAACCAAGCTCCAACCAAAGACCATGCACCCTAACATTGGGTGTTTGATCTCTTGTTGTTAGTTGCTGTGGAGCAGACTGCGACTCATAGCAACCACATGTGATAGAGTAGAGCTGCCTCCTAGGGTTTTCTAGGCTGCAGTCTTTATGGGAGCAGATCGCCAGGTCTTTCTCCTGCAGAGCTGCTGGGTAGGTTCAAACTACCAACCTTTTGGTTAGCAGCCAAGCGCTTAACCATTGTGCCGCCAGGGTTTGGTCTCTTAGTCCTATTTAATCTGGATTGATTGTTTCTGACCTTTAAAGAATCTTGATTTGGTTAGTTTGGATGGGGCAGGGGAGAAGAGGCAAAGGTACTTGGGGCCAGAGCCCAGGCTGCCTTACTCAGTGTCTCTCTAGGGCCCTCTGGTCAGGGTTTTCTGTGGGATCGCATCCTTCTTGTAAGCAGGCAAGTTGTGGTGCAAGAGAGGGCCTGGGAGTCATGTGCTCTCAGCTCAAGACAGTATAGACCTTGGGCACCGGTTTCTGCACTGGGACCCCAGAGCCTGGCACGAACACACCCTCCCGCTTCCAGCACCCCAGTCACCAGTTCCAAATGAAAGAACAAAAGTTGACTCACACCACTTCTTGAGAAAGTAAACAGAGTAGTAGGTGCAATCCAAGTGACTTTCTCTTTCCACCGTAGAGGATTTATCACACTCCATAAATATTGTACAGAGGGCTGTGTGTGAGGCAGGCTTTCGAAATCTGTGGCCTGGAGATCAATGTTTTCTGGTCCCCACAAAGGTCTCAGCTCCTGCCCCATGTCTGGAGTGGCGGAGTACATAGGCTCAGATGGGTGGGATTGCAGAAGGGGCTTTGGGGACTGTTAGGGATGGGCAGAGAGGCAGGGGCTAAGGTGTGTGGGAACTGGGGCTGACCTTTGTGGGTTGAGGCTCCCAGGACCCCTCTTCCTGGGGAGTGAGCTGAGGGTGGGCCTAGGGCAGCTCCTCTTCCTGGTACTTTCTCGTGGCCAGATGACTGTGGTCAGTTCTTCTAGGCCCTCGAGGGTGGAAGGACCAAGTCAGGACCAAGGCTGAAAGAAAGTGGTGTCTTTTCTTTTTCTTTCACCCTCTGCACACCCTCTTCACGTGTTGCTTCCGTCTTCGCTGGTCTGGGCATCTCCCTCTGAGGCCCTCACCTGCCCTTGAGGGCCAGGGCTCCAGGAGAAGGGAGCATAGCCTTGCCTGGCGGTCAGTCCTGAAGGAAAGCCATCCTCAGGCACAAGGAGAAGCTTCCAGAAAGGGGAAATTCAGTGTTGGGTGGATGGTTGGGGGCTAGGAGTGTTGTCAGAGACACTGAGGGAAGAGAGAGGGCTGGGATGGGCAGGATGTGGGGGAGGCTGGTGGCAGGTGTGGCGGGGCAGGGCTGCCCTTGAGGGTGGAGGGAGATTGGGGAGCTGTCTGTCAGGCCAGCTGCAGCTGTGCTCTCCCCCATCTGACAGGGCAGGAGCACCCCTCCCCTCCTTCTCACTCTGGCTGAGCAGCTGTTACTGAGGAGAATGGAGCTTGGCCTTAGAGTGAAGGCCATAGTCCCACTCACTGCGGCGTGATTGCTCTCCATTGCCATTAAATATTTTACTGTAAAAACACAGGGGTCTGAACGGGCTGCCAAGAGGGGGCTGGGCATTGCTTGCTGTAATGGGTGAGGGCTGTGCTGAGGGTGTATGTACAAGTGTGGTGTGTAAGAGTGTGTGCGCGCGTGTGTGCGCACGTATGGCGCATGTGCATGCATGCGTGGTGAGTGTGTGCATGTGCGCATGCTTGTGTTGTGTGTGTGATGTGTGTGTGTACATGTACATTAGGGTTTCAGCACTTACGATGGCTGCAGCCTTCTATCTGCTGTTCCTCTCTCCGGACACTGGGGAGGACCACCCACCCTACTGGGGTTAGTGGCAGGTTCTGGATGCAGGCTTCCAACCATAGGGAACATTTCAGAGTGTTAAAGATATCATTTAGAAAAACAGTGTTGGTGCAGGGAGTGTTCATACACATTGCAGGCTAACAGTTCTGTGAACCTTCCTTTTTTCCTCACTTTGTCCACAGCTCCCCTATTCGGCCTCTTGCCCCATAAACCGTCCCCCACCCCCACAGCTCCGGTGGCCTCAGCACCGGGGTACCTGTCTGCACCCCACCCTCTTTCTTCCTGGTGTCTCCTACCCTCTCTGGGTCTACACCCTCTTCTGAGAGCAGCTGTGGGGTGGGGGCTTCCTCCCCAGCCATGGAACAGCCTCGCTAGCCCCATGTTCAGCATGGAGGAAGAGGACCTGCCAGAAAAGGATAGACATGAAGGAAAGGGGACTGTGTCACTGAGCCTCAGGCCTGGAGGAAGAAGCCAGGAGGCGGGGTAGGGGATGAACTGGGGTTGAGGTGGATGAATGGGAAACGTGGACCTCATTGGGGAGTTAACGAGTGCTGTTTAGTCAAGATTTGACACTGTTGTTCTGGGAAGGGATGCTGCCCTTTCAGAGACCCTTCACTTCCTGTCCCGGGTAGCATAGAATCCATTTGGTCCTGATCGCTGTCCCCCACCCCCACTCCTGGATGAGGTGTACATGCAGGGGCAGCCCAACCATCTGGTCTTGGGTTTGTGTCTAAACACTTCTGTTTGGCGATGGAGAGGGGGAGGTGATGCTTTGGGTCTCAGTGACAGTAGTCCCTAGGGACAGCATGACCTCACCCAAGACTCTGTAGAAGCATAATGGGATCTTAGGGCTGAAAGGAGCCTTTAGAGGTGGTCCAACAACTCCCCACCTCCAAGCAGGTCTGCTCTTACCCAGCCCACTCCTGAGCCCCCTAGAGAAAGAAGCTCCCCCACCCCCCACTTTGTGGTTTAACCACCATACTGAAAGGAAAGTCCTGCCTTACATCTAACATCACTCCTTTTTGTTGTCTGGACGCCAGTGGAGGTGGGGATTGGCTGATGCCATCAAAACCCGTTTGCTAGCTAATTTGATCTCTGACAGTCATGTCCTAGGGGGCCCTGGAGCTAAGGGTGGTGAGGGTAACTGATGATAAACAGTAAGATTCATCCTTTCTCTAGAAGAAATAATAATTGACTGTCCCTTAGAGATTTTTATAAGAAGTAAAAAAAAATGTTGTAAGCAAGCAGGAATTGGTACACACAATTCAGACTTTCAAAACAGTCTTTGGGTTCACAGTATAAGCTCTAACAACAAAAACACTGTTTTACTCTGTTTTGTTTTTTGTAAATGTAAAAGTAAAACTTGCTCTTTGTAGAAAATTAGAAAAATCCAGAAATGTATAAAGTAGAAAACCAAAACCAGCCATGATCCTGTAATTCCGGGCCTTGCTCGGTGCTAGGCACGCAAGGAGCATCAGTGAATACCCGTTGAATGGACGGATGAGGCAGAGACACCTCTGGTAGCATTTTGAAATGTTTCCTTCCAGACCTTTTATTTCTATGCATACTTACATAGTTATAGTTGAGATTACACTGTTCATAGATTTTGAGGTCTGCTTTGACATTTGATCTTATAGCTTGAGAATTCCCCCCATGTTATTGGAAATTTTTGGAGAATGTTAATTTTTTAAAAATTGTGGTAAAATAGATATAACAAAATATTTGCCACTTCAACCATTGTCACAGGTACACCTCAGTGACATTAATTACATTCACCATGTTGTACAGCCATCACCACTACCCATTTCCACGGTTTTTCCTCACCGTTAGCAGAGACTCTGTAGAGAACAGTTGTTTTTTTTTTCCCAAATCCCTACTGGTAGACATAAGAATTGTTTCTAATTTGGATTGTATTATGTATCATTTCTAGGGACGTTTTTGTTTTGTTGGTATGTCTTGGCCACACAATTACCCATGTAAGTAGAGGCCTAGAGCTTTGGCCTGGGCTGGGTCAGGACCCAGGTCTGGGTGTGGGAGGCTCTGGGGCTGGCCTGGGGAGCAGGGTCCAGGCCCAGCAGATGACCAGTCAGTATACAGAGGGCCTCGGAAACGCCAAGCCCAGGAGACTGGATGGAGAGCAAGGAAGACGTCTGAAGCAAATAGCAATGGAGTGGAGATTTGAGGGAAGTGGAGGTGATAAAAGTACCTAGGGCAATAGACTGGGGACAGGAGGAAAAGAGGGATAGAGAGGAGGGGAGGGGAAGAACATTTTCAGCAATGGAGCCAATTTTTTTTGATTGTCCACTAACCAAAATCCATTGCCATCGAGTGGATTCTGACTCATAGTGACCCTATAGAACAGAGTAGAACTGCTCTATAGGGTTTCCAGGGCTGTAATCTTTATGAAAGCAGACTGCCGCTTCATTCTCCCGCGGAGGGGCTGATGGGTTCCACCGTAGTTCAGTTAGCAGATGAGCACTTAACCACTGCACCACCAGAGCTCCTTGATTGCTCACTCCTATCCATAAAAAAAAATTTTGAGCTCTACTCCAATTTATGTAAATTTATTTACAAAGTAGATATATGTATTACTTGTCAGTGAACACTAAATAGTTAATAAAATTATTATTCTCCTTTAGGAGCCCTGGTGGTCAATGGTAAGCGCTCCACTGCTAACTGAAAGGTTGGCGGTTCAAACCCACCAGCTGCTCAGTGGGAGACAGATGCGGCAGTCGGCTTCTGTAAAAATTCACAGCCCAAGAAACCCTCTGGGACAGTTCAGCTCTGTTCTATAGGATCACTATGAGTCAATTTGACTCAACGGCAATGGGTTTGGTTTGGTTTTGGTTATTCTTCTCCTTTTAGATAAAATAA
Organism: Trichechus manatus latirostris; assembly: GCF_000243295.1. Classification (NCBI taxonomy): domain Eukaryota; kingdom Metazoa; phylum Chordata; class Mammalia; order Sirenia; family Trichechidae; genus Trichechus; species Trichechus manatus. The sequence continues at coordinate 11,754,989 of NW_004443966.1, read as the reverse complement.
TATAAATAAGAGATTTAATCTTTTCCCCTTGCATGCCATGGATCCTTTTGCTTGCCCCCTTTGGAAAACAGCTGCTGTAAAAGGACAGGAAGCCGAGCCCAGGCTGGGCAGAGGGCTGTGGGGTCCCCAAGCTATTAGGACATCCAGGTGGAGTGAAAAAGGCCTGTGGGTGGATTTGGAGTTGTACACGGCAGGCTGCCCCCAAGATGGTTGTTTAACATTTTTGCATGTGATTTGAAAGTCAGAATTCACGGTGACAGCTTCAGGTTTGCTGATAACAGGAAGATCACGTGGGTGGTGAAATACCAAGGTGGGAGCAAATAAACTGTGAGGGAAAATGAAGAGCTTTGTGAATGGTCAGAGAAATGGTAGATGAGGAACAAAGTGAATGAGTGTAAAGGAATATCTGTAGCGGTGGTTTCCAGCCAAGGTCCCCTTTAGGAAGTATTTCCAAAATTTCAAAAAGCACCCCTCCCCTCATATTGAACATTTATCCATGTTAACCCAAAAAAACCAAACCTGTTGCCATTGAGTCGATCCGAATCATGGAGACCCTAGAGGACAGAGTAGAACTGCCCCATAGGGTTTCCAAGGCTGAAATCTTTATACACATGCAGACTGCCACACCGTTCTCCTGCAGAGTGGCTGGTGGGTTCAAACCGCCAACCTGGGGTTAGCAGCTGAGCACTTAACCACTGCACCACCAGGGCTCTTTTATCCATGTTAAGAGAACATTCTTTCCCCCTGCTTTTATCTGAAATGCTGTCAAGTTCACATGGCAGATGGTTCCAGCTAGTCAGAAGCTCTTGACTAGTAGTTATGAATGTCTTTGATTAACTGAAAGTTGGCAAAACTGTTTTAATTATTTCTTGATAAATGCACCTAGTTCTGTGGGCAGGATTTCTTCTTTTTTTAATTGTTGTAGTTTAAGTGAAAGTTTACATTTCAAGTTAGTCTCTTATACAAAAATTTATACATACATTGTTACGCAACCCTAATTGCTCTCCCTGTACTGTGACAGCACACTCCTCCTTTCCACCCCTGATTTCCCATGTCCATTCAATCGACTCCTAACCATCTCTGCCTTCTCATCTCACCTCCAGACAGAAGCTGCCCGTTTAGTCTCATGTGTCTACTTGAGCTAAGAAGCACACTCATCGTGAGTATCATTTTACATCCCAGAGTCCAGTCCAATCTTTGTCTGAAGAGTTGGCCTCGGAAATTGTTTTAGTTCTGGGCTGATAGAGAATCCAGGGGCCATGCTTTCCGGGGTTCCTCTAGTCTCAGTCAGACCATTAAGTCTGGTCTTTTTACTAGAATTTGAGTTCTGCACCCCACCTTTCTCTTGCTCCGCCAGGGACTCTGTTGTGTTTTCTGTCAGGACGGTCACTGGTGGTAGCCGGGTACCATCTAGTTCTTCTGGTCTCAGGCTGATGAAGTCTCTGGTTTATGTGGCCCTTTCTGTCTCTTGGGCTAATACTGTCCTTGTCTTTGGTGTTCTTCATTCTCCTTCACTCCAGGTGGTTGGGACCAGTTGATGCATCTTAGATGGCCGCTTGCAAGCTTTTAAGACCCCAGATGCCACTCACAAAAGTAGGATGCAGAACATTTTCTTAACAAACTTTTGTTAAGGCAAAACTATTTTAATTAATTCTTGATAAATCCGCCTAGTTCTGTAGGCAGGATTTCTTGAAACCTGGAGGCCTTGTTGAGGGGAGAGGCTCAAAGAAAAATTAATAAAAGAGGCCTTTGTTGGAAGAAATGTTGGACTCCTGCTGGGCTGATAGGATGAGGGACTCTGAGCTACCCATTAGCACACAGCTGGGGACATAAGAATTTTAGAGACTTTATAGATGTACTTGGAACTTTAAAAACATCAGCTCTGTGAGAGGCAGTGGCCCAAAAGGCAGAGAAAATTTGTATTTAATGAGCCTGGAGATGAGACTGTATACATTGTCCTATTGAGATGACACAAAGGTTCAGATTGTCAAATCAGACTTTCATGAATCAGAGATCTTATCCTGTGTCAAGATTTACTAATAATTTCAAGAGTACAAATAATCGGGAGGGACAGGCAAAGCAAATATAGGTCTGGGGCCACCAAAGCAGCTCCCCAGGTCCTTTCTCACACATCTGGACTTGTTCAGGCCAGATTTACATGTGAAGTCTCTAAGAAATGTATGCAGCTACATTACCTACACAAAAGGGAACTATGTTGGTTTTGAAACATCTCCATTTTATACTCAGATAGTAATATAGCTTATCAGACAAAAGGAGCCATGCTTCATAAATCCATAGATTCCAGATTATCTTTATCATAAGCGATCTTAAATACCCAGGTAAACCAGGTAGAGTATACTAAAAACATTCTATAGATAAGAATTCACTGTTAACAAATATCATGGGTTTCTTGCCCGAGATCTGTCATTAGCATGTTTACTAGGAGTTTTGACCAGTCATCCTCTTTCTTTCTCAGGAAGAACCCCCCTTTACACACACACAACCACCCTGTTGCTTAACCATTTTCTTCCTACCTACACTTCAGGAAACCATTTCAAACCATGATGCATCTACAGTTGCAACAAGGCAATTATTTCTGGTCTTTGTTGTTGTTAGGTGCTGTCAAATACGTTCCGACTGACTCATAGTGACCGTATGCACAACAGAACGAAACACTGCCCGCATCATCCTCACAGTCGTTGCTATGTTTGAGCTCATTGTTGCAACTACTGTGTCAATCCATCTTGTTGAAGGTCTTCCTCTTTTTCGATGACCATCTACTTTCCCAAGCAGGGTATCTTTCTCCAGGGATTGGTCCCTCTGATAACATGGCTGAAATATGTGAGATGAAGTCTTTCCATCCTCACTTCTAAGGAGCATTCTGGCTGCACTTCTTCCAAGACAGATTTGTTCATTCTTCTGGCAGTCAATGGTATAGTTAATATTCTTTGTCAACACCATAATTCAAAGGCATCAGTTCTTCTTCAGTCTTCCTTATTCATTGTCCAGCTTTCGCACGCATATGAGGAGACTGCAAATACTATGGCTTGGGTCATGCACACCTTAGTCCTCAAAAGACATCTTTGCTTTTTAACACTGTAAAGAGATCTTTTGCAGTAGATTTACACAATACAGTACATCATTTGATTTCTTGACTGCTGCTTACATGTGTGTTGATTGTGGATCCAAGTAAAATGAAATCCTTGACAACTTCAGTCTTTTCTCCATTTATCATGATGTTGCTTATGGATCCAATTGCGAGGATTTTTGTTTTCTTTATGTTGAAGCATAATCTGTAATGAAGGTTGTAGTCTTTGATCTTCACCAGTAAGTGCTTCAAGTCCTCTTCACTTGCAGCAAGCAAAGTTGTGTCATCTGCATATCACAAGTTGTTAATGAGTCTTCCTCCAATCCTGATGCTCCATTCTTCTTCATATAGTCCAGCTTCTCAGATTATTTGCTTAGCATACAAATTGAGTAAGTATGGTGAAAGGATACATCCCTGATGCACACCTTTCCTGATTTTGAACCACACAGTATCCCTTTGTCCTGTTGGAATGACTGCCTCTTAGTCTATGTACAGGTTCTGCATGAGCACAATTAAGTGTTCGGGAATTCCCATTCTTCACAATGTTATCCTTAATTTGTTACTATCCACATAGTCGAATGCCTTTGCATAGTCAATAAAACACAGGTAAACTTCTTTCTGGTATTCTCTGCTTTCATTCAAGATCCATCTGACATCAGCAATGATATCCCTCATTCTACCATGTCCTCCTCTGAATCTGGCTTGAATTTCTGGCAGTTCCCTGTCGATGTACAGCTGCAGCTGCTTTTGAATGATTGTCAGCAAAGTTTTACTTGCCTGCGATATTAATGATATTATTCGATAATTTTCAAATTCTGTTAGGCCGCCTTTCTTTGGAATGGACATAGATATGGATCTCTTCCAGGTGGTTGGCCAGGTAGCTGTCTTCTAAATTTCATGGCATGGACGAGCGAGCACTTCCAGTGTTGTATCTGTTTGTTGAAACATCTCAATTGGTGGAGCCTTGTTTTTTGCCAATGTCTTCAGTGCAGCTTGAACTTCTTCCTTCAGTACCATCAGTTCTGGATCATATGCTGCCTCCTGAAATGACTGAACGTCAACCAATTATTTTTAGTACAGTGACTGTGTATTCCTTCTGTCTTCTTGATGCTTCCCGTGTTGTTCAATATTTTGCCCATAGAATCCTTCAGTGTTGCAACTCGAGGCTTGAATTTTTTCTTCAGTTCTTTCAGCTGGAGAAATGTCAAGCATCTTCTTTCCTTTTGGTTTTCTAACTCCAGGTCTTTGCACATTTCATTATAATACTTTACTTTGTCTTCTCGAGCTGCCCTTTGATGGCTTTTACTTCATTATTTCTTCCTTTTGCTTTAGCTACTCAATGTTCAAGAGCAAGTTTCAGAGTCTCTTCTGACATCCATTTTGGTCTTTCTTTCTTTCCTGTCTTTGTAATGACCTCTTGCTTTCTTCATGTATGATGACCTTGATGTCATCCCACAACTTGTCTGGTCTTCAATCATTATTGTTCAATGCATCAAATCTATTCTTGAGATAGTCTCTAAATTCAGGTGGGATATACTCAAGGTCATGCTTTGGCTCTCAGGGACTTGTTTTAATTTTCTTCAGCTTGAACTTGCATATGAGAAGTTGTTGGTTTGTTCTGCATTTGGCCCCTGGCGTTGTGCCTTGTTCTGACCGATGATATTGAGCTTCCCCATTGTCTCTTTCCACAGATGTAGCTGATTTGATTCCTGTGTATTTCATCGAGTGAGGTCCATGTGTATAGTCACTGTTTATGCTGAAAAAAGGTATTTACAATGAACAAGTCTTTGGTCTTGCAAAATTGTAGCATGCTATCTCTGGCATCGTTTCTATCACCAAGGCCATATTTTCCAACGAGCAGTCCTTGTTCTTTGTTTCCAACTTTCCCATTCCAATCACCAGTAAGTATTAATGCATCTTGATTGTATGTTTGATCTATTTCAGACTGCAGAAGTTGGTAAAAAATCTTAAATTTCTTCATCTTTGGCACCAGTGGTTGATGTGTAAATTTAAATAATAGTCATAATAACCGGTCTTCCTTGTAGGTGTATGGATATTGTCCTATCACTGACAGCGTTGTACTTCAGGATAGATCTTGAAATGTTCTTTTTGTCAATGAATGCAATGCCATTGTTCTTCAATTTGTCATTCCTGGCATAGCAGACCATATAATTGTCTGAATCTGAATGGCCAATACCAGTCCATTTCAGCTCACTTTGCCCAAGATACTGATCTTTATGCATTCCATTTCATTTTTGGTAACTTCCAGTTTCCCTAGATTCATAGTTCATATATTCCACGTTCCGATTACGAATGGATGTTTGCAGCTGTTTCTTCTCATTTTGAGTTGTGCCACATGAGCAAATGAAGGTCCTGAGAGCTTGACTCCATCCACGTCATTAAAGTTAACTCTACTTTGAGGAGGCAGCTCTTCCCCAGTTGTATTCTGAGTGCCTTCCAACCTGAATCGCTCATCTTCCAGCACCGTATCAGACAATGTTGCTATTCATAAAGTTTTCACTGGTTAATTTTTTAAAAAGTAGATTGCCAGGTCCTTCTTTCTAGTCTGTCTTAATCTGGAAGCTCTGCTGAAACCTCTCCAGCATGGTTGACCCTGCTAGTATTTGAAATACGGGTGGCGTAGCTTCCAGCATCACAGCAACACGCAAGCCACCATAGTATGACAAACTGACAGGTGAGTGGTGGATCTTAATTCCTGGTTGGAAGTAGGTAGGGTGAATGCTATACTACAGGAAAGTCACAAAGTAGCTGTCTTGGTCATCTAGTGCTGCTATAATAGAAATATCACAAGTGGATGGCTTTAACAAAAAGAAATTTATTCTCTCATAGTCCAGTAGGCTAGAAGTCCAAATTCAGACTCCAGGGGAAGGCTTTCTGTCTCTGTAGGCTCTGGAGGAAGTCCTTGTCATCAGTGTTCCCTTGGTCTGGGAGCATCTCAGCGCAGGAACCTCAGGTCCAAAGGAAGCACTCTGCTCCCACTGCTGCTTTCTTGGTGGTATGAGGTCACCCTGTCTTTCTGCTCGCTTCTCTCCTTTATATCTTAAAAGAGATTGGCTTAAGACACTAATCTTGTAGACCTCATCAGTATAATTGCCGCTAATCCATCTTATTACATCATAGTGATAGAGTTTACAACATATAAGGAAATCACATCAGATTACAAAATGGTACACAGTCATACAATACTGGGAATCATGACAGTTGACAGATATTTTGGGGGGACACAATTTAATCCATGACAGTAGCTATTCTCCTTCATCCAAACCTGCTCTGCACCCAGTAAAGCCAAAACCACCAAACCCATTGCCTTCGTGTCGATTCCGACTCAGAGTGACCCTATAGGACAGAGGAGAACTGCCCCATACAGTTTCTGTGATCTTTACAGAAGCAGATTGCCACTTCTTACTCCCATGGAGCCGCTGGTGGGTTCAAACTGCTGACCTGTCTGCTAGCAGTCAAATGCTTAACCACTGCGCCACCAGGACTCCTCTTCTGCACCCAGTAGCTGGGGTGAATTTATGTAACACAAATCTGTATGTGCCCCTCCCTAATCCTGCCAAAAACCCTTCAATAGCTCCCATTGATCTTAGGATAATGTCTCAAATCCTTAATACAGCCCACAGGGACCTACATGGTCTTGCATCTGCCTGCCTTGCCAGCTCTTTCTCCCCCTGAGCTCCAGCTATGCTGGCCTTATTTCAGTGTTCTGAATGTTCCAAGTTTCCTCCTGCCTCAGGGCCTTTGCACATACTGCTTCATCTCCAGAGAAAGCTCTTCTTACCCTTGCCTAGTTAACTCCTACTCATCCTGCAGACCACAGCTTGTACCAACATCTCTTGGGCCTGACTTCACATCCTCTTAGCCCCATATCTTTCTGTAGCCTCTGCTTCGATGACCAATTCCATTCAAGCTTTGACTAGATTTACACAGGTGTTATCTGACAGGGCCTCACCTTGGCTCATTCCATATTCCTCTCACTTTCTGTCCCAGGGCTTCTTTGACACAAAGATGATAAGACCCCTGCAAGGAAACCCACATACCAATGTCGAAGTACAGGGGAGTTGACACCAGTGTGGCTGTCTCTAGCCAATGGGGACAACAGGGGTGAATAAATACTTCCTGTTTTATCTCCTGAGTGAATGTATGTGACACACGCCTTGGAAATCCCAGCACAGTGGAGCCCAGTTCCTTGTTCGTTGTTGTTAGGTGCCGTCGAGTCCTTGCAGTGCTGGTCAACTAAACAGCGCGTCCTTGTGTTGGCTGTCTCTCCTTTGCTGTTTCACTCCCCCTGTCCCTGTCTCCTGCTCTCTGGGATCACCTCCCAAATAAACTCCCTGCCCTCATGTCTTTGTTTCAGGTTCTGCTTTTGTGGGAACCCAGATTAAGACACACTTCAAATGTTACTTCCTCAGGGAGGCCTTCAACCAGATAAGTCGGGTGCTTGTATATGCTCTCACTGTTATCTGCCCTTGCGCTTTTATTTCTTGGAATATGTTATAGTTAGTACTTACATAGTTATGAGATTATTTCATTAATATCTCTGTCCTAGAGGACTGTAAGCTCAATGGGTTAAGAGTCTGAGTATTGAATGGCCTGCCAGAAGAACGAATAAATCTGTCTTGGAAGAAGTACAGCCAGAATGCTCCTTAGAAGCAAGGATGGCGAGACTTTATCTCACATACTTTGGACATGTTATCAGGAGGGGTCAGGCCCTGGAGAAGGACATCATGCTTGGTAAAGTAGAGGGTCATTGAAAAAGAGGAAGGAGGAAGACCCTCAGTGAGGTGGATTGACACAGTGACTGCAATAATGGGCTCAAGCATAACGATGATTGTGAGGATGTTGCAGGATGGAGCAGTGTTTCGTTCTGTTGTACGTAGGATCACTATGAGTTGGAACTGGCTTGAAGGCATCTAACAATATAACAACATCTGCTTTGCTTACCGTTATATCTCTTGGGTCTAGCACAGTACCTGGCACACAGTGGATGCTTAACAGAGTTTTGTTCCACAAATGAATGAATGAAGTGTAAGGCTTTTGGAAGGATTAAGGGAGCCATTAGGTATAGAATGGTGGCGGCCATATTAACACAAATGGACTGTCTCAGTTTAAATGGCTAAGGAAGGATATGATCACAACCTAAAGAATCACACTGGGTTTGAAGTGGAAGAACAGACTTTTTTTTTTTTTTTTAGCCATAATCAGACGTACTCAGGGGTCTTCATGAAAGGTTAAAATGGTGAATTTAGATGGGTTCTATCCTATACGGGAGTTTATCTACTGCAGTTTGTTAACATATGATACTAATCTGAAAATAGAAATGCATTTAAAAGGATACAAGTCAACCCAGGGATTGTTTGGCTCTTTCAGGTGATCTAGGGAGGGCAGGGATGTTGGAGGATGTCTTTGGTATTGCCTTGGTGCCGGCCCGTTTCTGTATTGCCAGCGCCGTTCCAAACGGTCTGATGGTAATCACATCACAGTCTTGCCAGTGGAGCTTTTAGCAGGTAAAAACTGTTTTCATTTGCATTATTTTATTTGACTCTCTCAAGCCCACTATTATTATCATGCCCATTTTAAAGTTGAGGAAAGTGAGGCTTGGAGAGGTTGAATAACCTGCCTGATGTCACATAGCTAGCAGGCTAGGAATGTAGAGTTTGAACCCAGGCTTTCTGATTCTACGTTTCATTTTCCTGGTGTGTTCGAGTGGCTCCCCTGGAAGCACAGCCTGAGACAGGGATCTGTGAGCAGGGATTCATTAAGGGAGTGATCTCAGGAGATGAGATGAGGGACGAAATTTCCAGTGAAGTCTAGTCCAGCCTGATGGCTGACTGGAGGGGAGATCACAGTGGAAACTGAAGCCAGGAACTGGGCTTTTGTAACCCGGTCTCCCGGGGATGGGGCTGGTGGGGGCTTCCAGGTGCCTCTGCTGAAGGCAGCCCCAGCTCCCAGGACCCACCATCCCCCAGAGCAGGCAGCAGCGGGGAATCTGCACACTAAGCAGTAAGAGGGGCTCCAGGGGACCTGGGAAGGACACCGCCAGCATCTGTTACATTTGTGCTAGAAGGGCTGGGGAAATGGTGGGCGGGGCACAGGCGAGGCCTCACGGGAGCAAGACCTTGGTCAGCATGAAATATGCAGAGGGCTTTGAAGGGAACTGGAAAGGCCCCTGTTCCGCACCTTCTCTCTCCAGGACTGGGCGTGGCACATGCTACCTCAAGTATCCCAACCCCTTGCACTTCCAGGGTGTCCTTCGGCAGGGCTTGTGTGTGTATACGCGTGTGTACCGACCATGCCAGTCTGGCATAGGGCATGGTTCTGTTTTTCAGATGAACGCTGACATTTGTGCGCTCAGATGCGTGAATGGTTCCCTGGGAGTTGGTGCATCTGGTGGGACAACAGGTTGAGGTCCTGTCTGAAGAACAGAACAGGAACAGCACTGCAAGGGGCTGGGCCCGCCTGCCTCTGAGGAAGCAGAGTTAGAGTTCAGTGAGGAACTTGCGCGTCATAGTCTCTGTCTCCTCATTTCCAGCTTTCTACCTCCGTCTTAAAAGCACAGCACCCTCCCTCTGTAGCTCTGGTTTGACTGATGTACTGCAAGGCTCCTGGATGGTGCTGTCTTCAGGGTTAGGGACCTTCCTCAGATTGGGATCCCTCCTGAGGGGAGGCAGTGGCTGAGGCTCCCTCATCAGATGGGTGGCTCCCTCAGGGCAAGGACGGTGTTTTTCTGACAGGGTGCTTCCCAAGGGCAGGAAATGAGTTTCCTGCATGAGACTGGGAGCTCCTGGTGGCAGGGGCTGTGCCTACCCCTTCAGATAGGGAGCTCCTGGTGGCAGGGGCTGTGCCTGCCCCTTCAGATAGGGAGCTCCTGGTGGCAGGGGCTGTGCCTCCCTCATCAGACAGGGAGCTCCCTGAAGGTAGGGGCTGTGTTTCCCCCATCAGACAGGGAGTTCCTTGAGGGCAGGGCTGTGCCTCCTCCTTGGACTGCGGTCTCTGGTAAGGCAAGGCTGTCTCCTCTGTGAAACTGGCCCCTTTGGTGGTGGTGGTGACTGATTCACGCTGTCCTTTCCTTGGGCTGTGAAAGCAGGCATGTTCATTTCCAAAGCCAGTTTCTTTCTGGGCGACAGAAGCTGTGAGCCATTTAGCTGTTTCCAGAAGCAGCATTTCTTAGCCTTTGGGTTTTTCTTTGGATTAGGAGGCAGAGGAGAAAACAAACAGAAGTCCTCGGTGCCCTTTGAGGGCAGAGGGCTGTAAACGGGCTCCGGTACGAGCCTGCTCTGACCGCCGTAGCTCTCAGGGTGGGCACGGGGTTCTGCACCAGTGGAAGGGCACTAGGGAGGTGGCATGGCTCTAAGGGCAGAGAGATGAGGATGGTGCTCGCTCGGTGGGGTGGAGAGTGGCTTTCTGTAGAGGGACACTGCTGTCCCGGGGAGGAGAGCTGGAAATATTCAGATGAATCTGGTGGGCTGGGGGGTGCAAGCTACAGTCTTTCCCTCACTTCTTTCTCCCCATTAAACTTACCTGTGCGTCTCCTGAGGCCTCAGGGCTCTGCTTTATCCTTCATTAAAACCCTTTCACACTCCCCTTCTCTGAGGTCAATGGGCAGGAGGTATTACCCTATTTTGCAGATGAGGAAACTGAGGGTCAGAGAGGTTAAATAACTTGCCCTGTGGGATACACAGCTAGGAAGTGATAGAGCTGGGATGAGAGTGCTGGTCTTGCTCAGCCAAAGCCCACACTCTTTCCTCTCTATCATGCCACCTCGAAATACCATTTTTCCAAGTGAATAGCTAGCACCAAATCACAGAATCATTTGACATTTGTAATACTTGAGTAGTCAGGATGGTACAGCGCAAAGGGCCCCAAGCTAGGAATGAGAAGATTTTACCCGCTAGCCAATGACTTCAGGCTAGTCACTGAGGTTCATGGGAAACGGGAAACTCGGTGTCCTTGCCTGTGAGAACGTTAGTCTTCCTTGCTTTCTAGCATGGCTGGGAGGCTTACCTGGGATGGTTTAACATAGCCGTTAGGAGCCAGCAGGCTGGAGGGCAAATCTGAGCTCTGTTATCTTCTAGCCATGTGAACTTGGGCAAATTATGTAGCTTTTCTGAACCTCAGTTTTCTCATCTGTAAATTGGAATAACTAAAAACTTAGATCACAGGATGGTCAGGAAGGTTTTAGTAGGATGCCTTGCCCAGAGTAAGCCCTCCACATGTGTGGACCTGCTGGTTAGTAGGTCTTCTTTTTGAGACTGTAACCAGGTGTCAGCTGGGGTCTCCCAGGCCCTTGCAATCTAGGTAACAGAGCCTCCAATGCCACTCCCATGTGCTCCTCAAGATTTCTGGGAATTCCCTGTGGTGCGGGGTCATCTGTGGCTCTAAACTGGGTCCATGGCTCAGTCTGAGGTCACCTTGACACTGGACTCTGGCTGGTCGCCTTGCCTCTCCTCACCCCTACTCAACCCACCTTGTCTTCCTCTGCCCTCTCAGGAGCAAAAGCAGACAAGGTTCACCCTCTCTGTGGAGCCTGCTCTGTGGTTGCCTGCCTTCAGTGCCCCCGTGTCCTTGGGGTGCAGGTTCCCCAAGGGGTACATCAAAGGCTTTTCTTCCCCCAGAGACAGTCCCCTCTCTCAGAGGAGTTCTGGTGCCAGCTGTTAAGATAATGATGTTTTCCCCTCAACTACGCGATTGCAAAGCATCAGTTGAAGCCCCTGTGTGGGAGCTTAGCGTAAGAAGGGACCTTAAAAGTCAGCTGAATCCTTTGTGCTCGGGCCTTGAAAGTGTGTCTGTAATAAATTAAATGACCATTCTGAAGAGCAGGCCTTCCTCCAGCCTGGCCTCAGACATGACTGTAGTCCCCAAGAGCGGACAGCACAGAAAAACGCGGGTTTTGTTGTGGGGACATACAGTGAACACAGCAAAATTGCCCTGGTCCTCCTTCAGAGGTGGCCCTCCACCTTGCCCCTGGGCTGATTTGGGGTGAACGCCTCCCCCGTCCCTGGAAGCACCTCCCTTGTGAACACCCCGAAAAGCCCTGCCAATGGTAGGTTGGAATACAATTGCAGCAGGAGGGACAATAAATGAGCCACTTTATTTTATCTCACCTGCATGGAGTTGGGGTCTTTTCTGAATTAAAACAAGCAAATTTATGTAAACGACATGCAAACTAGGCCCTTCCTGGATTAATAGAAAGGAAATGGAAGCTCTGGGCAGCGCTCAGGGTCTGGCACGGAGTCTGGTGTGTTGTGAGTCTCAGGGCTGGTGTGGGGTGGGTGAATGGAGGTCACCCCGGGAAGGTGGACACCACCCGAGGTCCAGAGTAGGTTGGGGGCTGTCAGAGTGTCCCTCTGGGGTGTAAGCTGGGCAGTGATCTTTGGCAGGTCACTGTCTGGCATTTTGCACAACCCTATTCTTCCACCCATTGTTCTTTCCACCCACCTGAGACCTTACTTGGGTTGGTTTCAGACATGTTGGAGGAGGGCCTCTGGAAGGCCCTTCAGTCCCATCCTGCTTCCTTCCTCAGTCACAAAGGCTCAGTCCTGCTCTTACCAGACCCCACAGAGAGACATTCTATGTCCTCCTTGGGACTCACCTTCTAGAGGCCTTTACAAAAGTTCCACGTAGTATCTACCCTAAATCCTTCCAGCTGCAGAATAATCTACATCTTTCTATCCTAAGTGCAGACAGACCAACACAGAGGTCCTTGTCTGTGGCTGTACATTGGAATCACCCAGAGAACCTTAAACATACTGATGTCCAGGTTCTTCCTCCCAGGTATTCTGATTTGATTGGTCTGGGGGCCTGCATGGGCTTCGGGAGTTTTCAAAGCTTCCTGATCATTCCAATGTGCAGCCAGGTTGAGAACTGCCTTTTCTGATAACTTTCGAGCGGGAATTTAATCTCTCTTGTCTTGCGCGGTTGCTCCTCGTTGCTTGTTGCTGTCCAGTCAGCTCTGACTCATGGTGACTTTATGTATAGTAGAATCGGATGTGCCTGCTCCTGCACTGTCTTCGTGATCATCGGTATGTCTGAGTCCATTGTTGCAGCCATTGTGTCAAGACATCTCCTTGAGGGTTTCCCTCGCCTTAGCTGGCCCTCTGCTTTACCAACACCATTTACTTCTCCAGTGATGAGTCTCTCCTGATGATGTGTCCAGAGTAAGCGAGTCTTGGACAATATTCTGTGATCCATAGCGTTTTCATTGGCTAGTTTTCACAAGCAGATTGCCAGGCCTTTCTTTCTAGTCTGTCTTAGTCTGAAAGCTCTGCTGAATCCTCTCTGCCATGGGTGACCCTGCTGGTATTTGAGATACTGGTGACATAGCTTCCGGTATCAGAACAACATACAAGCCACCACAGTAGGACCAACTGACAGACGGGTAGTGGAGTTGCTCCTTGGGGTATAATAAAGGTCCTGTTGAGCACCTACTAAGTGCCAGGTACCTTAGATACATCATCTCCTGCACCTGTCTCAACAGCCCTGCAAGGTAAGAATCGTCCTCCCCAATCTTTCCCATGGGGAAACAGACTCAGAGAGGTGAGGTTTCTTTCCTAAGATCACAGAGCCAGTGTCTTAGTCTGGGTTCTGTAAGGGAGCAACATCAGTGAAAAGTATATATAAATATATATAGTGAGGGTTTTTTTTGTATCTTTTTTTATTGTACCTTAGATGAAGGTTTACAAAACAAACTAGCTTCTCATTAAACAGTACACATATTGTTTTATGACATTGGTTAACAACCCTATGACATGTCGATACTCTCAGTCTCGATCTTGGGTTCCCTATGGTCAGCTTTCCTGTCCTCTCCTGCCTTCTAGTCCTTGCCCCTGGGCTGGTTTAGTCTCGTTTTGTCCTATGGGCCTGTCTAGTCTTTGGCTAAAAGGTGAATCTCAGGAGTGACTTCATTACTGAGCTAAAATGGTGTCTGGGGGCCATACTCTCAAAGTTTCTCCAGTCATACAGAGATTTAAAAAAAATATTTTATTGTGTTTTGGTGAAAGTTCACACAGGAAATTAGGTTCTCATTTAACAATTTCTATACATGTTCAGTGACGTTGGTTACATTCTTCACCATATGTTTACATTCTCGTAATTTCTATTTTGGTTGTTCTTTTTCCATTAATCTAGCTTCCCCGTCTTCCCTTGCCTTCTCATCTTTGGTCTGGGGTAAATGTTAACCATTTGGTTTCATCTAGACAATTATTTTGAGGGGCATAGTACTCATGGGTGATGTTATTTATTTTATGGGCCAATCTGTCATTTGGCTGAAAGATGACCCCTGGGAGTGTTTTGAGTTCTAAGTTTAAAGAATATCTCAGGGTGATAGCTTCGAGGGTTCATTTAGTCTCTACCAGTCCAGTAAGTCTGGCCTTTTTTAAGGAATTTGAGTTTTCTTGTACATTTTTCTCCCATTCTATCCGGGACCATCTGTTGAGTCCCTCCCTGGTCGGAATGGTTGGTAGTGGGAGCTGGGCTCCGTCTAGTTCTTCTGGTCTCAAGGCAGGTAATGTAGTTCATGTAGACTATTGGTTCTGTAGACTAGTTTCTTCTCTGAGTCTTTGGTATTCTTTCTCTTGAGCTCTGGATGAGTAGAGACCAGTAGTTGTATCTTAGATGGCTGCTCACAAGCTTTTTTGTTTTTTTTTTTTTAATTGTACTTCAGGTGAAGGCTTACAGAATAAATAGTTTCTCATGAAACAGTAGTACACATGTTGTTTTATGACATAGGTTCATTGGTTAACAACCCCACAACATATCGACCCTCTAACTTCTCAACCTTTTTTTTTTTGGTGAAAATACACATAGCCAAAGATACACCATTTCAAAAATTTCTACATGCACAGTTCAGTGAC
>NW_004443966.1:11721751-11739682 GCF_000243295.1 Trichechus manatus latirostris | reverse complement strand
GACTAATCTTTTCCTTGTATCCTGTTCTCTTCATTCTCCCTTGCTCCCGAAGGGATGAGACCAGTGGAGTATCTTAGATGGCCACTCACAGGCTTTTAAGACCCCAGACACGACTCACCAAATTAGGATGTAGAATATTGTCTTTACAGACTGTATTATGCCAATTGACTGAGTTCCCCCATGAGACTAAGGTCCCAAGCCCTCAAACCCAGTAGACCAATCCCGTGAGGTGTTTGGTTGTGCCCAGGAAGTATCCATAACTGTGTTGCCTATGTGCTTTATTTTATACTTGAAAATATATGCCGCACACATAAACATGTATATACATATGTCTACAGTTTTTCATAGATGCCTTCCTGTACATATTTATGAATACTTACATATCTATGTAAACAAACACATATTTAAAAAAAAAATTTTAATTGAACTTTAGATGAAGGTTTACAGAACAAATAGTTTCTCATTTAACAGTTAGTACACGTATTGTTTTGTGACATTGGTTAGCAACCCCACGACCTGTCAACACTCTCCCTTCTTGACCTTGGGTTTCCTATTACCAGCTTTCCTGTCCCCTCCTGCCCTCTAGTCCTTGTCCTGGGCTGTTGTGCCCCATTAGTCTTGCTTTGTTTTATAGGCCTGTCTAATCTTTGGCTGAAGAGTGAACCTCAGGAATGACTTCATTACTGAGCTAAAATGGTGTCCAGGGGCCATACTATTGGGGTTTCTCCAGTCTCTGTCAGGCCAGTAAGTCTGGTCTTTTTTTGGTGAGTTAGAATTTTGTTCTACGTTTTTCTCCAGCTCTGTCCGGGACCCTCTGTTGTGATCCCTGTCAGAGCAGTCAGTGGTGGTAGCCGGGCACCATCTAGATGTACTGGACTCAGTCTGGTGGAGGCCGTGGTCCATTAGTGCTTTGGACTAATCTTTCCCTTGTATCTTGTTTTCTTCATTCTCCCTTGCTCTGAAGGGGGTGAGACCAGTGGAGTATCTTAGCTGGCTGCTCACAGGCTTTTAAGACCCCAGACGCTACTCACCAAGGTAGGATGTAGAACGTTTTCTTTATAAACAATGTTATGCCAATTGAGCTAGATGTTCCCCGAGACCATGGTCACCACAGCCCTCAGCTCAACAATTTTATCCCTCAGGGAGTTTGAATGTGTCTATGGAGCTTCCATGACCTTGCCTTGGACAAGCTGTGCTGGCTTCCCCAGGATTGTGAACTGTCTTACCCTTCACCAAAGTTAACACTTATCTATTGTCTATTTAGAAACACATATTTTTTTAGTTGTTATTACTGTTGCTGCAAAATTATGTATCCCCCAAAGAATTTTTTTTTTTTTTTTTTACAAATTTCCACCTAAATTATTCATTTGCATTAGTTACATTTATCACAGTTTGTCAGGGTTCTCCTTAATTGTGTCGATACCCTTCTATTTGTGCTCAAACATTCATCTTTACTGTGGTTGTGCTGTGCTTATATAGAGAGATTTACATCAAGGAAATGGCTCATGCAGTTGTGGGGGCTGGCAAGTCCCAAATCCGTGGGTCACGTGGCAGGCTGGAGATCTCTGCTGACTCATAGGGTTGCAGGGGCTGGTGAATCCAAAATCTGAAGGTTAAGTGGTAGGATGGGGACTTCTGCAGGCTTATGCCCCAAGAACTGGAGGTCAGGTGACAAGAAGAGTGCAAGGTCGAGAGAGAATGAGCTTTGCCAGAACATCCATTTATATGCTGGAGTAGGCTACACCCCCAGGGAAACTCCTCTTTCAACTGATGGGTTGATCACATCATGGAAAGTGATTGCATTATATTACATTATGGAAGAGCACTCAGTCCAATGTCTGCCAAACCACTGAGAATCATAGCCTAGCCAGGTTAACACATAACATTAACCGTCACAGCTAGGAAGCGGCAGAGGCAGGATTAGAACCCCAGTCTGTCCTTGTGCTGTCCTTCCTGGTGGTTGGTCCAGCAGAGCAGGTAGGGGAAAGGGCCTCGGCAGGCCTTTGCATGGGAGCTCAGGGCTCCAGGCCTGGATTTACTACTTATTAGTTTTGTGACCTTGGGCCTAAATCTTCCCGAGCCTTACCTTCTCCACACGGGCAATGGGAATAACAACCCAGGCCCCTTGAGTGGTTGTGAAGATTAAATAAAAATGAGAAAGTGGTTTGTAAACCATGAGGTGTGATCCACATGTTAATTATGCTTTATTATACTTCCCTTCTCACTGTCTTGTATACTGCTGCCCATGTCTCTCTCTGCACCCCCACTCACCCACCCCAGCACACGGAGGTGTTTTGAAACTTTGATTCCTTGGCCTGCCTGCCTAGTGCCCCAGGATTCTGCTTAATCCTTCCCGCTCGATAGAACACGAGCGACTGTCTCCCTGGGAGAACGGGCGGTAATTAGGTTAAATAATTTAAAGTAACTTTTAATTTTTAAATAATTCTAATTTGCATTTGTGCAATTTAATTTTCTTCTCTTCCCATCCCTCCTTCCCCTCCACCTTCCTTGTCTTATTTGTTTGTTTATTTATTTAAAAGTTTTTTTCTTTTTTTCCCCAGGATAACCAATTTACTCCAGATGGCAGCTAGCCAGCTTGACTCAGAATAATCACAGATTGTAAGGTGAAGGCAGGAGGTGAAATCTGCTGACTTAGAAACATCTGAAAGGCAACTTTGCCCAGCCGGCACCTTCCCTGGGGAGAGAAGGATAGAGAAAAAACACATGAGATTAACTTTTGATTTTCTGCAAGAGTGTCCACTCTGAGCTCCAGGGTGGTTGGGAAAAACTCAGGTGCATGTCTGCCTACTGGGCAGGCGAGGGACAGGTACGTGGAGGTGAGGAGCGTAGATAAGGCTTGGAGTCTGAGCACTGGGTTCGAGTTCTGGCACTCGGCTTCCGAGCTGTGGGGCGTCAGGCAAGTTGCTGGACCCTCCCTTCGAGCCTTGCTTTCCCCACCTGTGGAGTGATAGCCTTAGATGAGCCCATGTGCACAGAGGGTCTCGCAGGGTCTGACCCGCAGGAGGTGGTCGCTAGCTGTGGGGTCACGTGACCTGTCAGCAGAGGAACTTGGCGCCTTTGGGGCAGAGACAACTGGTAGCCTGGCCAGGTTTTTTCTTTCTTCTTTTAGATCATAAGTGCTCACAGAACTTTATTTTTTAACTTTTTACTTTGAATTTATTTCAGATTACAGGAAAATTGCAAAAATGTATCAAGAATTCCTTTATACCCTTTTCCCAGAATGCCCAAATATCAACATTTTACCACATCTGCTTTCTCTCTCTCTTTCTTCACATGCAGCCCAGGCACTGCAGGTCCTTCCCCTCCCCTCTCTCTCTATGACAGGGCAGAAGCAGCCCCTCCCAGGTGAGTGTCACCTACACACACACACACACACACACACACACACACGCACACGGGACCCTGGCTCAGTGCCTACAGGGTGAAGGTTCTGCCAACAGCCCCAACACTGACCACAGCTGGAACTTCACCACCAGTGGCCATCACAAGGGAGGCTGCTCCTCGCATCCCAACCTCCAGTTCCAGCAGGAAGCTTTCCAGTTGAGTTGGTGACACTAAAGCAGCCTTGTATACTCGTGTGCAAAGCAAGTCCTCTCCCACCTCTTCCTTCATTTCACCTCATCCACAGCCCTCGGAGGCAGGCAGGAGGGCAGTTGTCAGGGAGGAAAATGACCACAGCCTGCCCAAGGTCGTGGCGCTTGATCCTAGCAGACTGGAGCCCAAGCTTCTGTCACCTCCACGTCTGATTCCAGGGCCCCTTACACTGAGTCCCACACGCTCCCTGAGGACTCCCAGCCAGCATGGAACCCAAGCCTCCCCTGTGTCAGTGTCCATTCCCTGATTTTGATAATTGAACTGAACTGTAGTTGTGGAAGAGAATGTCCTGTTTACAGGAAATGCACAGTGAAATATTAGGGGTAAAAGGCCATCATGTCTAGAACTTACTGTTAACTAGTTCAGGGGAAAAGTATATATATCCACACATACATACATAAATAGATAGAGGGCAGGGTTTGTCAGCCTCAGCACTGTTGACATTTTGGGCTGGATGATTCTTTGTTGTAGTGGGCTGTCCTGAGCATTGTAGGATGTTTAGCAGCGTCTCTGGTCTCTACCTACTAGATGCCAGTAACATCCCCTAGTTGGGACAACAAAAATGTCTCCAGACATTCCCAGATGTTTTGTCCTGGAGAGCAAAATCATTTCCCAGTGAGAACCGCTGATGTGTATGTGTGTGTGTATGTATGAGCGCGCGTGCGTGTGTGTGTGTGTGTGTGTGTGTGTAGGTGACATTGAGCTGGGAGAGGCTGCTTTTGCCCTGCCATAGAGAGAGAGGGGAGGGGAAGAAGGACCTGCAGCGCCTGGGCCGCTGAAGACAGACATGTGCTTGGCCAGACACGTTCCTAGATGCCACTTTCTCTTGAGAACTCTCTTACGTTTTCACCGAAAAGTCCTTTGTAACCTCCCTGTTGGAACTGTACCAAAACAATGTGTTTCAGGATTTGTAAGTGGACAGAAGAAGCAAATGTTTGTTAACTGCTTTCTAAGTACCATCACTTGTTCATATTTCATTCTCCCTCGTACCTTGTGAAGAGGAAACTGGGGATCAGCAGCGAGGTTAAGTAACTTGTCCAAGGTCTCTCAGCTGGTGGGTGGCAGAGCTAAATTAAAATGTAGATGGAATTTACTTCAAAGCCAGTGCTGTCTCTGGCTTAAGCCCTAGCTCAGCCATCACTGTTTCTGTGAACTTGGACAGATTTCTTAACCTCTCTTAGTCTCAATTTCTCTTCCATAGAAGGGGAGAACACGCTCGGCATTTCTCAAGCTGAAAGAACTGAAGAAAAAATTCAAGCATGGAGTTGCAATATTGAAGGATTCTGTGGGCAAAATATCGAACGATTCAGGAAGCATCAAAAGAAGATGGAAAGAATACAATCACTGTACCAAAAAGAATTGGTCAACGTTCAGCCATTTCAGGAGGTAGCACATGATCAGGAACCGATGGTACTGAAGGAAGAAGTCCAAGCTGCACTGAAGACATTGGCAAAAAACAAGGCTCCAGGAATTGACGGAATACCAATTGAGCAACGGATTCAGCACTGGAAGCACTCACTAGTCCATGCCAAGAAATTTGGAAGACAGCTACCTGGCCAACCGACTGGAAGAGGTCCATATTTCTGCCCATTCTGAAGAAAAGTGATCCAACAGAATGCAGAAATTGTTGAACAATAAAATATCATTAATATGACAGGCAAATAAAATTTTGCTGAAGATCATTCAAAAGCAGCTGCAGCAGTACATGGACAGGGAACTACCAGAAATTCAAGCCACATTCAGAAGAGGATGTGGAACGAGAGCTGTCATTGCTGATGCCACATGGCTCTTGGCCGAAGGCAGAGAATACCAGAAAGATGTTTACCTGTGTTTTATTGACTATGCAAAGGCATTCGACTGTGTGGATCATAACAAATTATGGAAAACATTGCAAAGAATGGGAATTATAGAGCATTTAATTGTGCTCATGAGGAAACTCTACACAGAACAAGGGGCAATCATTCCAGCAGAACAAGGGGATACTGTGTGGTTTAAAATCAGGAAAGGTGTGCGTCAGGACTGTATCCTTTCACCATACTTATTCAATCTCTATGCTGAGCAAATAATCTGAGAAGCTGGACTATATGAAGAAGAATGGGGCATCAGGATCGAAGGAAGACTCATTAACAACCTGCAATAGGCAGATGACACAACCTTGCTTGCTGAAAGCAAAGAAGACTTGTAGCACTTACTGATGAAGATCAAAGACTACAACCTTCATTATGGATTACACCTCACCATAAAGAAGACAAAAATCCTCACAACTGGACCCAAAAGCAACATCACGATAAGCAGAGAAACGATTGAAGTTGTCGAGGATTTCATTTTACTTGGATCCACAATCAATGCCTGTGGAAGCAGCAGTGAAGAAATCAAATGATATATTGCATTGGACAAATCTGCTGCAAAAGACTTCTTTAAAGTGTTAAAAAGCAAAGATGTCAGGTTGAGGACTAAGGTGCAACTGACCCAAGTCATGGTATTTTCAATCGCTTCATATACAGGTGAAGAAAGTTGGACAATGAATAGGAAGACTGAAGAGTTGATGCCTTTGAATTACGGTGTTGGCAAAGAATATTGAGTATACCGTGCACTGCCAAAAGAACGAACAAATCTGTCTTCGAAGAAGTACACCCAGAATGCTCCTTAGAAGTGAGATTGGCGAGACTTTGTCTCCCATACTTTGGACATGTTATCAGGAGGGACCAGTCCCTGGAGAAGGACATCATGCTTGGTAAGGTAGAGGGTCAGCAAAAAAGAGGAAGACCCTCGACGAGATGGATGGACAAAGTGGTTGCAACAATGGCTCAAACATAGCAACGATTGTGAAGATGGCACAGGACCAGGCAGTGTTTCGTTCTGTTGTACATGGGGTTGCTATGAGTCAGAACCAACTTGATGGCACCTAACAACATCCTAGTTGCAAAATAGGACAGAGAAAAAGTGCTTTATAAACTGTTCGTCAGTTAGCATCTTGTTATTAGCATGAGTGGAGTTCGCCTGTCAACTTAATTCCCCATCTACTGGCTGAATGGGTGGAGGCTCAGCAGTAGTCATTGGCTTGGCAGGGTCCAGGCTGTTCAAAGACAAACACAGCCCCTGTCTACATACATCCATAACTAACTACATGCCAGGTAGTCAGTGCCATTTCTCCAGGATGATCTCATGTGTAGCCACTTGATCTGCTCCCTGTCCCCAGCCTTTCTAGAAACCAGCTTCAGTGACCTCTAAGCCGTCAGAGAATGGAAAGCCCCCAGCTCCTTTACCAGAGAGGCCAGTTCTCATGGCTTGAGGTGGAGGAGGGATGCCCACAGCATCACCACCTCTGGGGCTTCAGGTCTCAATCCTAGAGAGGTTGGACTTCCTGGCAGTCCAGTGGCAGAGCAGACAGAAGCCCCCACTGGATGCCAAGGGGTGGCTGCTGCTTCTCCAGCTCTGGGCTCATGGTCTCTGCCTCCCAGAGTGTCTGTGCTGTTAAATTTCTTTCCTCCCCTGTGACATCTCAAGCAATGGAAAAGCCTGAGAATTATGGGACTTGTCAGGGAGTACCTTCTCAGCCTGAGTCTGGGGGTCAGGCATATCTCATTCATTTCTGGGTCCCCCCACAACTATGCAAGCTGAACTTATAAAGAAAAGTCCAGAGGCTGCTTCTTCTGCGGGTAGTTGCTGAGGTGGACCTAACACCTGGGCAGGATTTCCACAGGAAATGGCCAGGGGTGCTAAGGGTGGGTAGGGAGTGCTATGGCAGAGAGAAGGGTGGAGTGAAGGCAGCTGTGGGGTCTGCCTGGAATTCTGCTGCCTGGTCCTCACCCCGCTCTTTGGCCGGCACTCCTCCCTGTCTCCTAGTCTTTCACTGGAGCTAGGGAGCAAGCCCAAGGCTTGGCCGACCACCTCTCCTCCGGCCAGTGGGTGCCTTTGCCTGAGATTCTGTTCAAATCCAGATTGTCCTCTGAAAGTCATCTTCCTACTCTATGGCACGGCCAGAGTTTGGGATACAAGCCCAGAAAGGAAATGATTGTATCCAAACACAGCAATGTTGAAATTGTGGAAAGAAAAAAAGTCCACAAAAGCAAGTGTGCTGTTTATGCAAATTGCATCTTGAAAGGAAGGTTAAGGATCAGGTCAGACACAAGGGAGAACTTTCAGGCGCGCCTGCATTCCTGGTGGAGTGGTCCGGTCTTTTCTGCAGAGCGTGAGGTGGCAGGGGCTCCCAGGGACAGCACGGTGTGGGAGTGGGAGCAGGGAGGGGCGTGTGTGAAGGCACTGCTGTCCCCAGATCCTACAAACGTCTTTGCCTAGGGATGTTCACCACCACCCGTCTGTCAGTTTGTCATACTGTGGGGGCTTGCGTGTTACTATGATGTTAGAGACTATGCCACCAGTATTTCAAATACCTGCAGAGCCACCCATGGGGAAGTTTCAGCGAAGCTTCCAAATTAACATAGACTAGGAACAAAGACTTGGCAAGCTATTTCCAGAAATTAGCCAATGAAAACCCTATGGATCACAACAGAACATGGTCTGAGATAGTGCTGGAAGGCACTCAGAATACACAGTGGCCACAACAATGGACTCGAGCAGACCAATAATCCTGAGGGTGGGGCAGGACCCGGCAACGTTTCCTTCCATTGTGCATGGGGTCACCATGAGTTGGAGAACTTGAAGGTGAGCCTGCATTCCTGGTGGAATGGTACGGGTCTTTTCTGTAGAATGTGAGGTGGTGGGGGCTCTCAGAGACAGCCCAGTGTTGGGGTGGGAGCAGGGAGCAACTAACAACTAACAGGGAAGATCAGAGACCATTGCCAAGAGTTCACTAAACATGCTCTCAACAGATATGTTTTTGTGGAGCATGTCCTGTGTGCCAGGCACTGTGTTAGGTGTCCCGCACAGAGATGAGCAAAATAGACACGGAGCTGCCCTCCAGGGCTTAGGGTGCAGAGGAAGAGATGGACATGGCTCAAATACTAGTGAACGTGTAGTGCAAACTGAAGTTAGTGCTTGAAAGGAAAGGAGCGTGGTTCCAGGAAAGTGTGGTGCCAAGGAGCCTGGCTCAGTTTGGGTGGCTGGGGGTGGTCAGGGGAGCGCTTGAGGAGAGAACTGGAGGGTGTTTAGGCTTTAACCAGGCAAGGGGGTAGGGATGGAGGGAGCATTATAGGCAGAGAACCAGAGTGGGTGGAAAGATGGTGCTTTGGAAGAACTTTGGAAGAAAGTTTGTGTATTGGGTTGGAGAGCGATAGGAGAGGGGTGCAAAGCAGGCAAGAGGGGAGCAGGTGGGAGGTGCCTTGGGCAGTCCTTCAGGTCACAGTAAGACATTTGGCCTTTATAGCAAGGGTACTGGACTGTCTTGAAGAAGGAGAAGGGAGTGGTGATGGGCAGGGGGGGTGACACGATCAAATCTGTATACTTTATTGGCCATTGGTATATCTTCTTTGGAGAAATGTCCATTCAAGTTCTCTGTTTTTCAATGGGGTTGCTTGTCTTTTTGTTGCGGAGTTGTAGTTCTTTATATATTCTGTATATTAAACCTTTGTCAGATATATGATTTCCAAATATTTTCTCCCATTCTGTAGGTTGTCTTTGCACTTTCCTTTTTTTTTTTTTTTTAAATTGTGCTTTAGGTGAAAGTTTGGAGAGAAAATTAATTTCCCATTCTATCGTTTGTACATAAAGTGTTTCATGACCTTGGATTCATATCCCACAATGTGTCAGCAGTCTCCCCATTTCCATCTGGTTTCCCCATTTTCTTTTGCCCTGATTGTCTGCCCTTTCTTGCCTTCTCATCTTATAATTGATTGTTCTAAGGAGCATGTTCCTCTCGGGTGTTATTGTTTGGCTGGGAGGTGGTCTCCAGGAATGGCTTTTTTTCCAGGTCAGAAGGATGTCTTCGGGCCATAGTCTCAAGGGTTCCTCTGGTCTCTGTCAGACCAGCAAGCCCAGTCTTTTTTGTGGGTTTGATTTTTTTGTTTTAACATTTTCTGCCTCTCTGTCCAGGACCATCTGTTGTGATTCCAGTCAGAGCAGTTGGTAGTGGTAGCCAGGCAGCATCTAATTCTTCTGGTTTTGGGGTCGTATAGGCTGTAGTTCATGTGGCCCATTAATCCTTTGGACTAATTGCTCCCTTGAGTCTTTGGTCTCCTTCACTCTCCCTCGATCCAGACAAGAAGAGACCCATCGTTGTATCTTAGATGACCGCTTGGAAGCTTTTAAGACCCCAGACTCTACTCACCAAAGTAGGATGCAAAACACTGTCTTTATGTACTATGTTGTGCCAATTGACGTAGATGTCCCCCGAGTCCATGATCCTTTGTCTTCTAACCTAGGAACTTCATCCCTCGAGGTGTTTGGTTATGTCTAAGACGTTTCCCTGACTCTGCCCTTTGCGTGTTCTATATAAGCCACGCCTACAATCATGTATGTAGAACTATTTACTACCAAACCTATAGTTGCCAGTGGGTGTGGTCCCTTACATCCTCCTACACGTCCTAGTGTATCTGTCTACCTACTTGTCCATTCATAAATTATTGTTTGTTATTACTGTTGCTGCAGGGTTGTCTAAGCTATGGTAGTTACTGTAGTATTCTTATATTTCTCTCTTGCCATGGTCATGTTGTACTGACGTCCCCCATATAATGCATTGCCTTTCCCTTCACCAGTATTAACTCATGTCTTCTATCTCATTGATGATTTTCCCTCCCTACCCCTCCCATCCCTGGTAACCATCAAAGAATGCTTTTTTCTTTCCTTCCTGTGTGTAAACCTTTTGTTGTTACCTTGTAGTAGTGATCTCATACAATATTTGTCCTTTTGTGATTCACTTATTTCACTCAGCATAAGGTCCTCCAAATTCATCCATGTTGTGAGATGGTTCATTCCATTGTGCATAGGTACCATGGTTTGTTAAGCCATTCATCTGTTGATGAGCACTTAGGTTGTTTCTGTCTTTTGCTATTGTGAATAAGGCTGCAACAAACATGGGTGTGCATATGTCTGTTCATGTCACAGCTCTTATTCGTTTAGGGTATATACCTAGGACTGGGATTGCTGGATCATATCTTTCAACTTTCTTGATAATGTCCTTTGATACCAAAATGTTTTTTATTTTGATAAAGTTCAGTTTATCTATTTTTTAAATTTTTCTAGTTGTATGATCTGTATATTTTCAAGAGGTCACCCTGACTGCTTTGTGGAGACTGGATAAGAAGAGGGGGGCAAAGGTGGAATGAGGACACTGATTCCTAAGCAGGCCAGGGCCGAAATGGTGGCGTCTGGGCCGAAATGGTGGTGCCTGGGCTAAGATGGGAATGGTGGAGTTGGAGATGGGGATGGTTTCCAGCCATGGAGAGCTAGGATAGCTGGAAAAATGTTCAGCTCAGCTTGAAATGCTAACAGGGCATTTTCAGTGCAGTATGTGTAGGGAGAAAGGACGCGGATTCTTTTTTGTTTGTTTTCACCTTTGTTGAGATATAATTGACGCACAATAAACTGTAAGGAGCCCTGTGGGTGCGGTGGTTAAGCACTCAGCTGCTAACCAAAAGGTTGGTGATTACAACCCACCAGCCACTCTGTGGGAGAAAAGACCTAGTGACCTGCTCCCGTAAAGATTACAGCCTAGGAAGCCCTGTGTCACATAGGGTCACTGGGAGTTGGAATCAACTCAACGTCATACAACAACAACAACACAGTAAACTGTACATTTAAAGTGTACAATTTGATGAGTTTTGACGCATGTATACACCTGTGAATCCAGCACCATTTCCTGGCAACCGCTGATCTGCTTTCTGTCCCTATAGGCTCGTATATATTTTCTAGAAATTTATATAAATGGAAGTTTACGTTATGATTAGGTATTCTTTTTTGCCTGTCTTCTTTCATGCAGCGTCATTTCTTGAGATTCATCCATATTTGACATGTAGATTTTATTTGGGCTTTGCTGCTCATTTTATACCTTAGATGGTGCTGGTGCTGGTGGTTATTTGCCGTTGAGTAGGCTCTGACTCATGGTGATTTTATGTAGAACAGAACAAAGCGGGACTGCCAGTCCTGCACCATCTTCATGATTGTTGGTATGTTCCATTGTTGCAGCTATTGTGTCAATCCATCTCACTGAGGGTTTCCCTCGTTTTCGTTGGCCCCCTACTTTCCCAAACATGATGTCCGTTTCTAGTGATTGGTCTTTCCTGATGATGCGTCCAAAGTAAGTGAGCTGAAATCTCATCATCCTCTTTTCTAAGAAACATTCTGGTTGTATTTCTTCTAAGGTTGATCTGTTAGTTCTTTTGGCAGTCCATGGTATCTTAAGTCTCTTACATCCCTGCAGATGAAACTGAGGTCCGCTAACCAGCATCATCACATCACCTGGGAGCTTTTTAGAAATGCAGAATCTCAGGTTCCACCCCAGATGCACTGAATCAGAATCCACAGCTTGGCAAGATCTCCAGGTGATTTGTGCGCGAGTTAAAGTTTGAGAAGCACTGACTTACGCTCACGGGACCTCTCTTGGTTTCTTTTCTTTCCTTGTTTGTGGCCCTTAGGCATAGGGAGTTGAGTTGAGTTCATTACACTCAGTTAATAGCACATTGTCGTCATCAGCTTTTGCGGGACCTTCCTTTTGTCTCACAGCATCAGTTGCGTATTTTCTTCTCCCCATCCTCATTCTCGTTACCATCCCCCATAGGCACCCACTCTAATGTGTTTGGAATATGTTCTTAAATTTGCATGGATTGTTGTGAAATATGTGGTGTCGTTTTGTGTGAGTATGTGTTTTAAATTTACATAAATTTTATTGTGCTACAAATCTCCTTCCATTCCCAACTTTTCTCATTCGGCGCTGTTTTTGAGAAGATCCACCGTATTGCTCTATGTCCATCTAGTATGTCGCTTCTTACTGATACTGAGGACCCCCTCATGTGTTTTCACCGCCTGTGACTTGTCCTTTCTCCTAGTCATGGGCGAGGGGCCCTAAGGTTGTCGCCAGCTCCCTGCTACCACAAGCACCTTCTCATCAATCATCCTTGTAAGCTGGACTTGGGTTTCCATCATTGTGAAACAGGTGTCTTTGACTAAGTGACCTGAGTCTCTGCAGCTCCAACTCAGTCGCTTAGTTTGTAAGTGAAAAGACATGGCTGTGAGTTGCAGGCTTCCAAACTGTCAGCCAGAAGATCTGAATAGTTACGTTTTCCTTTGAGTTAAGTTTCTGGCTGACACCGTGGATGGTCTGCAATCCTTTGATAATCAGAGTCCCTGAGACCTTCTCTTTTCCCCTAAGCTCTTGAAGTGCCTCAACCTCTGAGTTTTTTTTTTTTTTTTTTCCCCCTGTGAATAATACACCAGCTGCTCCAGGGAGCTGAGTGTCGCACCAGTTTGCAGCTCTGTTTCAGATCCTGTTTCTGCAAATTCCTCAGAAGGGAATGACAGTTTCTACTCTTGTGTAATCATTTATAGATCAGGTAATGATTTCCCTCTTGGCTTAATGACAGTTCTCTTCTCAGGAGAGCGGGTCAGGCTTGTCACATACTGCTGATGTTGCCTCTGGTGTGGGCCCAGCAGATCAAACGCTGTGGCTCTTACTGCCATTCTGTCTCACCTCTGGCACCTACAATGAAGTTCAGCAGGAAAAGTCGCTTCCCTCAAAGGACTCTCAGGACCTGTGAGACTCTGGGGAGCAGGCTCACAGTGGGAGGAGGGGGCACGAGAAATAGCAGACTCTATTGCCTTTGGCTCTGAGGTCATTGAAAGACAGGGTCTGCCTGCCTCCCTCCCCATTCGACACACTGGCTGGACTTAGAGGGGCTGCCTTGGAGAGCAGGAGGCTGGGGAAAACCAGGGGAGGGTCTTTTCGGTGAGTGAGGGGGCTGCCCAGTGACTTTTCAGTGGAATTCCAAACCACTTGCCACCCAGTCAATTCCAACCCATGGCAACCCTACGTGTGACAAGTAGAACTGTGCTCTATAAGGTTTTCAATGGCTGACTTTTCGGAAGTAGGTCACCAGGCCTTTCTTCTGAGGTGCTTCTGGGTGGACTTGAACCTTTTGGTTAGTAGCTGAGCAAGTTAACCCAGGGACTTCCGGTGGAATACAACAACTGCTAAATGCGACTTTACCATGTGCCAGGCTCTGTGTTGGTTTGGTGGGCTTAGGGTGGGAGGCCTGAATAGTAGCCCAAGAAGACATCCCTCTAGGAGAACTTCAGTGGAATGCTACCTCGTTTGCCCAAACATATCAGTAGTGGTGGAACCCAATGGACCCAAAACCGGCTTCTCTGGATCGGTGTGAAAATAAATTCCATTGTCAATTACCCAGGCTAATGAGCAGCAAGCAGAGACACTCCTAAATAAAAATTTAATTAAGAAAAAGTGGCCTATGCCAGTGGTTTCCAAGGGTAGTCTGTGGACCCGTACTAGACTGTGACTGACTTTTTGCAGGTGAGATTAGGAAAACGCAAACAGTGTAGTGAGTTGTTCATGAAGCTAAACTTATTCAACATTAAGGACTATTCTTTATTCAAAGATGGTCATCCTACATCCCTGGGGTTCATGAAGTTGACATGAAGGTAGAAGTTATAGTAAATGATAATAGACGATGACCGTTGTGTGCCGTCAGGTTGATTCCAACTCATACTGACCCCATATGACAGAGTAGAACTGTCCCACAGAGGTTCCTAGACTGTAAGCTTTACGGAAGCAGATCTCTAGGTCTTTCTCCCTCCGAGTTGCTGGGTGGGTTCGAACCGCCAATCTTTCGATTAGCGGCTGAGGACTTACCGGTTGTGCCACCAGGGCTCCTTAGAAGGTCCTACAAAGTCGTTATGTGGCCACACGAGTTGAGACATCTCTGACAGGCCCTCTAGTGTGTGTGTGTCTGTGTGTGTGTCTGTGTGTGTGTGTGTCTGTGTCTGTGTGTGTGTCTGTGTGTCTGTGTTTGTGTGTGTGTCTGTGTCTGTGTTTGTGTGTGTGTCTGTGTGTCTGTGTGTGTGTGTGTGTCTGTGTGTGTGTCTGTGTGTCTGTGTTTGTGTGTGTGTCTGTGTGTGTGTGTCTGTGTGTGTGTCTGTGTGCACGCCTGCGTGCACTCTTACGCGTGCATTCGCATTTGTGTGTGTGCGTGTGTGTGTACATTTTACTGGTCTGTGCAATTCCAAAGCCTGAGAACCACATGCAACCCTGGGAATCAGATAGACTGATTCTTAGCTTCTCCTGGCAGACCCATTCTCCCTCCCCCCCAAACTAATATCTAACACATTAGATCCAATTTGTGCCTAAGTAATATAGATTCCTTTGTTTCTAATAATGACAATTTTTTGGTTAAGATCAAAATCTTTCCTTTGCAAGAGGAGCTAACTCTACAAATTAAGTTAATTTGGCAAGCATTTACATTTTAATGAATATATTCTGTGAAAAATTGCATAAGTTAAAATGCAAATGAGCAGCGGAAGGAGGAAATGATGAGTGGTCTTTGGTGGGTAATTGAGATTCCCTCGGCTCTTCTGCTGTGGGCGTGGGGTCCAGGCCTGGGCTCCCAGGGCAGGGGGCTGGGACAGGGAGCCTCCGTGGGGCCTGCTTCCTCTGCTGTATTTAAATGGAGAGTCAGAGTAAGAACGTAATTAAATTGTGGCCGTAGAGCTAGACAACTTAACTAGAGCCCGCTCGTGCTACACGCTCCAGAATTTAATTTTCCGAATAAACTCAGTGTGGCTTTGATGCCCAGGAGGATCAATAGAATGGAAATTGCTTGCAGTTTCCCCTAAAGTGTTACAATGGATTACTGCTCTCACATTTCCCCTCCATGCTCCTTTTTTTCTGCCAGAGACAGCCTGGTATTCACTCCAGGCACATACTGTTTGAGGAAACAGAAAAAAAATAAATAAAAAGGAAAACGACAACCCACGCTCGCTAGGGGATGAGCCCGTGTCCTCCCACATGTGAGGTGAGGGCTCCCGGGTCACTGGGCCCGTGTCCTCCCGCGGGTGAGGTGAGGGCTCCCCGGTCACTGGGCCCGTGTCCTCCCGCGGGTGAGGTGAGGGCCCCCGGGTCACTGGGCCCGTGTCCTCCCGTGGGTGAGGTGAGGGCTCCCGGGTCACTGAGGAGAGAAAGGTCGTGTGAAGAACGGAGAATCCCCACCCACCTCTGAGGGGCTTCATGGAGGTAGGAGCTGTGGGGGGACGTGTGGGGGTTCTGGGGGCTCTTCCTCTCATCAGGTCACCTTCCCAAGGAGCCCACCCAACAAGGAGAGTCAAACCTTGGTTCCAAGGGTGCGGCTGCCCAGAATCTCACTGCCTGCTGATCTGCTCTGGAATCTTGGGGAATGTTCTATCTCCTTCACATTCTCTCAGAATAATGGGGTCAGGGAAGAGTCCCAGGTGGCAGTGGCTTGCTTCCTCCTTTGGGGCTCAAATTGCAGAAATGACTGCAACCCACAGACTATCTGGAGTTTTAATCTAAATGTTTCAGCTCTGGAGTTAACTTTACAGGGTCAAGCCTGACATCCTTTTTTTGTTCCTGTGGGGAGACACCAATGAGCCTGTATAGTTGGCAGTGAGAAGGGACCCTTGGAAGCAAGGTTTCCGGGCCATAGGCACCCGGCTAGTGGGGGCTTGGGAAACCCTTGCCTGGTTCCAGTATGGCAGCCAGACTGGGGCTTAGAGAGTAGGAGGCTGCATTTCAACCCAGCAGGTGTTCACTGGGCGTGTTTTGTGGGTAAGACCCTGTGTTAAGCATTGCATGTTGGGGCAGGGACCTGGGGGCAGAGATGAATAAGACTCAGTTCTTGCCCTCAGGGAGTTTATAGGTTAGACAGGTACCCGAAGGCTTTCATGCTCAGCAGGGTTACATGGATTCAGGAACCTGAAACGTGATGAGTCCAACCTCCTTATTTTGCATGTGGGGAAACCAAGGCCCAGAGCGGGGTCACCCAGCTGGTCGGTGGCAGAGCTAGAACTGGAACGCCAGCCTCCTAGTTTTGTTTCCTGTCACACACATTGTTCTGCATTCCCCTGGGCTGCAGCAGGGACGGGGATGTGGGAGTAGAGCAGGGATGAGTGGAGGTCAGGAGGGGGAACGCTGGCACTGAAGTTGCCCCAAGCTTGCTGTGGGCTTTGCTGCTCTCTGCAGGGCAGAGGGGTCTCACCAGCCCCCTATAGCTGGTGCTGGTGATGCCTCCTGGGGCTGACAGACTGACCGTGTTTTGAGACTTCTGGAGAGTGAAAGTTCTGGAAAATTTATTAGTGACAGTAGACATCGGCTACCCAGAGGCTACAGAAATTTATGGAGTTTTTGTTTCTTTTTTGTCACGGAATATGTTATCAGCATGTCTGTTGCTTGATTTCCTGCTAAATTCCTCTCTGTCTTTAAAAAAATAAAAACACTCTCGGAGTTTGGAGTCCCTTGAAGCATTTTAATGAACTCTCTTCCTGAGTCACTTGTTCTTCCTGGTGTTTGGTCTCCCCACCCCAATCTCTCTCTCCTGGCTCTGACTCCAAGACTTGCAAGGAGCTTGGGACTTGTCCTTCTGCAGGGCTGGGACCAGGGCGAAGCAAGCTAGCTGCCTCTGGGGTGCAACATTTAGGGAGGCGCTCCGTCCCAGGGTCTGCAAGTGATGAGTCAGCACCTGCGAGTGAGCGTCTCCTTAAATTTTCCGCCCTAAGCACCTCAGGTGCCTCACCCTAGACCTAGCCTTGCTTTCCAGATTGCTTCTGTCCACTCCTTCACATTCAGAGAGAGAAGCAAAGGGAACATCTCTGGAGTTCAGACAGATGAATGACGAGAAATGGCAGTGATCTAAACAGACTCAGGTGAAGCCCATCTCCGAACACGTGTCCATAGGAAGAACGCGCTTCCATTTGGAGGTCTTCATGCTCCATGCTGACTGTGGGGAAACTGGACAGTTGCTCAGCCCTCCCTTCTGTGGTCCGTTTGGTTCCTGATGCAGATCCTGTCCCCAGAGAAAAGCCCAGAAAAAGGCAGCTGGATTGGGAATCAGGGCAGACAGGGCGCCCCCTTGTTGCTTTTTGGAGCTCACGGTATTTACAGGGCTTCAGTGGAGGTGAAATTAAAAAAACAAAACCACAGCTGTTACTAATTTAAAATGTGCCATTCCCCTCATCCCACCCCCTGGAATGGAGGAGAGGAATTATTGAATATGTGACATAGGAGGAGAGACACAACCGTGCATATTAAGCAGGGGGAAGAGTGATTGCCGAATACGTGATGTAAAAGGAGATAGTCACCACAAAATTAAGTACAAAAAAATTCAGTGGAAAATAATTATTGTCTATACATTATAGGCTTGACATATGGTAAGTTTTCTACTTTTAAAGGCCCCTTGT
>NW_004443966.1:11706132-11721651 GCF_000243295.1 Trichechus manatus latirostris | reverse complement strand
CCCCCCCCATGATGCTACACTGTCTGAGATGTCCAAGTTATTTTCTTAGCTTTTAACCCCTTGTGGGCATTTTTCCCCAGCTGGGAGGATGAGGACCCCAAAACGATCTCTGGGGTTTCTGAGCTCCCTTTGGTCACGTCAGCAGAAATCTCCCAAATCCTAAAACCCGTCTCCATCAAGTAGGTTCTGACTCATGGCAACCCCATGTGTTACGAGTAAAACTGCTCCATAGAGTTTTCTCGGCTGTAATCTTTACGGAAGCAGATCACCAGGACTTTCTTCCATGGTGCCACTGGGTGGATTTGAACCTCCAACCTTTAGGTTAGTAGACGAACACAAACTGTGTGACCCGGGGACCTTCCCAAACCCTGGGGCCTCTAAAATTTTCTCTGGCTCTTTCTCCTCTACCCCCTCCCAAGTTGTAATATTTTTGAACAGTGGATGTTAGTGGGGGACAAGATCAAATGGGAAAGGAGGGGTGGCTGGCTTCAGAGGTGGAGCTGGGCTAGGTTTCCTCCCCGGGGGTGTGTTTCAGGAGGGCATTGTGGACTTCTGGTTGTCCTCTTCCCTGGAAAAATGCAGGAGTCACATCTCTCACAGCATTAAAGCTCATCTGATCCAGCCCCTCATTTTACAGCAGAGCCAGAAGGGGGGAAGAGTTCAGAGGCAGGTCTGGATAAAGACCCAGGTGTCCTCTGGTTTCCCATACACCATGCCTCAGTTCACCGGGGTGAGTTTTCTCTTGATGAAGCTCTGGGCACATACTTCATTCTTCTCTTGGATGGGGTAGGGGTGAAGGTGGGGTGGGACATTTCCCAGGGGTCTATAATAGAGCAACTCTATCTGTCTCTGCCTTCAGCCCCTTTCCAGTTCCTAGCCTCATCCTGCCCTTTGGGGACCTTTCTGGGTTATTGCCTGTTCGTCTCCAGGTGCAATGGAAATAGGATTTGCTGATGACTTTTGGATTCAGGGCCAGGTATACATGGACTAGGCAATTTCCTTGGGTTCGCAGTTCCTGTGGAATAATTGAGATCAAGCTGGAATGAGATGCCAAGAATAGACTGCGAAGCCCAGACCAGATGACCTGCCACTAAGTGCTGTGACACCAGGGAGAGGATCCTTTCTCAGAGAGAGAGAGAGAGCACACAGGTCTCAGGCTTTCCAAGAGAGCGTGGTCACCCCTCGGAGGACCATTCTGTTGGAGAGGCTGCTGGCAATTGAAGGGGACATTGACTTCATCTACCTGGAGTTGTTGTTGCTGGGTGCTGTCGAGTCGACTCCGACTGATAGCGACCATATGCGACAGAGTAGAACTGCCCCACAGGGTTTTCTAGACTGTAATCTTTACGGGAGCTACTGCCAGGTCTTTATCTCATGGAGCTACTGGGTGGGTTTGAACTGCTAACCTTTTGGGTAGTCACCAAGTGCTTAATCACTGCACCACCAGGGCTGCTGATTTGACGATAAACAGTCCAAGAATGGTCTCTGCAGGAAGCTGGCTGCCAGGGTCTTCCCCTGCAGTGTGGTGGCTTGCGAGGAAGGTGGGCTGGACCCTTTGTAAACAGCACCAAGAGCTTGGAGTTGTCCCTCTGGTCCTCACTGGTCTTCTTCCTGGAGGGAGGGAGGACAGTCATTCATTCATCCTCAGCTTTGTAGATCTTATCTCATTCTTTTAGTTGCAGTTGGCTATTTATGTCCCCCACTAGACTAACTTCCCTGGGATAATTCGGGCTTGAGAGAGGATGGCCTGGAGAGAGGAGGGGAGGCTGGGATAGTGGAGACATCTGGGGATGGGAGGTGGCCTGTAGAAGCTCAAATACAAAATACTAAATAATTGCCTTCTGTAATGAAGGACTTACATAAAAACAGAGGCTTTGGATGGAAATGTGGACCCCAAATCTATTGATTCATCTGGGGACTGATTGTGGTAGAGATGGCCCTAGGCTTGGCATTTTGAATAGGAGGATCCCTGTTGCCTGAGGGGGCGAATATAAAGCCTGTATGAGAAAAATGTCCCAGACTACAGAGCAACTGGTGAGGTGGATGCCCCAACATCCGGAAGGTGCCCGAGGAGGGGAACGTTTGCGTTGCATTGGTGCTGCTGCTTCTCGGCAGGGACAGGCCCTTCAAGCCCCAATGGTACCTCAAACATGACCCCTCACTGTGGTCCAAATAAAAAGAGATGTGTACAAGGCAAACGGTTAACAAGCTCAGCTGCTAACTGAAAGGGTGGAGGTTGGAGTCTACCCAGAGGTGCCTCGGAGGAAAGACTTGGTGATCCACTTCCAAAAAAATCAGCCATTGACAACTTTATAGAGCACAGCCCTACTCTGACACACGGGGGTCGCCATGAGTTGAAGTTGACTCAACAGCAACTGGTTTTGGTGCTGTGGTTAGGCAGGGATGGGAAAAGGAATGCAGAATATTCAGGCTTGTGAGGTATTATTTGACACAGAATCAAAAGCCCAGAGTTCTGGAGCCAGCCTCGCTATGAACTCATTGTGTGTCTTGGGGCAAGCCTTGGTCCTCTCAGAGCCTCACTTTCCTCATCGGTGAACAGGAAACACACGGCTGGGTAATTTGAGGAGAGTTGAATCAAGGGGCTGTTTTCAAAGGTGTGGGCAGGGTACAGGGAAACCACGCTTGTGGGGTAGGATGAGTGACAGTCTGGCTCTTTCTGCTCCTAGACCTGAAGGGGCAGGGAAGGGGAGCAGTCATCAGAGCTAGAGAGAGAGAGATGAGCTGGGTGGAGAGGGCCGCCTGACAGGAGCTGTGACCTTCAGGACATTGCCAGCCCAGGATGGCCCTGCAGGGATGGAGCCAGACAAACAAATACCCCGGCCTCATTCTCTTCCCTCCCATCTGCTGCCAGGGCTCGCCATTGGCTGAACCCAAATAGAAGCAATCTTGCCCACTAATGCCGTCCATACAGGTCAGCCTCCCAGGCCACAGAGCAGGCTGGAGCGTGAGTGTGGGGCATGAATGGGCAATATCCAGACTACCAGGGACTAGTCTAGTTGGCCTTCCAGCTCTAGGATAGAATATAAGAGGGGGGCGAGACGAGGG
The DNA here is from genome assembly GCF_000243295.1 of Trichechus manatus latirostris. Classification (NCBI taxonomy): domain Eukaryota; kingdom Metazoa; phylum Chordata; class Mammalia; order Sirenia; family Trichechidae; genus Trichechus; species Trichechus manatus. The sequence continues at coordinate 11,718,585 of NW_004443966.1, read as the reverse complement.
CCAGGCATTTGTTGATTCCTGCAGACCTTTTGGGTCTCTGCTTGTGGGAGAGGGTGTCTCCCCAGCCTACCTAGCGAAAGGCGGAGGCCATCGCCTGCTGAGCAAACTTCCGACTCCAGCCTGGTTCTGGGGCTGCGGTGGGTCTTCTCCCTCCCTGCTCCACCACCGCCTGCCATCCGTCACTCTGCCAGCCGCATGAAGTCATGATAGATTAGTGCACATTAGGCCTCCCATCCTGCAGGCCTAAAAGCCGGGGCTTTACCAATCGGTGGGGGGCAAGGCGGTGGGGGGTGAGCGGGGCGTGCACCGGGAGCTGGAGGCGCCGGGAATTAATAAGCACTTGGAGACGGCAGGGATATTGAACTCATTCATTAAATCAATCCTTACCCAAGAAGGATGAGGGAATGAAATTTTGGACAATTAGTGAGTAATGACAACCTTGTGAAAGGAGCTATTGACAAAGTGTGTGGAGGTGGGAGAGGGCGGGCGGCCCGTGGGGTCGCAAAGGAAACGCAGATGGTAGTAAATTGGCAGGGCGGGATGGACCCTCTTGGAGAGGAGGGTGGTGTTGGGTGGGGTTCTCTCAGGTTGGGTGTGGGGAGCAGGGGAGAGTTGTAGCGTGGTCTTTTTACTGGGTTAGAGAAAGAGACGAGGTCGAGACAGCATCTGGAGACTTGGACAGGGTGACCCAGAAATCAACGCTGCCCCCCTCCTCCCCCTACCTCTCCATCCTGCCTCTTCCCCCCACCTGTCCATCCCCTCCTCTTCCTCCACTTCTCCATCCCCTTCTACCCCCACCTCTCCATTTCCCCTCCTCCCCCCACCTCTCCATCCTCCCGCCTCTCCCCCACCTGTCTACCCTCTTCCCCCCTGCCACCTCTCCATCCCCTCCTCTAGGGACCTCCAGCAATTGGCAGTGGAGGATTAGGGTCCCTGCATCCTGGACAGACCCCAGCCCCATTTTGGCTGAAGGACCCTCATTGCTCTGTGTGGGAATCCCAGCAGGCTTTGCTGCAGGGGCTTTCTCACGTCCTATATCAGCACCTGGTTCACAGGAGCAGGACCATGGCCTAGCTCTCCTCCCAGCCCTGGCTTTTTTCTCCTCTCGTCTTTTTGACCTCCCTCCTGTGTGAGCTAGAGCCCTGGTGGTACAGTGGTTAAGAGCTCCGCCACTAACCAAAAAGGTCAGCAGTTTGAATCCCCCAGCCACTCCTTGGAAACCCAATGGCACAGTGCTACTCTGTCCTATAGGGTCACTGTTGGAATCGACTCAACAGCAATGGGTTCTGTGTGAGCTGGTGTCCGGCCTGTCCCAGTCTGAGGAGTCTGACAGAAGCCTTGGCTGTCTTCTCTCCCCTTGCCAGGCCTCTGCCATGACATCCTGCCTTGGTGCTGGGGTCACTTTGACTCCAACAAAAGCTACAGCAGCCATAGAGCCTTTCCTTTGAAGGAGGCTGTTACAAGCAGCTTCCTCAGAGCAGAGCCTGAGGCAGGGACTCAGCACCCATGACTCATTCTTGGGTGCTCTTTAGAAAGAAACCAAAAGCGAGGGAGGGAAACAAAGTAGAGAAGGAGAAGGAGGTAAGCAAGGACACAGCCTCAGGTAAAGCCTAACCTTGGCCTGTCTCACAGGGAGAGGGTTCTGGAGCCTGAAACGGACCTCACAGGGACCCCCTGGTGGCGAGTGGGCCAGCCTTTTCTATGAGTCCATCAATGAGGGCCACCAAGAAGGGGGATTTATAACTTCCTGGGCAGGGGGCTCTAGTCAGCAGAGGGCAATTCTCTGTGTGAGGGGAGCAGCAACCCGCCCTCCCACAGCCAGGGGATAAGGGCACCACAGTGTCCACTGCAGAGGCACTTCAGAGCCTCCGCGGTCACCCCCTTTCGTTCTATAAGTGATGATAACAATAATAATTCTTTACATTCATATGCACTTCATGAGCTACTGGACTCTCAAAAAAAAAGATCTCATTTTATCTTTACCGCTCAACTCCCCTTGCCGGAAAGGTTTTATCTCCATTTTACAGACAGGAAACTGAAGCCCAGAGAAGCTCAATGGTGTGTCCAAAGATCACCCAGCTAGTAGGCGAGAAGGCTGGGACCTGAAGCCCTCAAAGGCACCGCGGTGGTTCAGCTCGGATTGCCTCCCAGCTAGGCTTTCCCTGTTAGAGACTTCTCTCTTAATGGGAGAAAAAAATGGCCCTAAATGGAGCACCTTATTAGCATCTTATTTATGCTTCCTCCACCCCACCTCCTTCTTAGGCAGTCTTCTCCACAAAATGCAGGACTCTGAGCACTGTCCTCCTCTGGACAAGACTCCCCGCAGGCTGAGAGGTGCCCGGAAGGATGCTTTCTCTTTCCAGGTTTTCTCCACCTGCCCCATCTCTCCCTGCCCCTCACCCCGGTTCTTGACTCAAGCCTTTATACTGTTGCTGTTATTGTGATTATAGGGGAGAGGCCACTGCACCTCTAATGCAGCCTTTTATGTACAAAGAGGAACAAAAGGAGCCACACTTAATTTAAGATGTCAAGTTAGGTTTCCGTCTGGAGTTTTTTTTGGCAGACAGTCTCTTAGTAAATTACATCTGACAACCCAAAATAAAGCATGCCCAAGATTTATGCTTCCTGTGGACTTTCGGAGCCCAGCTCAGGAGATGGCACGGCAGGGTGAAGGACTGGCTAATTGGGAAAATTCTGTGTGTGACTTACCTCGATGGTACCAGGAAGGCTGCCCGCCATTCACCTGCAGTAGGAAGGGGCGGGACAGGGCTGGCAGAGTCTCGTCCTGTGACCTGGCATTGGGATGGAGCTCTTCTGGTCTGGGATGCTTTCTTCTCAGAATTAACTGCAAAAAAATAAAAAGAAACAGAACTGGGCAGGGAAGCTTTAGATAAGGAACCAAGGACGTGACATCTTTGAAAGTTTTCCCAAAGGAGATGTCAGTGTTCTCTAAGCCCGCCAGAATTTACTTTAGCTATTACTATGGATGAATAATTATGGGCAAGCCAGCAAGTACTGCGGGTTCACGGCAGGTTAATTGGGAATAATGGGTTTCATTCCAAACCGTGAGAAATGATATTTCAGAGAGAAAGCGAGCAAGAGGGAGAGAGAGAGAGAGGCTGCTCTCCCTCCCTGAGTGTGCCAGCCTGTCCTCGCATTGCACGTTTGGCTCTGCTGGTCCTGGCCAAGTCTCTTGAGTCCAGGCATCTGGGCCTGGCTCTTTGTTGGGCAAGAGGTGGGGGACAGCTAGGGAGGTGGGGGGGCGAAACTAGAGAGATCAGCTGGCTCATTTGCATCGCTTTCCCTTCCTGAAATTAGAATGGGCATCCTAGCGTTTAATCATCGCTTGAATATTCATTGGGTGCGAAGGATGGGCCAGACCTTGTGCAAGTTGCTGGGAGTCTGTGCATCTCCACATGACTCGCTGGTGGTGAGCAGGGCATGGAGTGACAGAGGCCAACGCTGACTGCACGGTACGGTCTGGTACAAACAGAATGCCAGCCACAAATGGGAGCCCCATATGGAATATTAAATTTCCTAGTAAAAACAGAAAAAACCCGTTGCCGTTGAGTTGATTTTCACTCATAGGGACCCTATAGGACAGAGTAGAGCTGCCCCATAGAGTTTCCAAGGCTGTAATCTTTACAAAGGAGCCCTGGTGACAAAGTAGTTAAGAGCTTGGCTGCTAAACAAAAGGTTGGCAGTTCGAATCCACCAGCTGCTCCTTGGAAACCCTATAGGGCTGTTCTACTCTGTCCTACAGGATTGCTACGAGTCAGAATTGACTTGATGGTAATGGGTTTTTGGTTTAATCTTTACAGAAGCAGACTGCCACATCTTTCTCCCAAGGAGCGGCTGGTGGGTTCAAGCTGTCGAGCTTTCAGTTAGCAGCTGAGCGCTTTAACCACTTCGCCACTAACCCATTGCTGTTGAATAGATTCCGACTCTTAGTGACCCTGTAGGACGGAGTAGAACTGCCCCATAGGGTTTCCAAGGAGCGGCTGGTGTGGATTCGAACTGCCTACCTTTTAGTTAGCAGCCGTAGGTCTTAACCACTGTGCCACCAGGGCTTCTTAATTTCCTAGTAGCCACATGAAAAAAAGTCAAAGGAAACAGCTGACATTAATTTTAATCATAAACTTATTTAACCCAGTATATCCAAAATATTATCATTTAAACATGTACTCAATATAAAAAAAAATTGTTGATGAGATATTTCACACTTACAGCACATTTCAGTTTGGACTAGCTGCTTTCCAAGTGCTCGGTAGCCACTCGTGACCACTGGCTACTGTACTGCGTGGTGCAGGATCAGATCCTTATGAATCTCTCTCTCTCTCTCTCTCTCACACACACACAGACACACACACAGACACAGACACAGACACACAGACACACACACACACACACACACACACACACACACACTCAGTGAGTGCTGTGAAGAAATTCACAGCAGCTAGCAGGTAGGCCTACAGGCAGGGGCTGGAGCAGCTCAGGGCACATTTCCTAAGAGAAGTAACCATTTGAGCCACAGTGAAGGACATGCAGCAGTTACCAAGGCCAAGGGTCAAGGGGTGAGCCTCCCAGGCAGAGGGAACTGCATGTGTGAAGGCCGTGTCAGGGTAGTGGAAGGAACTGAGAAGACCACTGTAGCTGAAAGTGATGAGCAAGGGAAGAACAGCGAGATGAGGCTGGGAGAGTCAGCCAGGGGTTGCAGGGCCTTGTAGGTGACCATGAGGACTTGGGTCTTATCCTCAGAGCAGAAGGGAGCCAGGAAGGAGAGTGATGGGACCAGAGCTTCGTTTTCTGAAGCTCGCTCTAGCTGCTGGGAGGAGCCTGGGTTAGGGCAGTGAGGGTGATCATCCTAGCATGCTGCCCAGGGAGCTTCAGAAGGTGCAGCTGCTGCCGCTCCCCCCCAGGAAGGGGTAGAGCAGCACCAGTGTGGGGGGGAAGAAATTGACCATGCCTGGAGCAGGTCACTGCAACTTGACCTGCCTGGGAGTTGGGCTCTAGATGGACATTTCAGCTCCACCTTCTGGCTGTGTAATCTCAGCCAGCTGTCTCTCCCTGCCTGGGCCTTCTTTAGCTGTAAAAATGAGGTAGGGTGATATATAAATGGCCAATCACCACAGGAAAAGATGCTTAACATCATTAGTCATTCCAAACCTATTGCTGTTGGGTCCATTCCGACTCATAGTGACCCTATAGGACAGAGTAGAACCGCTCCATGTGGTTTTCAAGCAGTGGCTGGTGGATTCGAACTGCTGACCTTTTGGTTAGCGGCTGAGCTCTTAACTACTGTGCTACCAGTCTACCATTAGTCATTAGGAAGATACAAATCAAAACCCCAGTGAGATAACACTTCATACCCACTAGGATGGCTATTATCGGGAAAAAAAAAAAACAACAGCAGAAAATAACAGGTGTTGGCGAGGATGTGGAGAAATTGGATGCAGCTGCTGTGGAAAACAATTGGTGGTTTCTCAAAAAATTAAACATAGAATTCCCATGTGACCCAGCAATTCCACTCCTAGGTATGTAGACAAAAGAACTGAAAGCAGGAACGCAAACAGATATTTGTACACCAGTGTTCACTGCAGCATTATTTACAATGGCCAAAAGGTGGAAACCACCCAAGTGCCCATCAGCAGATGAATGGATAAACAAAATGTGGTACATACACACAATGTAATATGATTCAGCCATAGAGAGAAATGAAGTCCTGATACACGCTACGACATGGATGAACCTTGCAAATATTATGCTGAGTGAAATAACTCAGGCATGAAAGGACAAATATTGTATGATCCCCACTTGTATGAAATATCTAGAATAGGCAAAGGCATAGAGACAGACAGTAGATGAGTGGTTGCCAGGGGCTGGAGGGATGGAGGAATGCGGGTACTGACTTCCTGTTTGTGGTGGTAGAATAGTTGGAAATAGTGGTGATGGTTGCACAACATGGTGAATGTAATTAATGTCACTGAATTGTACACTCAACATGGCAAAAATATTTTACAGAAATAAAATGAGATGGGAGGAGAGGTGTGTGAACCAAGGGTCTCTGAAACCTCATGAGAATAGGATTGTCTTGGACATGACTTCCTTTGCCCTGGTTGGCTCTGGGCTTAGTTTCTTTCTCTAGCCCCAGGCGTGGGGGCTACACTGCATCGCCTGGAGCCATTTGCCCTGTTAAGATACCCAGCTCCTCTGCAGCTCTGCTCACTGGGGCTGTGTGGCTGTGAAAGGCAGGGATGGGGCTGTGAGGCAGCATCCATGTGAGGAGAGTGGGTGCCCTTCAGACCTCTGCCTTGGCTGCAACATCAGGGACTGTAACCAAGTTCAGTGTGTCCCGGGGAGGGAGCATAGGAGGACAGGAACTGGAAAGCCACATCTTGAGGAGCAATTCTGCCTGCCCTTGCTGTGTTCTCCTCCCTGTGACTGTGAGAATTTGCAACTTCATTCACTCACGCATTCATTCAGCAGATATTTATCCAGGGCTTCTTTGTGCCGGGCAGCATACCAGGTACTGGAGACACCAGGGTGATCGTGGAAAGAGTCAGTGTCTTAGATATCTACTGCTGCTGTAACAGAAATGCAAGTGGGTGGCTTTAACAAACAGAAATTTATTCTCTCACGGTTTAGGAGGCTAGAAGTCTGAATTCAGGGTGCTAGCTCCAGGGGAAGGCTCTCTGTCTCTGTTGGCTTTAGGAGAAGGTCCTTGTTATCAAACTCCCCCTGGTCTAGGAGCTTCTCAGCACAGGAACCCTGAGTCCAAAGGCTGTGCTCCACTCCTGGCTCTTCTTGCTTGGTGGTAATGAGGTCCCCATCTCTCTGCTTGCTTCTCTCTCCTTTTATCTCTTGTAAGATAAAAGGTGATGCAGGCCACATCCAGGGAAACTCCCCTCACATCAGATCAGGACTGTGACCTGAGTAAGGGTGTTACACCCCACCCTACTCCCTTTTAACATAACCTAATCTTGCCTCATTAACTACAGGCAGAGATTAGGATTTACAAAATATAGGAAAATTACATCAGTTTGCAAAATGGAGGACAACCACACGATACTGGGAATTATGGCCTAGCCAAGCTGACACATATTTTTGGGGGACACAATTCAATCCATGACAGTCAGGGAAGGCACCTCAGAGAAGATGACTTGAACCAGCCATGGGGAGATCTGGGGAAAGAGCTCTCCAGGCAAAGGGAACAGCGTGTGCAAAGGTCCTGAGATGGGGTGAGCTTGGCTTGCTGGAGGAACAGACAGAAGGCCTATCAGGCTGGAGCGAAGAGAACAAAGAGGGGATGATGTGAGATGAAGCCAGAGAGGTGAGCAGAGGCCAGATCGTGGTGGGCCTTCTAGTCCTGGTAAGGAATTTGGATTTTCTTCCGAGTGTGAACAGAAGACGCCAGAGGGTTTTAAATAATGGAGCAGGGTGATCTGATTTATATTTTTTGAAAACTCTCTGCCTGCTGGGTGGAGAGTAGACTGAATGTGAGCAGCAGGAGGCAGATTAGGAAGCTTCTGCGGCTGAGCGATGCTGGTGCATGGATTGAGTGGGAGCAGTGGTCAGATTCTGGAAACATGTTGGAGGCAGAGGTAGCTGGATTTGCTGATGGATTGGGTAGTGGTGGGGTATGTGGGAAAGAGAGAGAAATCGAGGCTTTGGCTCTGAGCGTCAGTGTGAATGGTGGTGTCCTCCTCGCAGGCAGCAAACCCTGGGGCAGAGGAAGGGGAGATGGACTTCCGTCTTGTTCATATTGAGTGTGAGAAGCCGGTTCCCACCCGAGGGAAGATGTCCAGTGGGCAGTTGTCAGTATGAATCTGGAGCTCAGGGGAGACGGCTCTGTTGATAGAAATCTGGGTCTTGTCAGGGTGTAGGTGGTGCTTCGAACTTGGCAAGGATGAGCTTACCCATGGCGTGGGTACACAGGTCAAGCAGGAAGGGCTTCATGTCACCCTCCTCTTGCATCTTGGGACCCAGGGCTCCACAGAGCCCAGCCCACTGGGTTTTGCCAAGCAGGGCCATCCTAGCACCTGTGGGTGGTTTTGCCTGGGCTTTCCCAGGCAGGGCCATCCTGGCATCTGTGGGCGGTTTTGCTGAGGACACTGTCCTGAACTCCAGCCATCCCTCTTCTCCCAGAAGCAGGTGCCTCTGTGTGTTCCCAAGCAGAGCCGCACCTGGGCAAGATGTCCCTACCTGGGCAGGACGTGGAGAGGTGCTTGCGATGCCAGGTGAAGGAAGGGTGACCACCCTTTGGTGTCCCGAGTCCCCTCCCAAAACTTCCTTCAGCTCCCAGCACCCAGAGGGAAGCTGGGAGTTTTTCTTCCTGTCTTTTCTCCATTCGCCAGTGAGGGAGAGGAGAGAGAATAGAGGAGAAGAGATGAGCAGGACTGAGGGAGGCCTGAGGAGGGACTTCCTGGGGACAGGGGGATACTCAGAGAGGGCTGGGGGAGGCAGAGGCGAACAGGAAAGGATGGGAGAAGAAAGGAGAGAGAGACAGTTAAAAAAAAAAAAATGTTCCTTTCTTTCTCTGGTGCTGGTAATTAGTCTCCTTTTCCTACCTGCTGAGTAAACATGCCCCTGATCTCATAAGGAAAATGGTCTGAAGCTTTTTGATAAGATCAGCAGCCCTGTGGACACCTCTCTCCCACCAGAGGCTTGACGTTTGCTCTCTCAACTCCACCCCGACCCTGTGAGTAGGTAGCATTGCCTCCAATTTGTGGACGACAGACCTGAAGCTCAGGGAGGTTTACAGAATCTGCCCAGGATCACGGGGGGTTTTGGGTGGTGGGGGTGGGATTCAAACCACATCTGCCAGATGCCAAGTCAAGGCCCCTGTGCCACCCCACTCCCCTTTGGATGATTTCTCTAAGCAGCTAAGCCCAAATTCTTGAAAACTTAGAACCTTTTTTTTAACCCCTAAAACGTTGTGAAGGTGTTGCTCTAGTTTGAAAGGATGAGCCTGCGCACACTCATAGCGGGTGACCAACTCTCCCAGAGCCCCCAGGCAGTTGGGGATGGGGGTGCAGACCTCTCCCCACCAGGGGCACAGCTGTAGGCAGCTGCAGTCACCTGTCCTGGGCTGGCAAACAGATGGTCCTGGGTTTCTGGGACAGCTCCAATTTCTAATGTTCTTGCTGGTTGTCAGATAAATGTACTGATATTTAGTTCAGAAATTATGGAGCACCTTGTGTGTGGCTATAAATTCTGTCAGCTCTTGTAGGTTCTGTCCCAGAAAGGTGTGGCTCCTGGAGAGATAAGATGGTAATTTTTAAAAGCTGGTTTAGAGCTGGGATTGGGGTCTGAGTGGACCCCAGAGAGGTCATTTATAGAAGAAGCTACTCTCTTGTCTAAAGCCCCACCAGGCCTACTGGATACGTGCCAGACCTGGTGAGGCAGAAATTATTGCCCCCGTTTTACAGGCGAGGAAAACAAGGCTCAGAGAAGTGATGTACTTGCCCTGGGCCCTTGGCAAGCCAGTGATGGAGCTAGAACTTGAATGCAGGTCTCCTAACTCTTGGTTTGGTGTTCTTTCCACTACCCTATCCTCAAGAAGAAAGACTTCTGGTCTAGATCCAGCAGGGCTGCCATGTACAGCCACATAGGCTGTACACTGCACAACCCTGTTCATACAATGTCAGTGATGCCCCCAGAGTTGTACAGTGCAACAACTCAGGGTCCAGGACAGTCTGGCTTTTCTCTGTCCATCCAGTGCCCTGCTACCACCAGCACTTCTTGACACTGCAATAGAAGGCATAGGAAGGGGCCCACTCCCAACCTCCAGAGGTAGGTGTGATGGCTCCACATCTGTTTTTTGTTTTTTTTAATTGTCCTTTAAGCGAAAGTTTACAGTCCAAGTCAGTTTCTCATACAAAAATTTATACATACATTGCTATGTGACTGTAGCTGCTTTCCTTATAATGTGACAGCACACTCCTCCTTTCCACCCTGGATTTCCCGTGTCCATTCAACCAGCTCTCCTGTCCCTTTTTGTCTTCTCATCTTGCCTCTGGACAGGAGCTGCCCATTTAGTCTCATGTATCTACTTGAGCTAAGAAGCACTCTCTTCACGAATATCATTTTCTGTCCCATTGTCCAGTCTAATCTTTGTCTGAAGAGTTGGCTTTGGAATGGTTTCAGTTCTGGGCTAACAGAGAGTCCTGGTTTATGTGGCCCTTTCTGTCTCTTGGGCTAATATTTCCCTTATGTCTTTGGTGTTCTTCATTCTCCTTTGCTCCAGGTGGGTAGGGACCCATTGATGTATCTTAGATGGTGGCTCACTAGCTTTTAAGACCCCAGACACCACTCACCAAAGTGGGATGCAGAACATTTTCTTAATAAACTTTGTTATGCCAGTTGACCTAGATGTTCCCTGAAACCATAGTCCCCAGGCACCTGCTCCTGCTACTCTGTCCATCAAAGTGTTTGATTGTATTCAGGAAACTTCTTAGCTTTGGTTTAGTCCAGTTGTGCTGACTTCCCCTGTATTGTGCATCGTCCTTTCCTTCACCTAAGATAATTCTTATCTACTATCTGGTTAGTGAATACCCCTCCCCCTCCCTTCCCACCCTCCTAATCATCAAAGAATGTTTTCTCCTGTGTTTAAACCATTTCTTGAGTTCCTATAATAGTGGTCTCATTCAATATTTGTCCTTTTGCGACTAATTTCACTCAGCATAATGCCTTCCAGATTCATCCGTGTTATGAGATGTTTTGCAGATTCATTGTTCTTTATCATTGCATAGTATTCCATTGTGTGAATATACATAATTTGTTTATCCATTCGTCTGTTGATGGGCATCTAGGTTGTTTCCATCTTTTTGCTATCATGAACAGTGCTGCAATGAACACGGGTGTGCATATATCTATTTGTGTGATGGCTCTTATTTCTCTAGGATATATTCCAAGGAGTGGAATAACTGGATCATATGGTACTTGTATTTCTAGCTTTTTAAGGAAGTGCCAAATCGATTTCCAAAGTGGTTGTACCATTTTACATTCCCACCAGCAGTGTATAAGTGTTCCAGTCTCTCCACAACCTCTCCAACATTTATTATTTGGTGGTTTTTGGATTAATGCTAGCTTTGTTCGAGTGAGATGGTACCTCACTGTAGTTTTGATCTGCATTTCTCTAATGGCTAATGATCATGAGCATTTCCTCATGTATCTGGTAGCTGTCTGAATGTCTTCTTTGGTGAAGTGTCTGTTCATATCCTTTGCCCATTTTTTGACTGGGTTGTTTGTCTTTTTGTTGTTGAGGTTTTGCAGTATCTTGTAGATTTTAGAGATTAGGTGCTGCTTGGATTTGTCATAGCCGAAAATTTTTTCCCAGTCTGTAGGTTGTCTTTTTACTCTTTTGGTGAAGTCTTTTGATGACCAAAAGTGTTTGATTTTTAGGACCTTCCAGTTATCTAGTCTCTCTTCTGGTGTTTGTGCATTTCTGTTTATGCCATGTATTAGGGCTCCTAGCATTGTCCCTATTTTTTCTTCCATGATCTTTATTGTTTTCGATTTTATATTTAGGTCTTCGATCCATTTTGAGTTAGTTTTTGTGCATGGTGTGAGGTATGGATCTTGTTTCAGTTTTTTGCAGATGGATATCCAGTTATGCCAGCACCATTTGTTAAAGAGATAGTCTTTTCCCCAATTAACGGACTTTGGGCCTTTGTCAAATATCAGCTGTTCACAGGTGGATGAATTTATGTCTGGATTTTCAATTCTGTTCCATTGGTCTGTGTATCTGTTGTTGTGCTAGTACCAGGCTGTTATCACTACCGTGGCAGTATAATAGGTTCTAAAATCAGGTAATGTGAGGCCTTCCACTTTGTCCTTCCTCTTCAGTAATGCTTTACTTGTCCCGGGCCTCTTCCCTTTCCATATGAAGTTGGTGATTTGTTTCTCCAACTCATTGAAAAATGCTGGTGGAATTTGGATCGGGATTGCATTGTATCTGTAGATTGCTTTGGGTAGAATAGACATTTTCACAATGTTGAGTCTTCCTATCCATGAGCAAGGTATGTTTTTCCGCTTATGCAGGTCTCTGTTGGTTTCTCACAGTGGTGTCTTGTAGTTTTCTTTGTATAGGTCTTTTACATCTCTGGTTGGATTTATTCCTAAGTATTTAATCTTCTTGAGGTCTATCATAAATGGTGCTGATTTGGTGCTTTCCTCTTCGAAGTTCTCTTTGTTGGTGTAGAGGAATCCAACTGATTTTTGTATGTTTACATTGTATCCTGATACTTTGCTGAAATCTATTAGTTCCAGTAGTTTTCTTGTGGATTCTTTGGGGTTTTCTTTTTTTTTTTTTTTTAATTGTACTTCAGGTGAAGGTTTACAGAACAAATAGTTTCTCATGAAACAGTAGTACACACATATTGTTTTATGACATTGGTTAACAACCCCACGACATGTCAACCCTCTCCCTTCTTGACCTTTTTTTTTTTT
>NW_004443966.1:11685184-11703972 GCF_000243295.1 Trichechus manatus latirostris | reverse complement strand
TATGTTTATTTAGTTGTTCTACCTCTGTTTGTGTTAGTTTAGGTAGGTAGTGTGTTTCTAGAAATTTGTCCATTTCCTCTAGGTTTTCAAATTTGTTAAAGTACAATTTTTCATAGTATTCTGTTATGATTCCTTTAATTTCAGTTTTGTCTGTTGTGGTATCACCCATCTCATTTCTTATTTGGGTTATTTGCTTCCTCTTGTGTTTTCCTTTTGTCAGTTTGGCCAAAGGTTTATCAATTTTGTTGATCTTTTCAAAGAACCGGCTTTTGGTCTTGTTAACTCTTTCAATTGCTTTTTCTATTCTCTAGTTCATTTAATTCTAATTATTTTAATTATTCTTATTATTTCCTTTCTTCTGGTGCCAGTGGGCTACTTTTGCTGCTCTTTCTACTTGTTCCAGTTGTAGGGTTAATGTTTTGATTTTGGCCCTTTCTTCTTGTTGGGTGTGTGCAATTATTACTCTAAACTGACCTCTGAGCACTGCTTTTGCTGTGTCCCAGAGGTTCTAGTAGGATGAGTTTTCATTCTCATTTGATTCTGTGAATTTCCTTATTCTTCCTTAATTTCTTCTATAACCCAGTAGTTTTTGAGCAAGGTGTTGTTCAGTTTCCATGTATTTGATTTTTTTCCCCTTGCTTTTTCTGGTATTGATTTCTAATTTTATGGCTTTATGGTCAGAAAAGATGCTTTGTAATATTTTGATGCTTTGGCTTCTTTAAGGATTGCTTTATGGCCTAATATGTGGTCTATTCTGGAGAATGTTCCATGTTCGTTGGAAAGGAAAGTATACTTGGCTGCTGTTGAGTGGAGTGTTCGGTATATGTCTATGAGATCAAGTTGGTTGATTGTGGTATTAAGATCTTCCATGTCTTTATTGAGTTTCTTTCCGGATGTTCTGTCCTTCACTGAAAGTGGTGTGTTGAAGTCTCCTATTATTACCATGGAGCTGTTTATCTCTCTTTTCAATGCTGTTAGAGTTTGTTTTATGTATTTTGGAGCCCTGTCGTTGGGTGCATAAATATTTATTATGGTTATGTCCTCCTGGTATATTGACCCTTTAATCATTACATAGTTCCTTCCTTATCCTTTGTGGTGGATTTTACTTTAAAGACTATTTTGTCAGAGATTACTATTGCCACTCCTGCTCTTTTCTGAGTGCTGTTTGCTTCATATATTTTTTTCCATCTTTTGAGTTTTAGTTTGTGTCTTTAAGTCTAAGGTGTGTCTCTTGTAGGCAGCATATAGATGGATCATGCTTTTTTATCCAATCTGCCACTCTCCATCTCTATTGGTGCATTTAGTCCATTTACATTCGTCATAATTATTGATAGGGATGAGTTTAGTGCTGTCACTTTAATATCTTTTTTTGTTGTTGTTGTTGACAGTTTCTTTGTTCCACTTAATTTTCTGTGCTAAGTCGTTTTTATTTTTGTATTTTCTTTTCATCTTTTTCATTGTTGTTGATTTTGTGTTTGCTGAGTCTTTGTTTTTCTTGTTTTTTATTATGATGTGTAGGATTGTTAGTTTCCTTTGTGGTTACCTTAATATTTACCCCTATTTTTCTAAATTTAAGCCATTCTTTTATTTCTTTATATCACCCTGACTTCATCTCAATATGAAAGATCTATGACTACGTTTTTTAGTCCCTCTTTTTTGTTTTAATGTTGTCATCTTTTACATATTGACATCTCTGTTTCCCTGATTTTCAGCTTTGATTTATTTTTGTGACTTCCCTATCTAGATTTATATCTGGTTGCTCTGTCCTGTATTCTAGTCTTGGGTTGTTATTTGATGTTATTGATTTTCTAACAGTAGGACTCCCTTTAGTATTTCTTATAATTTTGGTTTGGTTTTTGTGAATTCCCTAAACTTCTGTTTATCTGGAAATGCCCTAGTTTCACCGTCATATTTGAGAGACAGTTTTGCTGGTTATATAATTCTTGGCTGGAAGTTTTTTTCCTTCAAGGCTTTATATAAGTCATCCCATTGCCTTCTTGCCTGCATGGTTTCTGCTGAGTAGTCCCAGCTTAGTCTTATTGACTTTCCTTTGTAGACGACTTTTTGTTTATCCCTAGCCACTCTTAAAATTCTCTCTTTATCTTTAGTTTTGACAAGTTTGATTATAATATGTCTTGGTGACTTTCTTTTGGGATCTGCCTTGTGTTCGGTTTGATGAGCATCTTGGACAGATATCTTCTCATCTTTCATGATATCAGGGAAGTTTTCTGCCAACAAATCTTCAACAATGCTCTCTGTATTTTCTATTACCCACCCCCCCACCCTGTTCTGGTACTCCAATCACTCATAGGTTATTCCTCTTGATAGAGCCCCACATAATTATTAGGTTTTCTTCATTTTTAAAAATTATTTTATCTGATTTTTCCTCAAATAAATTAGTGTCAAGTGCTTTATCTTCAGTCTCACTAATTCTGACTTCCGTTGCCTCATTTCTGCTCCTATGACTTTGTATTGTGTTGTCTAATTCTGGAATTTTATTGCTAATCTTCTGGATTTCTGTTCGCTGTTTCTCTATGGATTCTTGCAGCCTGTTAAATTTGTCATTATGCCCTTCTATAATCTTCTTAAGTTCCTCTATTGCTTTGTCTGTGTGTTCCTTGGCTTGTCCTGCATTTTGCATGATCTCCTTCCTGATCTCTTGAAGAGTTCTGTATATTAATCTCTTGTATTCTACCTCTGGTAATTCCAAGAAGTTCTCTTCCTCTGGAAGATTTCTTGATTCTTTTGGGAGCTTGCTGAAGCCATCATAGTCTGCCTCTTTATGTGATTGGATATTGACTGTTGTCTCTGAGCCATCAATAAGTTATTATATTTATTTATTTTATGTTTGCTTACTGCCTCCTAGCTTTTTGTTTTGTTATGTTTTGATATACCCAAATAGGCTGCTCATGTGAGCTAGTTTAATTATTGGTGCCTTTGAAGCTCTAACATCCTGTCACCAGATGGTTAGATCTGTTACTAGGTATGTGAGCCCAGGAGTCCATTTACTTTTCTTGTATGGATTCAGCTCAGGAGTCCAGATAGTTGGTCACCAAGTGTGTGTGCAGGCTCTCACCTATAGTCCTAGATGGGCACGGGTGATTGGAGTAGGCACAGGTATCTGGCTGCAGTAAGGGGTCACATGCTGAGCAAGGCAAGGGGCTGATGGCTGCCCCTGAGTGTCTGGGAGGAAAGCATGTCCCTGTTCCCTAGAGTGTGTAGGCGGGTGGGTTTTGCAGCTGAACTATGGGCACCCAGTGCTGTTGGCTGTAAGGACTAGGGGGCACCACTTATTCTTGGACCCCTGTGGAGGGTGGGTTGGTGGCATGGGTGGGGCCACCAGTCCTCAGGCCCCTGATGTGGGTAGGTGAGGACCCTGCTTAATCGGCAGAGTGGTGTCAAATGTCATGAACTTGCCACTCCACCATATAGCTGATAGAGTGAAATTAAGCTTCAGGTATATACCCTGTAATACTATGCTAATGAGGGCCTACGCTGTTAAAATGGGTCCACACAGGTCTATGGAGGGGTGAAAGGCATTCACAGTCTGTGGACCCTTTATGCCTGTGCCTAGGCAAAGGAGTTGTGCCTGCCCTGAGTTCCCATCATAGGGGAGATGGTGGATTTTCTTTTCGGTTTGTGTATTTGTTCCTTCTCCAAGGCCGAGAGAATGGCTCAGGGCTCCTGACCAGTCCTACTTCCAGACCAGAGGAAGCGGACAGGGACCTGGTGCAGAGCGGTGAGGCAGCAGTAAATGGGAGAAAGGTTCTTTCCAAACATGGTGTTTTTTGATCCATGTGATACGTTAAACACATTACTTATCTTTTGTGGATTGAGTACTAGTTTTCACTGGCTCTGGAGGCCTGAGTAGACTCTCCGTAACTCAGTCTCTCCCGACATAGAAAACATGTCCAGAACGCCACGGCCTGCTTCACCTCACACGTCAGCCAATCTGGCCTGCAGAGCGCTAGTTCCCGCTGGGTCAGGTCTGGCAACTCCTTGCTGCTTCTGAACCGTCTCTCCCTCCACCTGCCATTCAGTCCAATTCCTCAACTTTCCCTTTGGTGTTCAGGGCTCCTAGATTGTTATATATAATTGATTCACTAGTTTTTTTGTCTTTGTTGTAAGAGGGACCACTGGAAGCGTCTGACTACTCCGCCATCTTGGCCCCACCTCTTCCACATCTGTGTTTTTAATTGTGTTCAGGCCCTCTGGCACCCCCCACCCCCACCCCAGCCAACAGCCCCCAAATGGGAAATTCTTTCTCATCCACTCACTTGGCACCAGTTCATTAGGGATGGGGCTGGTGGTATGTGGGTTTGAGGGTTTGGGTGGAGCCTGCTTCCTCCTCATGGCCCCCCACCACGATGCGTATCCCTGGAATTAAAACTGTGGCATGAGCTCTTCTCAAATATGACACATCTGCTCCTTCTGTGCAGGGAGGGAGAATTTATAGGTGAGAATCCAGTAGCCTGATCTTCACTCTGTTCCAGTGGTCAGGCTGTTGCTGATTGATGTCCTGTGTACCGTGCAGCCAGCACTGGCTCCTTTTTATAGGCTCTGCCCGCCTTCCCATAACTCAGGAGGGAGCCTGTAAATCCTCAGGGGTGGCAGAGCGATCCTCTATGGGAACAGCCACCTGCAGTTCCTGGCGGGTCCCTCTTGCCAGCTCCATGTCTCAGAGTTGAGGCATCTGTGAGCTGAGGGGACATACCCAGGACAGGGAGCCAGGAGCTGGCTGGCACAGAAGCTCCAGGCTAGAAGGGACCTATGAAGGTCACCTGGTCCAACAAGTGTTCAGCCTGTGCTTTACCTCTGCTGACAGGGAACTCACTATCTACCAGCTACGTTTATCTTTGGAGAGCCCCTCCACTTCAGCTCACAAGCTCTTTCTTCTGTCAAGCTGAGATTTGTTTTTTGGGGGCTTCCATTTTATTTCACTTCCTTGAGGCCAAACAGAAAGAGCCTAAAGAGAGAATAATGGGCATGTTTAGCCTCTCTGCTAGCTTCAGAACCTAGCTCACTAATTCCCATTATAACAAACACTTCTATTTCCTATAACAAAACATGTTATAGTGGCTTAATATTAAAACAGAGTGGAACAAGCCCCGATGGGTGGACAGGAGTCCTCCAGCGTTCTCCCTCCATTCCCTGCTCCCCAACACAGATGAGACAGTTCTGTAAAGACAGATGGTTGCAGACCCTGGCATTTGTGCCTGGACACTCTCTTTGTTCAATCCAAACCAGTTGCTGTTGAGTTGATTCCGACTCATAGCTGTCTCAGGTGTGTCAGAGTAGAACTGTGCTCCACTGGGTTTTCAGTGGCTGATTTTTTGGAAGTAGATTGCCAGATCTTTTTTCTGAGTTACCTCTGGGTGGACTCGAACTTCCAAGCTTTCAGTTAGCACCTGAGTGTGTTAACCATTTGTACTACCCAGGGACTTCTTTGGTCGACTAGTGGTTCTCAAACCTTAGAGTATGTAAGCATTGTGTTACAGGGTTGTATACATCCATGTATGCTGGTCTTGTGGATGATTTAAGAGATTTGCAAGGGTAATTTTGACTATATGCAGTTTTCCCTTTACCCAAGAAGTGATTCTACTATTTTCCTCCCCTCCCCTCCTGTCACCTCCACTTTCCTCCCCTCCCCTCCTCTTCCCTTCCTTTCCCTTCCCTGGGCCAGTCAAGATCTTTTGAGATCCTCAGTGAATCCTGTCTGGCTTCATATGATTCACAGATCTTGTGAGCCTGCATTCTAGATGTTCTTCCAAGTCATTGAGAAATAAGTGGAAGAACCTAGGCTGAGAGGCAAGCTCTGTGACCCTAGTGCCACAGCCTACCTCCAGGATGGCCATGCTCTCCTCTTTAGCACATGTAGACGACCCTTCTCTCTGCCTGGGACATTCCCCCAATACCTGCATGGCTCATCCTTTGCTGTCTTCAAGGCTTTGCTCAGATGGCACTTTCTCAGAGTGATCTTCCAGAGCAGTCTATTTCAAATTGCAAGCCCCTCTCTCAGCTCTGGCATCCCATATCCCTTTCCCTGCTTTAATTTTTGCCATACACTTATTACTGTATAACATATATGTCATTTACTTATTTATTTTCTTAATTGCCTCTCCTTCCCCACTAGAACATAAGTGTCTCTGGGGCAGGAAATTGTGTGTGTGTGTGTGTGTGTCCTCTTAGTGCCCAAGGCGGTGCCTGGCATATAGTAGGCATTCAACAAATACTTGTTGAATGAATGAATGACGTTAGTAATTAACCTTTCTATCTTGCCCACATGGATATTATGTCAGTTAGGATAGAGTTCAGCTGCAAGTAAAGAAAAAAAAAATCCTACCACTGAGAGTATTTTAAACAAATAGGGGTATTTATTTCTCACATAGCAAGATTTCTGGAGGTTGAGAGTTTGATGCTGGCCAAATGGTTTCACAATGTCGTTGAAGACCCAGGCTCATTAGATCCTTTGACTCTACTATCCTTTGCATGTTGGCTTGTTTCCTCATGGTCACAAACTGGCTGCTTCACACTCAGGTGTCATGCCCATGTTCCAGGAAGGAAGTGGAGAGAGAGGGAGAGCCTTTCCTCAGGAGTCTTTGGGCTTTTATTCAGGAAAGAAAGCCCTCCCTAGCCAATATCTCCCTCCACTTCATTTCCAGAACAGGGACATGTGCGCATCCTTACACTTGTCAGTAGCCAAGGGGAATGAGAGCACTCACCTTAACGGAATCATCCTTTGGTGCTGGTGCTTCTCCTTAGGTGAAAGGGTCTCCATCTATTATCTGAACAAATTGGGACTCCGTTAGCACAGAGAAAGGGGGGGGAGTCAATGACTGTACCATGAGAGATGTCAGAAGCCTTTGAGAAGATCATATGCTGTCTTATTTTTAATTTTATTGTGTTTTAGGTGAAAGCTTACAGCACAAATTAGTTTTTCATTAAAAAATTTATACACAGATTGTTTTGTGACATTGATTGCAATCCCTGCAATGTGTCAGCACTCTCCCCCTTTCCCTTTATACCCTGGGTTCCCTGTGCCCATTCATCCAGGTTTCCTGTCCCTTCCTGCCTTCTTGTCTTTGCTTTTGGACAGGTGTTGCCCATGTGGTCTTGGATACTCAGTTGAACTAAGAAGCGCATTTCTCGCATGTGTTATTGTTTGTTTTATAGGCCTGTCTAATCTTTGACTGAAAAGTAGGCTTCGGGAGTGGTTTCAGTTCTGAGTTAGTAGGGCATCCGGGAGCCATAGTTTTGGGGATTCCTCCAGTCTCTGTCAGACCGGTAAGTCAGGTCTTTTTTTGTGAATTTGAATTTTGTTCTACATTTTTCTCCCACTCTGTCAGGGATCCTCTATTGTGATCCCTGTCAGAGTGGTTGGTGGTGGTAGCTGGGCACCATCTAGTTCTTCTGGGCTCAGGCTGGTGGAGACTTTGGGTTCATGTCATCCGTTAGTCCTTTGGACTAATATTTTCCTTGTGTCTTTGGTTTTCTTCATTCTCCTTTGCTCTGAACGTGATGGGACAAATAGATATATCTAAGATGGCAGCTCACAAGCTTTTAAGACCCTAGATGCTACTCTCCAAAGTAGGACGTAGAACATTTTCTTTATGAACTATGTTATGCGAATTGACCTAGATGTTCCCTGAGATCATGGTCTCCAGCCCACAGCCCCAGTACCTTGGTCCCTGAAGGTGTTTGGATGTATCTAGGAAGCTTCTATGACTTTGCCTTGGTCAAATTGTACTGATTTCCCCTATACAGTGTGTTGTCTTTCCCTTCACCAAAGTTAACACTTGTCTGTCTAGTTAGTGGAGCTCTGGTGGCACAGTGGTTAAGAGCTTGGCTGCTAACCAAAAGTTGGCAGTTCAAATTCACCAGCTGCTCCTTGGAAACCCTATGGGGCAGTTCTACTCTGTCCTGTAGGGCTGCTATGAGTTGAAATTGACTCGACGCAATGGGTTTATCGACTTAGTGATTTCTTCTCCCCACCCCTCCCCTCCCTTATAACCATCAAAGATTGTTTTTCTCTGTGTGTAAACCTTTTCTTGGGTTTTTATAATAGTGGTCTCAAATAATATTTATCCCTTTGTGATTGACTTATTTCGCTCAGCATAATACCCTCCAGATCATCCATGTTGTGAGACGTTTTACGTTCTTTATTGTTGCATAGTATTCCATTGTGTGTATGTACCATAATTTGTTTATCCATCCATCTGCAGATGGGCACTTAGCTTGTTTCCATCTTTTTGTTATTGTGAATAATGCTGCAGTGAACGTGGGTTTGCCGGTTATGTCCTCTTTGGCATTGTCCTAATCTGGAAGACTTGCCGTTAGTCTGAGTTGCCTTGTCTTCAGTGAGCCCAAGTCAGGTCCTGGTGACCACCTGCACGTCCTTTTAGAGCCTCACTGGTCTCCCTCTACTCACCCTTCTGGACTGCAGCTCAGGTGTGAGGGTCCTGGTAATCCTTCCTTGAAGGCTCTTCTCCATCTCCTCAGCACCCCACTTCCCCAAAAGGTCCCCAGGAGGTGCTGTCGCATCAAGACCCGTGTCCCGAGGTCTATCCCCGTGGTCTGGAGTGAGGATTATCTTGCCTCCCCAGCATCAGTGGCCATGCTCACATCTGCCCTCCCCGTCCTCCTGTGTGCCCTGCGGTCACCGGGTGTCCAGCTGTGGGGGGACGGTGGGTGGGTTATGCAGAGAGTATGAGAGTATGGCTAGAGTGGACATGGTTGTGGGCCAAGTCAGCCTGCTGAAAATCCTGAAAGGATTTTCCTTCCAAACTCAAAAACGATGGACTCAAAGCATCTTAAATGGCCCCAGACCTTAGGACTAGGGATGGGTCATTCATTCCTGGGGGCTCTTGGTCCTTCCCTGGGCTCTGGGACTTGGTCACAGCTCTGGGTGGAGGATGGGAAGAGAAGTGTTTCAGGAAGGGCACAATAGAGCCAGCACAGGTGGTCGAGTGGAAGGTGGGGTCTCAGGCATTGTGTGAGTCACTAAGTTGCTCCCTCCCACTGCCCTCATCAGTACCACCTCACAGCCGTGTTTTCCTGGGCTCCCTGCTTTATTCAGCACAGGCTACTCCACCTGAGAGTGCAGGGTTGGACCAGCTCTGGAAGCAGTGAGCTGCCCATGCCTGGGACTCTGCAACTACTAGGCTAGGGTGTTGTCATAGGGTAGGTTCCTGCCTCTGGAGAGAATGTTTCTTGCTCTGGAAAGAGCACCCCGTCACTGGTCCCACAGCCTGGGTTCTACTCCCAGCCGTATATATCCCTTGCTGGCTGTGGGACTTAGAGTAAATCTCTTAAATGCTCTGAGCCTCAATTTTTTCATCCAGAAATTGGGGACAGTAACAACTGTGAAAAGATCTCAAATTAGGTCATGGCCATAAAAACATCAAGGTAACTTGACACATTTAAGAATCATTATTGCTCACACTAAGTTCAGGCTCATGGAAAGTCTGCAAGAAGATCAACTCTCAGGGAAGAGATTGGTCCTCATTCAGACTTAGGTGTAAATAACAGCTTAAAATGTACCCTTTTTAAGAATAAGGGGATTTTAAAAGAGATGTAGTCTAGGCTGGCCTGAAAACACAGAGTTCAGAAACCACAGCGTGGACGACTTAGAGACAGCTAAGCTGAAACTGGATGCTGTGGTCTGGCCTATTTGGAAATGTGGGTTCACGTGTGAATGGGGGTGCTATGGAAATGGGCCTTTCTCAGAAGGGGGAATTTCGGGCACTGAAGGCAGGGGGAATATTTGAGGGGCATGGATCTTTCCACCAGAATCCTTGATTGATACAACCGGTTAATGCACTCAGCTGCTGACTGAAAGTCTGGAGGTTCGAGTCCACCCAGACGCACCTTGGAAGAAAGGTCTGGCGATCTGCTTCTGAAAAATCAGCCATTGAAAACCCTTTGGAGTGTGATTCTACTCTGACACACTTGGGGTTGCCATGAGTTAGAGTCGACTCAATGGCAACCAGTTTGGTTTGGTTTGATCCTTTCACTGTTTACTGTATTAGGGCTGACGAGGCCCATGGCTCCTTAGCCTGGCTGCTCGTTTAGGATCCTGGGAAGACATTAAAAAATACAGCTTCCTGGGCCCCATCTTTGGAGAGTTCTATCAGTGTGGCTAGGCCGGGGCCTAGGAACCTGCATTTTTAAAAATCTGATTTCCCCTAAGCTTCCCCAAGTGATTCTAATGTGCAGCTGATGTGTTCCCTGGTGCAAAGGTGCAAAGGGCTGTCTCTGCCCACAGCAAGCAGCTGCTGTCGGACTTGGCGCCCCCAGTACTGTTCTCAGCCTGAGGGGCAGAGTGGGCAGGCTATGAAGAAGCCAGGAGCCAGATGGTCCCGTCTGACGGGAAGAGGGGGTTGTGTTTGGGTGAAGACCGCCCTTTGAAAAGGAGAATTTTTAAACGATTGGCTCTAGTTAAACCAAACTAGTTAACTTTCCACACGAAGCTTCTGACCGTTGACTCTGCACGTGGAGGAGAAGTGCCCGTGCGTGGCACCACCTCGGGGCTTGCATATGTTCACAACAGTCCTTCTGGGTAGGGGGATGAAATGATGTAGGAGTTAAAAGTGACATTTTAAATATTTAGTCCCTTTGGCGGCAGTGTGTGTGATCAGGGCTGAATCTTTGGGATCTGCAGCCACATGCATTTTCAGCCCATTTGCAAGTTGTTCACGCAAGCAAGCGTTTCATCAGACAAATGGGAAACCCCGCGCCTTGCCCAGAGAACAAAACATTTCAGGGGGCAAGGGCGGGAGGTACATCCGTGGATTAATCCAAAATAAAATCCTATTCCGATGTTGCCGTTACCACCGCGGAGGCTGGCGTGTATATGCAACCTCCTATCCCTGCTCTTTCTTTTAAAAAAAAAAAAAAAAAAAAAGACTTTGCAGCAAAACTTTAACCTTCCCTTTAGAAATCTGCCCAAAAGGTCAGAGCTGTGCGCCTTAGATTTCCTGGGCTCGGCTGGGAACTGATTAAAGCTGCCAGCCCTGGCTTGTCAGCTTTGTCAGAGACAACTATATAAACTCTTTGTTATTCACTTTGCTGTATATTATAAATATATTTATCTGCCTCTGTCGGGCAGCAGCAGGACAGGTGCTAGGGGGCTGGGAGTCCCACTTAAGTGCTTCCCACAATGTCCTCCTTAGTGGCTTGGCACGAGTTTGGGGTCCTAGGGCCACTGTAGGTGGGTGGGTGGTAAGGCTGGTGGGGCTAATGAGAATACTTGGCACAAAGCCCTGCACGTAGTAGGTGCCCCCACCCCTTGGAGTTGATGTACTGTCGCCAGATGGGTGTGACCCAGAAGGGTGGTCTTGCAGCCACCATGACACGGGGAGGGGGAGGGTGGCGGGTGTGAGATGATGTTGGCCGGCCAGGACACTTGTGCTTCCTTGCTCACTTTGACTAATTAAAAGAAAATAGAATTCGTTTTTATTTTTTGCCTAATTAAAGGGTTAATATCATTCTGCCAGTTTTGATCAGGAAAGTGGAGAGTGCCTGGGATGACTGTCTCAGGGAGAAGGGAGGGAGGAAGGCAGCGTTTGCCCGTGGAGGGGTTGTGATAGCCCATGATGACATGCAAATACCTCGTGTGTTTTGATCCAGGAGCTGCTCATGCTAGCCTGTCTCTGATCACTTTTATTCCTCTGTAAAATCTGTAACAGTGGAGGCTTGCATGTGGCTGTAATGCTAAACAGCTTTCAGTGGAGTTTCCAGACTAAGAGGGAGTAGGAATAAAGGCCTGGTGATCTATTTCCAAAAATCAGCTAATAGAAGCCCTGTGGATCATAATGGTCCACTCTGCAACCAATCACAGGGCTGGCACAGGACCAGGCAGCATTTGGCTCTGTTGTGCATGGAATCGCCATGAGTCAGGACCGACTTGACAGCAGTAACAAGGACAAAATCTGGGAGTGAGGTGTTGGTCCCATTTCTACAGAGTCATGAGGTTCAGAGAGGTAAAGTGATTTTATTGCAGTCACAGAGTCTGGAAGGAGTGGGGTCTGGCTCAGTGCCTGGACTTTTCCCCGAAGTGTGGTGTGAAGAAGGGAGAGAGCCTTGAGGTGCAGAAGCTCATGCTGGGAGCATCCAGCTTCCGGCCCCGGGGATCTCGTGGGAAAAGACAGGGACTGGGGCTTAGGGTGTCCTAGCCCTGGCGCTGTGACCTCTGTTCGCCGAGAGAATGTCTGGTCTCTTGCTATAGAAGGGGATTGGACTGCGAAGGCAAGGGCCTTCCAGCTGGGACACCGCCACTGTCTAGGGTGCCTGACTTCCACAGAAGGCAGTGGAGGCTGCTGTGGGGCCCACTGTGAGCTCATGGACTGTGGAAGACTGAGTTTCCTGTTTTAATCAATAGCCAGGTTAACTAAAGCAGAGGAACGGAGGGGTCAGGGATGGGGTGTCCAGTCACAGAGACCACGTGACTCCCAACAGAGGGGCTGGCAGGAGCCTCGCCACAGAGAGCGGCATCTTCTCCTTCACTGCGGGGACCGGGGTCTGCCCTGGCCTGACATAAGGAGAGGTGGCAGAGAACAGGGGCACCGCTCTGGCCCTGACTGTGTCTCCAAGAGAAGGCCTGGGACATGCCAGGTGAAGCCCCCATGGCTGGGCAGCTGATGACTCACAAGGTGCTGGGGGGAGATTGCTGGCAGCTCTGATGCTGCAACCTGAAGCTCTCTGCAGAGGCCTGGCTCGTGGGAAGGCGATGCTGCTTCATCATGAACATTCCATGGAGCACAGTAGAGCTGATGCATGGAAAGGTGCTGGAACAGTCAGAACTGGCCAGGGATGTGGGAGATCCCCAGCAGCAGAGGTGTCTGAGCTGAGGCTGGAGGGTCTCTTCCGGGCTGCTGTGAGGGGATCTATATGCTAGGCAGAAGGTTGGTTCAGGGGCCTCTAAGCTCCCTTCCAGCTCCCTGGACTATGGGAGTCCAGGCCACATAGGCTGAGGGGACCAGATGTGTCCCCATATGCAGGCATTGGCATCAGGACTCCCTTGATCTATCAACACTTTCCTGATGACGGCCCAGCAGCCTCCCTGCAGTGTCCCACATGGGAAGGAGCAGGCGCTGGACTTGGCGGGTGCCACTCTGGACACCATTGCCACCTTCCACCTTTGCTTGCAATCACCACAAGCCCCATGAAAGTGTGTCCCAGAGTCAAAGGCACGGGTGGAGATGGGCGACCTGGAGGAGGTGTTGCAATAATCCAGCTGAGAGGTGATGATGACTGGGACCAGGTAGGAGCAGTGGAAATGGAAGAAGTCAGATTTTGGATATATGTTGAAGGTAAAGCCAACAGAACTTACTGAGGGGTGGAGTGAGGGGTGTGAGAGAAAGACAAGAATCGTGATGACTTTAAGGCTCTCGGCCTGAACCACTGAAATGGGGAGAGTTGCAGGAGGAGCAGACTTTGGGGGAGACCAGGCTTTGGACATGTTAAGTCTGAGGTTTCTATTAGGCATCCATGTGGAGAGATTGAGCAGGAAGGTGAAAATACAAGTCCGGAGTTCATGGGCAAAGTCCAGGCTGAAATGAGAAATTTGGGAGCTGTCTGTATATGTTGTTGTTAGGTACTGTCGAGTCGATTTCGACTCATAGCGACCCCATGTGACAGAGTAGACCTTCCCCACAGGGTTTTCTGGCTGTAATCTTTACGGGAGCAGATAGTCATGTCTTTCTCCCATAGAGTGGCTGGGTGGGTTTGAGCTGCCAACCTTTCGGTTAGCAGCCGAGTGATTACCCGTCACGCCACCAGGACTCCTTGGTCTGTGTATAATAGATGCTGTATAAGGCCATGAGACTGGTGGAAATCAGCAAAGGACTGAATATCTGGCCTCTGACCCCTTAATCTCGGTTTACATCCTGAATTCGGGGTGTGTCTTCCGAGTCCACCAGAGGCACCTCGAAAGAAAGGCCTGGTGATCTACTTCTGAAAAATCAGCCACTGAGAACCCTGTGGAGCACAGCTCTCCTCTGACACACATGGGGTCACTCTGAGGCAAGACTGACTCGACAGCAACTGGTTAGGTTTTTCCTCCCAAGCTCACAGAGCCGGGTGTCCTGGGGTCTTCCCAGCATCTTTTCTGCCCCATCTCCCTACCCTGACTCTGGGGCAGGCACGGGCAAGTTCTCCGGCCAAAGGGTCCTCCCATCGAGGTCCTGCCTGTGAGCACCTACTCAAGAAAGGTGAGTATCACTTTGTGTACTTCCCACCCTCCTGGTTGCAGTAGAGCGTGGTGACCTTGTGACCCTGGGGGTTGGCTCTGGTGGCGGAGTCAGTACAGTGAGCACTGAGTGGGCCGTTGGGGGCCAGAGCCACATCGAGGGCCTGCCCTTAATGGACACCGTGAACCTGGGCAAGCCCCGCCCTCTCTCGCAGCCTCAGTTTACACATCTGTCAACTGAAGGGTTGGACAAGATCGTCTCAATGATCCCTTCCTGCTCTAACATCTGAGTCTGTGATTCTAATTTGGCCTTTGGTTTCCCTGGAGGGGATCTTGTCGCTGACAGAGGGTTTGATGGTTCCCTGGGGAAAGACTGTGGCAGGGAGTTTCTGCTGGAGTCACCCGAGGAGTAAGGCGTGTGTGTGTGTGTGTGTGTGTGTGCGCGTGTGTGTGATGGTTATTAAAATATTGAAATACTGATTGGTAAATAGTTCCCCGAGAGCCTCCTTGCCACCCCTGGACCCTCCCCTGGGGTCCAGCCCCCCTAAAGCCACACCAGGACTCATCAACTTAGAGGGGTACCTCCTGGCTCATCAGGAGGGCCATTAGTCAGTCCCACTGCCCCAGCGGTTGTTACGAATTTGACTGTCACCCCGGTTTGTGTGTCTTTCTCTGGGAGGTCCTCAAAAAAAAAAAAAAAAAAAGACGGCATTTTAGAGGTGTCTTGCAACTCGACCTCTCCAGCATTTTGCTTCTCATTCAAGGAACAGAAATACGATCTAGTAAATAAAATTAATAACTGCATCTTCATGGTGGGGACTTGGAGGCTGTCTAACACTGGAATCTCTGTTAAATTGCTGAATTATTTATAACCCAGATGTTTACAGATGCTGGATCGGGAATTTAATGAAGCCCATGAGCTTTTCCCTTCCTCTTCTCCCCTCTGAGGAGCCTGGTGGCTGATGAGTTTTGCAGCCCTCTGGCTCTTGGGGGCAAATACTGTTTGCCCCTGATCCTGGAAGAGATGGCTGGGAGCCAGGCCGACTTAGTGCAGCAAGATGGAGAGTGAGGAGCGTGCGCCGAGGGTGGGGGAGAGAAGGGAGCACAGCAACAGTTCAGGTGTTAAACTACTGATGTGGAAAATTGCTCTGACAGTTATGATGTTGTTGTTTTGGGTTGCAAGGGTTACACTATCATTTACTCCAGCCACGCCTGCTGGCGTTGCCGGGAGGCCCCTCTCGCGCAAAGCTGCTCTTTGCTGGGTGCCAGGGCAGGGGTTTGCTGGGCGTCAGGGCAGGGGTTTGTGGCTGTCTTTGGAGAAGCAGGCCGCTGGGGCATTGATGGGGTGAGCTGGCGGGCAGCCTGGCGCGTCAGCCTCTGGGGGGATGAAGGGGAGCTGACATTCACAGAGCACAGATGACAGTGGGTGACCAGCACTCATCCCCGGGACTGACCTGCCCGTTTGGCAGCAGTGACTCAGAGCTCAGGGTGGGGGCCCCCCAGGGGGCCTTGGCCTCAGAGGTGGTGGCTGACATCCAATGGTGGCATGTGTCTGACCTGAGGGCCCTACCTGGGGTCTCTACATCCCTGCATCCCTGGGATCTCTCATCCCTCAGCCCGGGGATGCCTGGCCGTGCTTCTCTCTGGACCGTTCCTGTGTTTGACATCTCCACGGAGAGAACCGCTGGTTTCTGGAAAGCTCCCCTCCCTTGGCAGGAGAACGCGGGCACATCCTGTCATTAGGGTGTCCACCGCTGGCCTTCCATGGTGTCCCTGTGCACACACGAGGCCCTCGGCCGGCAGTGCCATTAGATGTGCACAAGCTCTCATGACCCTATCTGCCCCCGCCAGGGGAGGTGACTGAGCCCTAGAGAGGAGAAGCAGACTGCCCGGGGCACAGCAGGGAAGCAGGGACCCAGCGCCTGCGTCCACTCTCGATTCTAAACCTAGACCCGTCACATCTCTGTGCTCTGGGTGTCTCCCGGGAGCAGTGTGAGGAGTGGCTTCTGTACTGGGGGGTACCTGGGAGTGAGAGATGGTAAAGAGAGCCGTAACCGCTTCCTTGGAGCACACCAGGAGTCAGAGCTGGTTTCCTTCATGGGCGTTGGGTAAACCTGCCTCATTCTTTCCATCGGCCCATCAGCTAAAGAGCTTTTATCGATCTCTTGCTCAGCTCCAAGTGAGACATTAGTGTCAGGGAGGATGGGAAGCCATATAAACCACGGCCCTTTCCCCTGAGGCGTGTACAGCCGGGGTGGGACGTCACGAGGGATGAGTGTGACGGGACTGGAGTGTGTTAGAGATTCTCTGCTAGAGGACTGGAGAAGGGGGGATGGGGGGCTGGAGGGGCCTGAGAAGGCATCTTGGAGAAGGGAAGGAAGAGAGGAGAGGTGAGAGAACATTCCAGAAAGGGGGACTGAAGTGGGCAAAGGCTGAGTGGTGTGTGCAAGCACAGAGAGGGTCTAGTGTAGGCAGGGTGGAGGCTTCGGTGGGGAGAGCAGCCGCCTCTGAGGTCTGGATCCCCTGTGCCATGCCTGGCCCTGGGGGGCCATGTTTTGGGCTCTGGGTCACTTCTGCCAAGCGGGCAGGCTGGCCCCTGGGATGAGCACTGTTCACCCACTGCCATCTGGTGCCAGGCGGGCAGTCTGGGTTGTGACCCTCGGTTGCCCTGTGTCCGTGGGATGCACAAGGCTAACTTGGGAGGACAGTGGTGGAAGCCCTAATGACAGGACGTGCCTGCATCCTCCTGCCGAGGGAGGGGAGGTTTCCAGAACCAGTGGTTCTCTCTGTGGAGACCTCAAACATAGGAACAGTCCAGAGAGAAGCACGGCCAGCCCGCGTTGGGGTGAAGCGTGAGGGTTTGGGGAGGACGAGCTCAGCTTACCCACAGGGGATCCCAGGTAGGCCCCTCAGGACAGACCCAGATGCCACCGTTAGATGTCAGGGTTCAGCCCCAGGCTTTTGGTAGCCGAGCTGCAGAATCGTTTCTAATTTCCCCACCGTGGAAGGTGCTGCTGAGAGACCCGCACATCTAAGAAAAGCCCTGAATCAGTTGGCTGCGGGTGGGAAGGGTGGCGTTCTGGGTTCCATCGCTGGCTCCTTCATTGGATAACTCACACCTTTTGTGTCTTTAACTTCTCTGAAAATCAGGACCACCCTTCCTTGCCCTTCCTACCCCACGAGAGCACTGAGGCCTCACTGAAGGGAAAGGTGAGACTTGAAACCAGCGTGGGTTTTTACTGAACAAACAGGGAGACTGAGGCACAGAAACTTGCTCAGCGGTCGCTCCCCCACCATCCCCGGTGACAGGCCCACGTTTCCTGGGGGACCTGGCAGTGCCCCAGCTGGACTGGACTGGAGGAGGGGTGGGGAAGGTGGTGCTGCGGAGTTAGGCCTCCCGGAGCCGAAATCCAGGAAGCAGGCAGGTGGCTGCCAAGGCTGGGACCTTGGACCTGGAGCCAGGCAGGAGGGAGGGGTGAGGGTGGCACGCGGCAGGAGAAAAGGGTGATGGTGGCACGGGGAAGGAGGGAGGGGTAAAGGTGGCACGGGGCAGGAGGCAGGGGTGAGGGTGGCACGCGGCAGGAGGCAGGGGTGAGGGTGGCACGCGGCGGGGGAGGGGTGAGGGTGACCTGCAGCAGCATCTGCCAGCACCCTCCTCGCCCCGCCCCCTGTGTCAGGCTGTTGTCCCTCTCAGCGTCAGGCTCGGAGCCAGGCTCTGGCGAAGAGCATGTGGGCGGCAGTAGTGTGGGGAGGGGGACGACCTCAGTGCCCCTCCTCTCACCCCTCCCAGAGCCTGCTCTCTGCCCTGCGGTGAATAGAGCTGGGGCTCTGCTTCTGGCCCCGAGGGAGAAGGGGAAATGGGGCTGGGGCCCCCTGAGCTGGGGGTGAGTCTTCTCTCTGTAAGGAGCCTGAGGGAGCAGGAGGCACTGAGGACCCCTCAGGACAAGCTCAGAGGCTTTCTCCAGGGATGTTGGTCTAAAAAGCCTGTTGCCGTCGAGTCAGTTCCACCTCACAGCAACCCTATAGGACAGAGTAGAACTGCCCCATAAGGTGAAGGTGGTGAAAAGGGATGGGACTGATTATCTGACACTTCAGTTTTCATCCCAACGTAGCCACTGACAGAGAGTGGCTTTGGAGGGTCCCTTCCTCTCTCTGAACCTCAGGTCCCATTTGAAAAAAAGAAGTGACTGAACTAGATTGTTCTTGTCCCCACAGTCTAAGGGTCTAACAGATTCCCAGGTGAATCTTTTCATTCATTCATTCATTTCCACTCTTTCATTTAGCCAGCAAGTCTTTATAGCATGCCTACTGTGTGTAAGCCTGTCTTCTTCAGGGGTAGACTTGCCCACCCATGGATAGAGAGGACAGACTTCGTGGGGTCCCTAAGTCATTACAGCTGGGGGCGGGGAGGGGACCATCACAGACTCTGCCGCTCCTCAAAGAATGTGAATCATTCTCCAAGGAAGTCTTCCGCTGAGTAGTGTTGCCTTTCTCTGGGAGTTAACATTACATACCATCAATAGTCAGGGAACATTGTAGGATCAAAGCCAGCATAATTCGTAGCAAGGTTCTGAGGAATAGCACACTATTGGTTAATTAC
>NW_004443966.1:11676290-11684248 GCF_000243295.1 Trichechus manatus latirostris | reverse complement strand
GACAGGCATAGAGGTTAGGATTTACAACATATATTTTTGGAGGACACAATTCAATCCATAATAGACATAATTACAAAACAATGCTTGTTTCTTATTCAGCTGTATTTATGAGTGGGCCCTCTTGTTGTTGGATCCTGCAATTAACGTTTAATTGTGTGACAGTCAGCTTCCCGCTCAATACATTTTTCTCAAGTCCAGAGTGTGGATGTGGTCTGTCCAGCTTGGGAAGGTGGCCGGGAGGTGGGGAATGGGGACAGGATGGGAAGACAGATTAAGCCTGGAAAGATCTGTGGACACCAAAAACAGTAATGATTAAAAGCAACTCCCCAGGCCGGGCTGATTATGTGCATTGGCTCATTCAATCCTTACAACAACCCCTGGAAGTGGGTCCTGTTAATATCCCCATTTTACAGATGAGGAAACTAAGGATTGAGAGATTAAGTGATTGTCAAGGTCATACAGCTAAAAAGTGGCAGAATCAGGAATTGAGCCTGTATAGACTGTGGCATTATGACCTGCCGTGCGCGGAGGGTTTTTTCTAAGGGTTTTGGGGCATTTCCAGATGATGTCCTCATCAAGGAGCTCCAGGCTGCCTGCTTCTGTGGTTGTGTGGGAAAGGAAGACAAGAAGGCAGGGAAGGATCAGGAGTGAGGGCCAAGGGCAAAGGGGAGAGGAGGAGGCTGAGGGGACTTCTCCCATTGGGCCTGGATGCTGGATTCTGTACTGTCTGGGCATCTGCCCCTCCTTCTCTTGTCTGGTCTTTACAGCGTCTCCCCATAGCCCTGGCGGCTGAGGTGACTTGACCACAGTCCAGCCGAGGAGCAGCTGTTATTTATCAAGTGTCAGGGAGTGCAGCTGTGGGAGAGATGCCAGACCCCAGGACCCCCAGCAGGAGGGGAGGCGAGCAGGTGCCTGGCACCAGACCCTCCTGTCCCATCCTCTTCAGCAGCTGGGACAGGGCAGATGTGGAGAGACTGGCCCGGCTGCTAGATGGGGTGGACTGCAAGGGAACAGTGTCTGGAGGGCCTGCCAAACCCAGGTAGTGATCAGCCCGGGGTGGGCGTGGGGTCAGCTGATGTAGTCTGGAGGTTTGATCACAGAGGGCGGGCTGCGCCAGGCAATGTAGCAGCCTCCTCACCATTCTTCCTGCCCTCAGCCCTGTCCCATCTGATCCCCTCTCTGCATCTCAGCCAGTGGGAGATAGCTTGCTGTTTCCCCTTTCTAATTTCTTTTTACACTCTGGGAGCCTGGGAAGGGGCATGGACCAGAGGCAGGAGCAGATAGTTGACACCTGACAAGTTTCCACATAAATAATTTCACAAAAGTGGGATCATATAATACTTTATTTTTGTTTAGTTGTCTCTTCTTACCCCTGCCCACTCAGGAAATCGTTGCCAACATCCTGCTGCGTATCCTTCCATATTTTCTCCATATTCCTGTCACTATAACATATACAAATTCATACGTACATATAAATATACACTTATAGGTAGATTGTTTGCTTTATAAAAATGGATTCTGCTATACAGCCTCGAACTTCTTTCCTTCCACGGTACCTTCTGGCCATCCCACCAACTCAGCCAACATTGTGCTCATTCATTCTTTTTAATGGCTGCCAAATATTTCAGGGTGTGGATGTCTAGCACTGAAAAAAAATTATTCCACTATTAATGAGCCTTCTTTTTTTTTTTTTTTTTTTTACCTCAGAAAGGGATCTTTTGAAAATACAACTCTGGCCAGGTCAGTCCCTTACTTAAAGCCTTTCAGTGGTTGCCCGTTGATCTCAAGACGAAGTCCTGGCTCACAGGCCTGCTGTGTTCTGGGGACTGACTGCTTCTCCAGCTCAGCGAGGATCATTCGCTGCCTTAAACTCTGCTCCAGCCAGAATGACCCGTATTTACTTCCTCAAATGAACCTACTCTTCCTTACCTCCAGGCCTTTGCATCCCTTGTTCCCTGTGCCTGGCACGATCTGCCCATCTCCACACGTGACTAACTCTTCTGGCTCCTTCGGGTCTCAGCCATCTGCCCTTCCTCTGGCCAGTGCCCCTCCCCGGGCTCCGTGGCAATGGGCCCACAGTGCAGTTCTTCCTACGGGTGTTGGAATCTTGTGGTTGCACGTGGCTCCCTCTCCCATTAGAATGGGGCTTGACATGTTATGTATCCAGGGCCTTGACTAATGGCTGGCACATAGTGGGGGCATCTGCGTTGAATGAGTCACTGGATGGCTGGCAAGGACTCTAGGCTGGGCCACCATGGGAGGTGCCAGTTGGAGAGAGGCAATGAGTCAGAATTTACGAGCAGGAACCAGGGCGGAAGCCTGCTTGAGAAGGCCTGGGCCTGTAGGAGGCATAGGCTTGGGGAGGACAGAGTCAAACTGGGGCTTTGGAACGTATGAGATGCTCAAGGTTCACCAATCCAGGGACCTAGCAGCCATGACCAGGCCACTGTCCACCCCCAATCCCAGGTCAGGAGGGGTGCCTGTGTTACACCTGCCTCGGAAAGCATGTCTTCAGGAAGTGGAGTGGGACTGAGTTTTCAGGTGGGAGCATTACATTTCCTTTTTACATCCATAGGAAGTTTTTAGAGGAGGCAAAGGCAGAGGGAGTGGGTGAAGAAGGGGAAAGAGGGTGAGAAAGACACCTCCATGTAGGACCAGAGGCCAAGGACCCTGGCTTGTCCCTCTGCTTCACTGCCCTCCATCCCAGCACTACTCAAAGTGTGCTTCCTGAACTTTTCCAAAACCACAAACTATAGGATCGGCAATGATATAAGTACAGACATCGACAGAAAGCTTTGAGAGACTTGAGAGCAACTTGCCATTGATATAACACCCAAGCGTGTGGTCAGTAGAATTCTCTAGTTGAACAGGGTAAAGACCAGAGTGGGTGGTGTCAGCTGGAGTGGTGAGTTGCCCGGGACATGAGTCACGTGTAGTCATGCACACAGTAGGACCACAAATCAGTCCGTGTCTTATTTGAAATGAGAAACAAACTGTTCTAGGCAATGAGGAACTCCCATCTCAGAGGTGATCCTGGAAAGCTCGTCTCCACCTCTCCCCAGGGCAGAGCAAGAAGACATGTGCCTTCTCAGCAGGCAGAGGGAGGGGTTTGGGGTAGACATTCATAGGAACTGCACGTTGTAGTTTGCAAAACCGATGCTGGAAGAAATGCAGGCTCGTTTCCTCTGAGGTCTTGAGAGAGACTGTCCCTTTGCGTCAGTGATGATCATTTCTGTACATCTGTCACTTTTTATACATTTCAGAGTACTTTCAGTTGCATTATCTTTTTGATCTTTACAGCTACCCTAGAGGTAGATCAAAGCAGGGATTATCATTCTCACTTTGTAGAATAGACGTTTAAGAATCGGAGAAGCAAAGTCTGTTTCCCAAGGTTACCCAGCAAATTGAAAACAGTACCAGGGTTAAGAGACCAAGCCACAGAGTTTTTATGATAACTCAGACAATGAAGAGGGGTTTGGGGGGAACTAAAGGACAGCTGTAAAAACGTGGCTACTGCTTACCGAGTGCCTGGTAGTGGTAAACCAAAACCAAACTCGTTGACATCAAGTCTATTGCGACTCATAGCAACCCTACAGGACAGAGTAGAACTGCCCCATAGGGTTTCCAAGGCTGTAAATCTTTCTGGAAGCAGACTGCCACATCTTTTGGTTAGCAGCCGAGCGCTTAACCAGTGCACCACCAGGGCTGCCCCCATAGTGATAACGGCTGTATTTGTTGAGTTCTTACAGTGTGCCAGATACCACATGTGATTATCTCCTTAATTTTGACAATAGATACAATTACCATCTCCAGATGAGGAAGCACGGCCTCGGTGAGATTAAGTCATTTGTCCAAAGTCACTCAGCTTGTAATTAGCAGAGCTGGTTCTCGATTCGGAGCCCTGGTGACGTCGTGGTTAAGAGCTCGGCTGCTAACCAAAAGGTTAGCAGTTCAAATCCACCAGTTGCTCCCCAGAAACCCTAGGGGGCAGTTCTACTCTGTCTTAGAGGATCGCTGTGAGTTGGCATCAACTCCACGGCAGTGGGTTTTGGTTCTTGATTCAGACCAACTCGGACTCCAGCATGTATTTTCTTGGCCAGTACCCCGTGAGCCAGATGCCCCCCACATGCGGTCCTCCCAGGAACCCAGAACAGGAGACCTGCTCGTTCCCCCGCTCAGATAGCAAACCAAGACTCAGTCACGTTAGGGGACTTGTCCCAGAGCCACACACCCAATGGAGCTGGGGATCAAGACAGGCCTCACTGCCTCCTGAGCGTGCCCCTTCCAGCACATTCCGCAGACTGTCACAGCCACAAGCTCTGCTCCAAGGCCCCCAGGTGGGCAGGGTATGTGGATGGGATCTGCCCCCACTCAGTGGGCCTGATTTGCACCTTCTCCTCTCTCCACGTGGGAGGGACCTGAAAGTCAAACGCATCCCGCTCAGCACCTGGCGACTGCTAATTCTTAACATCCGAGCTCGTTATGTCACGTCACGTCACCCGGAAGATTTATGGACACCTTGAAAGTGGCTTTGAAATGAGACAAAACTCAATATTGGATTTTTTCCGTCTCCTTTTCCCTTTGGGGTTTCAGGGCATATGATACCAGCTTCCTTCCATTAGCAGATTTCTCATGAGCGCTTATTAAGGCGAATTTCACTGCAGCTCTCAGTTTGCATTAGAGGAGGTAGTGGGAGGGAGGGCAAGACACTGTCAGATGTGGGAGACCTCAGAGCTCTGGGACCTGGGCCTGCTCCGAGCTCCACCTCCCTGAGGGAGCCCTGCTGTCCCGTCCACGCAGAAGGGTCTCATCCTGCTGATTTTCGCTGTGGGCCTGGGCAGAGGGAACAGGGGTGGCTATGCAGTAGGGCTCTCAATGCCAGAGGACTGGGGTTTGAATTCTGGCTCGGCCACTGCCTAGTGACAGACAGCGGTTACTCTTTTCTGAGCCTCAGTTCCTTCATCTGTACAATGGGCTTATCGTACTGCCACATGGATGAGCTCTACAGTGAGAAACTGTGTCTACTTTGTTCACCGCTATGTTCTCAGTGCCTGGTACGTCACAAGTGTTCAGTAAAGAATGGTGGAATAAATAGCTGGTGTCCCTAGGTGGTACAAATGGTTAACCAAAAGGTTAGCGGTTCAAGTCCACCTGACGTGCCTTGGAAGAAATGTCTGGTGATTTACTTCCTATGGAGCACAGTTCTACTCTGACACACATGGGGTTGCCATGAGTCAGAGTCGGTTCCACCACAACTGGTAGAAAGACAATGGAGGGAAGAAGGAGCAGGTTGTCCCCACAGTGGGTTGGGCCGTGGATGCTAGGGCATGTGCCCGTGGTGGGTGTCACTAAAGGTTTGCTCATTTACCAGCTGTAATTGGGCTCAGGTGGTGTTGATGGGTATCCAGGGCACTTACACCAGCCCTGGGGCAAGTGGGGGAGCTACTAGCCCCCTGCCCTGTGTCTGTTGCTATATAGATGTGTGTCCTAGTTTCTTGGTTCTGCTATAACAGAAATGCCACAAGTGGGTGGCATTACTGAATAGAAAATTGTTTCTCGCAGTTTAGGAGGCTAGAAGTCTGAGTTCAGGGCGCTGGCTCTAAGGGAGGCTGTCTGTCTGCTCTGGAGGAAAACCCTTGTCTCAGCTCTCCTGGCTTTCTTCTCAGGGTTCCTTGGAGATGTCCACGTGGCCTCTGTCTCTTCCCAGTTCTCAGTTTCTTACTTCTGTGTCTAATCTCCTTTTATATCTCAAAGGTGATTGGCTTAAAACACACCCTACACAGATGCGGCCTCATTAACATAACAAAGAAAACCCCATACCCAGTGACATTACCTCCACAGGTATTAAAAAAAAAAACAACAAACAAAAACAAACCCGCTGGCATTGAGTTGATTCCAACAACAGGTATAGGGGTTACGATTTACAGCACATACTTTTGGGAGACACAATTCAATCCATCACAATGTGCAATGGGCGGGGGTTGAGGGGGCATTCCTATTGGAGCAACTTGCTGTCTGGTTTCACCTGGGCCTGGTGGGCTTCTTGGAAGTGGCAGGCAACTTCACTGATGACTTAGCAGGCCCCTACTCTTGCCATCTCAATGACACTTTGATGCGGGGAGAGTCCCAGGCCAGAGCCAGGACATTGGTGAAGGGAGTGGTTGTTGGAGGCACCTGCTGTGTTGGGTACCTATACTCTGGGGTGAGAAGTGAGAAAGAGACAGAGAAAGGACAAGACTTACACCCTCGGGAGGCTCTCCTCTCAATGGGGGGACGCAGCCCCTGCGCTCAGGGAGTGCCTCGTGGGGGGTTCTCAAACCTGTCTGCACACTGGAATCAGCTGGGGAGCTTTCACATATACTGACGCCCAAGCTCCAGCCGCAGAAATTCAGTTCTAATCAGCCCAGCGTGAAGTCCCAAGTGAAGGAGGCATCGGTATTTTAAACACGTTCCTCAGCTGATTCTGATGTGCAGCCAGGGTGGGTGCCACTGGCTTAGTGTGTGTGTGTGTTAGGAGGGGGCTACATGTCCTGCCCTGAAGGAGTGATCCCACTGCTGGGGGAGCCTCGGTCCCTGCCCTGAGCTCTCGGATGGGGGAGCCTTGATTTCTGCCTTGCAGCTTCCTCAGGGCAGAGGAAGAGCCCCGGGAAAGGGTGAAGGTGCCTGCGCCAACTCTGCCCAAGTGTCAGGCTCTGTCTCTGGGCCTTCCAGGCCCCAATCTGCCACTGAGACTTCGGGGTCCTCCTTACCCTCCTGAGTCCCACACTGGGGTCCTCAACTAGGATCTAATCAGACTACTGATGAGGACGTGCTTTGTACAAAGCCCACCGGAAGGTGAGGGCTTGTTAAGATTGGGGGACTTTGTGGAAGCTGTCACATCAGTCCTGGGGAGGGAGTGGTGGTCAAATAGTGTCTGAGGGCCTGGGAAAGTAGGGCAAAGAAAAGAGAGAGGGATCAGGCTTGGAACTTCCCAGGAGAGGCCTGGAAGGGGCAGGAAGTTAAATTCCAGAAGCTTCCTGCGGCACCCCTCTGCCTCTCTCTCGTTAGCTGGCTTCTCTGTGCATCATTGGAGGACGAAAACAAATTCCTGCAGGAAAGGCTGAAGGAGACAGCAGGGAGAGACCCCGGCCAGCCACCGAGTGGTCCTCTGTGTGCCAGGAGAGAAAGGAAAGTCAGAGGGCTCTGGGACTGACTGAGGGGCTAGTAGAAGTGAGGTGCTCATAATCCAACATATCCCAGGGAGATCTCACCACCCCCCTACCCCTCTCTGCCTTGGCCTTGCCCACCCCGGAGGAGATTCTGCTCAAGGACCCCCCTTCCCTTTCTCAGTAGCATGGTGGAGTGGGATGAGCTCTGGATTTGGGGTCTAAAGACCTGGATTTGAGGTCGGCTCTGTCTGTTACCAGCTGTGTGACCTTGGGTAAGTTTCTTTTCCTCTCAGCCTCAGCTCTGTCGTGGGGATTTTGTTCAGTAATTCTTCAATCCTGTCACTGGTCATACATCAAACATTTATTGGTGCCTGACCCTGTGCCAGGTGCTGTGGGGTCTGGGATGGAGGCCTTCCTCCCTCCTGTTTGGTCTTGATGCCGCGAATCACTGTAGGACCCTTCAGAGCTGCAAGGGGCCTTTGCTGGGGTCCAAATTTGGCTCTAATATTTAGGACAGTCCGTCAACCTCCTTTTACAAACAAGGAAACGAGATCCAGAGGGGTCGCTGAGTCTTCCCCAGGTCCCATGGCTGGTGGTGCTGCTGGAAAACCAGGCCGTCAAGCCCTGTCCTCTCCTCAGGCGAGACCACCCACCTGAGAAGTGATGATAGCTCCTGCTTTTCAGGAAACGGCCCAGAGAGTTGCAGTGAGTCATCCAGGGTCACACAGTGAATTGTTGGCAGACCTGCTGCAAGACACCCAGTTCTGGGTGTCTTTGTCCCTGGCTTGTTTCTCCCAGGCCTTGGCTGGA
>NW_004443966.1:11673166-11675410 GCF_000243295.1 Trichechus manatus latirostris | reverse complement strand
AGGCAAGGGTGGCACATTTAAGGGATGACACGTGGGAAATAACCGCATGGGACATTATAAAATGAGACAATCTGGTCCAGAAGGTCTGGCTTCCCCATCTGCAGCCTTGGGTGTGCTCAGGAATGTTACCCTGCATGCAGCCTCCCCACTGATCTCCCGATGTCAGGGTCAGAATGGGCCTTAGGGACCACCCAGTACTTTCTCCACCAGGTGCAAGGGAGAGTGAAGCCCTGAGATGTCCACTGTCCGTAACGGCTGACTTTTCCCCGGTATGTCTAGAATGATGTGCCATCCCTGGGAGAACTGACAAAAGAGTTGCTCAACTCATTTTCTGGGTTCTGTGGTTCAGATGAGGGACTCTGGTTGAGAAAAGCTCTCTCTCATTTAACCTAGAAGGCATGTCACTTGCCTGAGGTCACACAGGCAGCCAAGCCTTGTCTTTGAGTTTGAAACCAGCCCCTTTCTCACAGGAACATAGTATTCTCCCTCCTCTGCTCAGATCTAGTGAGCTTGAAGGAAGAGCTGAGTCAAAGACATGACCCCGTCCTTACCCATACACACGCACGCACGCACACATGCACACACACGCATATGCGTGCACGCACACACATGCACACATGCACGTACACACATGTATGCATGCATGCACACACACAAGTACACATGCGTGCACACAGCACTGTAGGATCCTAAGTCTGAAGGGCAGATGCAGACCTGTAAGTGTAGTGATGGACAAGCAGGTAGTCCTGAGTTCAAATCCAGCTCATTCACTTCTAAGCCGTGCACCTCCATTTCATCACCTGCAAAATGGACATTATCTATCCACTTTGCAGACTTCCTGTGAGGGCTGAATGAGATTGACCAGGTGCCCAGCACAGCACCCAGCACCGGGCGGGCTCTCAGAAACCATTCATTGCTTCTTTCTCCTGGTGCTCAGTAAGATGCACAGTGTCGTGGATTGAATTGTGTCCCCCCAAAATATCTGTCAACTTGGCCATGATTCCCAGTATTGTGTGATTGTCCTCCATTTTGTGATTGATTTTCCTATATGTTGTAAATCCTAATCTCTGCCTGTAGTTAATGAGGCAAGATTGGATTATACTGAAGAGGATTAGGGTGGGATATAACACGCTTGCTAAGGTCACATCCCTGATCCAATGTAAAGGCCTGTACCACCTTTTATCTTACAAGAGATAAAAGGAAAGGGAAGGGAGCAGAGAGTTGGGAACCTCATACCACCAAGATAGCAGCGCCAGGAGCAGAGTGCTTTCTTTGGACCTGGGGTGCCTGTGCGGAGAAGCTCCTAGTCCAGGGGAAGATTGATGACAAGGATCTTCATCCAGAGCTGACAGGAGAGAAAGCCTTCCCCTGGAGCCGACACCCTGAATTCGGACTTGTAGCCTGCTAGACTGTGAGAAAATAAATTTCTCTTTTTTAAAGCCATCTACTTGTGATATTTCTGTTATAGCAGCACTAAATGACTAAAACACACTGTGGCTGATGAATGGATGGAATGTTCACTCTTTTTTTTTTTTTATTGTACTTCAGGTGAAGGCTTACACAACAAATAGTTTCTCATGAAACAGTAGTACACATATTGTTTTATGACATTGGTTAACAACCCCACAAGTCAACCCTCTCCCTTCTCAACCTTTTTTTTTTTTTTTGGTGAAAGTATACATAACCAAAGATACACCATTTCAAAAGTTTCTACATGCACAGTTCAGTGACATCGACTACTCTCTTCCAATTGTGCTGCTATTCTCACTTCAGATGAAGGCTTACAGAACAAAATAGTTTCTCATTTAACAGTTAGTACACATGTTGCCCTATGGCAATGGTTAACAACCTCACATCAACACTATCCTTACTCAACCTTGGGTTCCCTATCACCAGCTTTCCTGTCACCTTCTGCCTTCTGGACCTTGCCCCTGGACTGCTGTGCCTCATTAGTCCCATTTGGTTTTATGGGGCTGTCCACTCCCAGGCTGAACGGTGAACCTCGGAAGTGACTTCACCACTGAGCTAAAAGGGTGTCTGGGGGCCATACTCTCAGGGTTTCCCCCGTCTCCTTTAGGCTGGTAAATCTGGTCTTTTTTTTGTGAGTTAGAATTTTGTTCTACATCCTTCTCCAGCTCCGTCCAGAACCCTCTGTTGTGATCCCAGTCAGAGCAGTCAGTGGTGATAGCCGGGCACCATCTAGCTGTACTGGACTCAGTCTGGTGGACGCCTTGGTAGCTGTGG
>NW_004443966.1:11649321-11672745 GCF_000243295.1 Trichechus manatus latirostris | reverse complement strand
TTGCTGTCGAGTCGATTCGGATTCATAACGACCCTATAGGACAGAGTAGAACTGCCCCGCAGAGTTTCCAAGGAGTGCCAGGCTTTCCCTGACAGTCTATATCCAGGTTCTAATCCAGCAAGGGAGATTAACAGCGGATTCTTAGGTGCTCTTAAACCACTGAAGCTGGCATTTGTACCAGTGCCTGCTTGAGCTCAGTTTCAGCCCTGGCTTCCCAGCTGGCTGTGTCTGTGTATGCCTGCTCTCACAGGCCTGCCAGAATGGACTCTTAACTTCCCTTCTTCTCTCCTGTCTCTCCTCTTTCCTTGTCCCCCCACCTCTTGGCACAGCCAAATGTACTTGTGTCAGAGACATATCATGGTTTTGCAAGCATTGTCCTGCCTCTCATTCTTCTTCACCCATCGAGTCCCTGTGTGTGTTATGGAAAATTTAGAAATTTCTGGGCATGCCACAGAATTAGAACATGGGGGAAGCGTGGTTTAGACTTGGCACAAGCTTCCTGTTTTTTACCTATTGGTGACTCAGCATATTGAAGGTTAGTGCTTCCCGGGCCAGGCCTGCCTGGGAAAAGGGCAGAACGCGACAGGGAGAAGCTGGGTCAGAGTAGGGACCTGCCTGCCTCCATTCTGCCTTGAGGAGCGGGCTGTCCAAGTTTCTGAATTTCCTGTTGAGCTGGAAGTTGAGCAGAAAAGACCTTTTCTATGGTTCCAATGCCGTTCCCAAAACCCTGTTGCAATTGTGCCCTTTTTCTCTCCAGCCTTGGTAAGTGGATTACAATAAATAGGATCAGATCTCTCTGGATTCACTGGGATTTTGCATGCCTTCAGGGCCATCCTTTCTAAAGGCCATTTCCTTGTTGAGGAGTGGGCGTGAAGTGAGGGAATTTAGCTGAATAAATTATCAGCTCAGAAGCTAGCCCTGGAAGCTGCTTTTCAAGAGAGGAAAAAAAAGAAAAATCACTGGCTTTGGGGTAGAAGGGCACACGTGAGCACCGAGCCTAACTGCCACCAGTGGGCGTGGCCAGCCGCTTTGGTGATGGTCCGCTTAACTGAGGGTTGGCGACATCTTCTCTTGGACACTGACGCCCAGGTTGGTCTGTGCTCAGCTGGGTCTAACTCAGTGACACGGCCCAGGTTTTCCTAACTTCCTCCTCATACCCCGCCACATCGCTCAGGCTGAAATGTCTCGGTCAGCATTGTTCCACGGAGCCCTCAGGAGCAACCACGCTGACATATTAAGCTTTTTAATTTAGCACACACTGCGTGTATATGCCCCCCGACAAAACAGAACTGATTTATAATTCTCGTAATGGAAGCACAGGCGTTAGTTGCTCCAGAAATAGATTGTTACCTCTGCCACCTTTTGTAATTTTTTTCCTTCTCATTTTCCTTTTTTTTTCACCCCACTGTGGTCTAAAAAATACGACGTTTCATTTCAGCCTTCTATCATAATCCACTCAATGCCAGATCGTTCTTTTTAGACCTTTAATTTATAGTGTGTCTGTTCGTTGCATTTCATTAATTAATGTGCTTCCAGGCTCCCATGACAAAGTCTTTGTGTAATGCTCTCTTACAGTAAGCAGGTGCTTTTAACCTTAATGAACAATTTCCTGGAAAATACTGAAATAAAGAATAATCAGGCCAGGAGCACGATGGATTTGGGAGCTGCGTGCCATTCTGCAAAATTAAACCTAGGGAGATGAGGGACAACTTCTCGTCTTCCACGGTGCTGTTTGCCAAGCTTCCTTCCTCTGGGAGGGGCCGCGGGACACTTAGGTTCTGGGAGGTGAGAGAGCTCCTCCTTCCTCTAGGAAACCAGGGGTCAGAGGGGCTATTTTATCAAAAACTTAGGTGCCCATGGCGATGGTGGTCAGACACAGCGTAGGCCAGAAACACAGCCAAATTGACCTCTGGTTCCAGACTCGGAATCCTTTCTAGCTTGCACTGTGGGTTAGCAGGATCTGGGCTGGGCCAGACTGTGAACTTACTGAAATTCATCTTCAGCTGCATTCCGTCTCTTCTAGCAGACTTACCCCGCCTAACTCAGGGAGGCAGTCCTTATCCCACCCGGGACCCTAATAGACTCATTCTCTCTGGGTGAGACTCCCCCCAGCCCAGGAGTATTTGTACTGCCTCCCCCCACCCCACCCCCGCCCAATGCCCCACAAAGAGGGCTATGCTGAACCCAGTAACGATAATGTATTTTACCCAGTGCTTTACTGTTTCCAGACCCTGTTATGGATTGAATTGTGTCCCCCCAAAATGTGTGTTGTAAATTCTAGCCCCTATACTTATGGATAAAGAGCTCAGGTGGTGCAATGGCTAACCAAAAGGTCGGTGGTTCAAACCCACTAGACGCTCCACGGGAGAAAAGACCTGGCCATCTGCTCCAGTAAAGATGACAGCCTAGGAAACCCTATGGGGCAGTTCTATTCTGTCACGTGGGGTCCCGATGAGTCAGCATCTATTCAACAGCATACAACAACATACTTGTGGATATAGTCCCATTTGGGAATGGGTTGTGTTATGTTCGTGAGCCCGTATCAGTGTAGACTGTGTTTTCAGCCAATCACCTTTGAGATATACAATGAGCAGATTAGGCACAGAGAAGCAAGCAGAGTTGGGGGAAGATAGATGCCAGGTCGTGTGAAGATTGCCAAGGAACTGAGGAACAGAAGCTGCAAAGAGACAAGGCCCTTCCCCCAGAGCCAGTGCTCTGAGTTCGGAATGGTAGCCTCCTAAACTGTGGGAAAGTAAATTTCTGTTTGTTAAAGCCACCCACTTGTGG
Source organism: Trichechus manatus latirostris (assembly GCF_000243295.1). NCBI lineage: Eukaryota > Metazoa > Chordata > Mammalia > Sirenia > Trichechidae > Trichechus > Trichechus manatus. The sequence continues at coordinate 11,669,958 of NW_004443966.1, read as the reverse complement.
TATTTCTGTTATAGCAGCACTAGAGAACTAAGACAGACCCTTCTCACAAGCAGCATCTCTTTGGCTTCTTGCATCCCTTCAAGTCAGGTTTTGTTACTATTCCCACTTTACAGATGGAAGCTGGGATCCCCAGAGGTTGAGTGACCTGCCCAAGGTCACACAACTGGCAAGAGACAGAGCTGAGATCAGAACCCAGGAGCTGAGATTGCTGGGCTCCAGGTGCTTGTTGTTACCCCGTGTGGGTGCAGGGGACGGATGGAGCCCTGGAGTGAGGTGAAGTGCCCTGGACAAAAGGCCGCAGTAAATTTCTTTTAAAATCTGAATACCTGATTCATTGATTATCCTGAATGGAGCTGACAAAATCATACATTATCCATCCATTTTTCTGTGTCGTAAGATCATTTTGGGTGTCTGAAATAGCATTATGTTTTTAATCACAGCATGGGTACAGTCTGTAATGGCAATTTCTGCTCAGTTGGATAGCTTCAGGGCCTGTCTGGGAAGCTGTGTCCCCAGGGAGTAGGCTCAGGGCTCCAGCCCTCACTGGATCCCTGCTCTTTGGGAAAAAGCACCCAAAGGAGCAGCGGGGGAGAATCTGGGCCTCGAGGAGGAAAATTGTGGAGGAGCTGCCCTAAGGGCCATGCCTTTTTGTTTCCAAAATGAAGATGACTTTATTGTGTCCTTGTTTCCAAATTTGAAAACTGAGACCTGTTCATCAAAGCAGATTTAAACATACAGAGAAGACAGTAAGTCGCCTAGAATATCATCACCCAGATATCTCGGTTAACATTTGTAACACCTTTCCAAACATCTTTCTGCTCTTGTTTGCTTTCTCTCTCACACACGCACGCACCAACGTTTTATATAAATGTGATCATCCTGTTAACACAGTTTTGTAACTTGTGTTTTTCCTGTAATAATACATTGCAGTCATCTTTCCATGTCAGTGAACTTACATATACAATCTTGAAATATCTGTGCTTTTCTGGTTATAGAAGTAATAATGCTTATTGTAACAAACACTAAAAAAAAAAAAAGTTGCCAGTGAGTCAGTTCTGACTCATGGTGATCTTGTGTGTCAGAATAGAACTGTGCTCCATAGGGTTTTCAGTGTCTTTTCAGAAGTAGATTGCCAGACCCTTCTTCTGAGGTGCCTCTGGGTGGACTTGAACTGCCAGCTTTTTGGTTAGCAGCCGAGTGGGTTAACTGTTTGCACCACCCAGAGACTCCTAGATAGCACAGGTCTCATAAGATTGCTCCCTACCCTGCTCCGCGGGAAAGATGATCACTGTTAATAGTCTGGTGTGCTGGCTTTCATACTTTTCCTACACGTCAGTGTTTTTAATGGTTGCTTAATATTTTGTTATGCAGACATGGTGGAACTTATTTAACAAGGTCCCCATGGATGGCCATTTAGGTTGTTTCGATGTCTCCCTATTATAAACAATGCTGCAATAAACATTCTTGAACGTATCTATGAACCTTGGTCAATTAAAAAAAAGATTAAGTTGCAGGAGTGGAATGCTGGGTTAAAGGAGATGTGTTAAATCATGTTGATATGTATTGCCAAGCTGCTTTCCAGAGCACCCTGATGCACATTTCCGCCAGCAGTGCACAAGCGTAGGACCTTCCAGGCTTTGGGACAGTTGGGGTCCGGCTTCAGAATCTCCTGGCCTAGGTCTGGAAGGTTCTAGATCTAGAAGGAAACTTGGAGAGGCTGCCCTGTTTGATGCCTGTCTGTGGGCTGATGACCAGGCCTTTCTGTTTCGCCCAGGTGTGGGCACTGGCTGCGATACAGCACAAGATAAACTCTGTTCAAGAAGCCAGTCTTCAGACGGGTGCTGACGGTTGGACAGAGGGCTGGGTGGGGACTAAGGGCCTCCCAGAGCAATGATATTGATAACTGCGTTCCTGCTACTGGGCTGCAATTTGCAAGGCACCTCCCGCATTATCTGTTTAATCTTCACAACAAGCTGTTGTTCTCTCATCTTTCCCATTTTGTGAAAGAAAAAAATGAGACCCAGAGCAGTTAAATGCGTTTTCCAGGAGCCAAGACTAGAATCCAGTTCTTCTGCCTTCTCTGCTTCATCTCTTTGCTGCTAGGCAATGGGAGGAAGCTGAGAGGGGAGACTGCCCCAAGGGAAGGGAGGGAGGAATATGTGGAGGGGAAAGGCAGGGAGAGGAGACACTTTTTAGATGAACTTGCAGAAGTGGAAGGGGTCCTGGAAATGACTCAGTCTGGCCTCAGCCTCGGGTCCAAAGACAGTGAAGCTCAGAGAGGGAAAGCAACCTTTCCTGGGTCATACTGCGAGTTAGTGACGTAGGGGGCAGCTGGAAAGAATGGGGCCAGTGGGAAGCTAAGCTGAAACTCAGGAGGAGAGATCCAAGAGAAAGGAGAAGTCTGGCTGCTCTGAGCCTGTTAACTGTGTCCCCCCGAAAGATATGTTGAAGTCCTCACACCCGGTACCTGTGAATGTGACCTTGTTTGACAATAGGGTCTTTGAAGAGGTTGTCAGTTAACACGAGGTCATACTGGAGTATTCGCGTGAGTCCTAACCAACCTGAGTGGTGTCCTATAAAAAGGAGAAGAGACACAGAGAGACAGATGGAAGGATGGCCAAATAAAGATGTGTTGACAAGCCAAGGAACACCTGGGGCTTCTGGAAGCTGGGAGAGACAAGAAACAATCTTCTCCTGGAGACTTAGGAGGGAGCATGGGCCGGCAGACAGGTCGATTTGGACTTCCGGCTTCCACAACTGGGAGACAGTAAATTTCTGTTTAAAGCCACCGACTTTGGGTGCTTTTTTAGCAGCCTTCGGAAACACATTTTAAGCCCCTGACAGGATGGACCTGGACGCTTGATGAGATTGTGAGAGGTCCTCTCTCCCAGCAGAGGAGGCCACCCTGATGGAGAGTGGGTTCAGAGGCAGCTGGAGCCCAAATGGGTGGAACTCAAAGTCGGGGGGCCTTTGGGGCTGCTAACTAAGCAGCCACCTTTGCAAAACCCCATCACATTAGCCCGAGGCTTCCTGCTGGGGAAAGGCCTAGATTCACTGCTCTCTCACGGCCGAATTCTCACGGCCGAATTCTCGGCTTCCATGCGGGAGACCTGTCTGTCATTGGAAGTTTTTGTGTTGCTATGATGCTGAACAGATTTCAGCAGCTTCCAGACTAAGATGAACTAGGAAGAAAGGCCTGGTGGCCTACTTCTGGAAATCAGCCAGTGAAAACCCTATAGCTCACAATGATTTGATTTGCAGCCAATCATGGTGATGATGCAGGACCAGGCAGTGTCTTGTCCTGTTGTTGGGGTCGCCATGAGTCGAGCCTGACTTGACAGCAGCCGACAACAGCAACAGCGTATGTAGCCAGTAAGGTGAAGTCAGGATTTGATCCCAGGTTAGTCAGCCTCCACCATTCCCTTTACTTGAGTCCCCTGGCTAGCCTGTCGTATGATCCTGAGTGAGTCACCTGCCCTTTGACGGGGCAGTTGCTCTCCTGCAGGCCTGACACCACGTGCCTTGCTGTCCAACCCGTTGTTCTCACAGCCCCACTTGGGTGGGAGACTTGACCTTCCGGTAACGGGTACCTTCATTTTGCCAGGCACTTGTGGTTACATCCTGTGGTTTGAGAAACATTTTATTTTTGGAGCTGGCAGAAATGAGGACTAACGCCCAGGGGACTATGTGGCTTGGAGTGACGACTTGTCTTGTGAGGTTTTGTGGGTATAAAAACAAACAAACAGACAAAACGACTTTAGCCTTCGAGTCGATTCCGACCCATGGAGACCCCAGGTGTTACAGAGTGGACTGCTCCACAGGGTTTTCTTGGCTGTAGTCTTTACAGAAGGAGATCGCCAGGCCTTTCACCCACAGCGCCACTGGATGGGTTTGAACCGCTGACCTTTAGGTTAGTAGACAAGCACAAACTGTGTGTGGCACACAGGGACTCCCACAGTTTCCAGAATTCCGCAGCGCTGGGAGCTAGTGGGAGAGGGAGGATGAACAGGCCTGGAGTGGGTCAGATGCGGGGAGCCAGGCGGGCTCGGGGTTGGCCAGGCCAGCTGAGTGTGCCCTGATTTGCAAAGAAGTGGAAAGATGGAGATAATTGCTTTGTGAGAAATGAAATGACCGAAGAACACAAATAAGTTTTTTCCGTCTTTGGAGGGGCTAGAGGCTGGGGGTGCCGCTGCTGCCTGCTTGGGAGTCAGTGAGGGGTGGGTGTTTGAGGGCTCAGAACCCAGAGGTTACACAAAATGGGGGGTGGGACACTGGTGCTTGGTTAGCTCGGTGGTTTCTCCCCCGCCCTGAGGATGCCCTGTGGTTTCTCTCCGTGCCTGACTGATGTCATGGCCACTTGCTCTCTGCACGGCTTGAGGGCGCAGGGGACAGGACAGTCTTTTGACCCTGATTAATGGGCTCTGCAGGCCTCCATTGTGCCATTTTCAGGATCTGCAGCCCGAGGCTTCCAGGGCAAGGAGAAAGCAGGATTTATCAGTGGGGTGGAGCCCGGACTCGGAGGCCGACATTTAGCATGTCTCGGAAGGTGACTGCAGCCCCCTGTGATTTATCCCAGTGGAGCAGGCATCTGGCAGGGCCTCCATGCTGGCGCTGGGAATCTCTGCGGCGCTCCTGCAGTCAGGGAATCACTGTTTTAGAGATTAAGAGCTGTGGATTTATTTTTTTTAAACTTTTCTTTTAAGTCCAGGGAGATTAGAAAGCATTCAACGTAAGCCCGGCCCCTGGTGGGATTGCTGGAGGGCAGGAGGTTTCATCAAGGCAGAGGAAGGAGCCTCTTAATTACGAGGGCCGATCACAGCGCCTCTTTTCATCTCAAGCTTATCAGACCTCGGCATGGCTGGTAAACAGAGAGGGGCTTGGGGACCAGGAGCCAGCTGACAGAGCAGGGGCAGATGAAGGCACAAGGCCCGTTGCACTGCAGGCTAACTTTGGCATTTGCCCCATTGAGTGCAAACTTGCCTTTCTTTTTTTTTTTTTTTTTGCTTTATTCAGAAAAAAATACAGGAGTGTGTGTGTATGTGTGTACCTTCTATAAATAGAAGACAGAAATCTCTCTGTACACCCACATGCTGGGAGGAGTGTGAGGCATTTGCTTTACCAGCCCCAGCTTGGGGTTTGTTTCTGCAGCTTCCCGACCCTGAAAGCGCCTTTTCATGAGACGCTTGGAACACCACTCGGTCCCTACTTGCAGCTTAAGCTATTGATTGGCCTTCAATGGCCGCCTTGTGCTGCTTCCCGGAGCAGATATAGCCTGTGCTGATGGAGTGGCCCAGGCAGGGGTCTTCGAATCATTCTCAGGATGTCACGGGCACTCCCTGTAACTGTCACCAACAGACTGGTGTCTCCACAGTGCCGTGCTAGCGCAGCACGGGGATGCCTCCACGCAGTGCGACCTGCTGTCGGGACAGGCCTCTGGTGGCCTCCGCCAGGCCAGACACAAGCAATGTGGTTGACCCTGAGGCTTGGGACGGGGGAGCGGTCAGGGAGGAGGTTGCATGCAGAGTCAACAATCAGTCGACAAACATGTATTGAGCCCCCGCCACATGCAGGCAGTGATCAGGGTGCTGGGGATTCAGCAGTGGACGAAACAGACCAGAAGTCTTGCCCTCATGAGTGGTGTGTTCTGATGGTGTGGTCCAGAGGGAAGGAAACAATGTGCAGGTTCTAAGGTGCAGAGGGAAGAGCTGAGGTTGCATCTACCCGTACCCGTTGCCTTCGAGTTGATTCCAACTCATAGCGACCCTATAGGACAGAGTAGAACTGCCCCACAGTGTTTCCAAGAAGTGCCTGGTGGATTCGAACTGCTGACCTTTTGCTTAGCAGCCGAGCTCTTAACCACTATGCCTCCAGGTCTCCGAGGCCACATCTAGAAGGTTCATATAGGAGAGGAGCAATTTCTAAAGTGGACACCTGTTCAGCAGCGTAGGACAGGGTTAACCAGTGCATGTCCTGGCTGCCCTCTCCCACCCAGAGCCCAAGACAAGCATTACTAATCAATCATGGCACGCCTTCTCAATCAGGCCCAGTTTCTCAACAGAGCATTCTAAGCAGCCACTACCAATTTCTCCCCATTGCTGTGAGCATGGAAACCTCCCAGGACCCACAAAATAGAGTCTAACCACCACCACCCTTGTTAGTAATGCAAGTTTGTTGAGAAGCCAGGGCTGACTGGGAGAGATGGGATGGATAGAGAGCAGGCTCCAGGTACACGGACCAGGCTCCATGTCCACAATTTAGGCACAGTCAGGAGGCCCAGGGAGGGAGTGGAAGAGAAGCAGGTGGGGGAGGATTTTGCACAGATGGACTGTGAGGTCATCACAACCGATACCAGGGCAGAGGCCATCTGTTTGTCTGTCTGCCCTCTGCCCCAGTTTTATGCATCTTGGCTAATATAGGCAGCTGGTGTCTGGCCAGGTGCGTGCTGCCACCTGGAAGAGAGGCTGAACTCTACAGGTCCTGGTGCTGGTGGGGCCTCAGGCAGAAGGCAGGGCCCTCCGGAGCATGCCACCATCTCTAAGCTCTGCCCAGCCTGCAGGGCCGGCCCAGGCCAGAACAGAGGCCCTCAGCTGGGAGGGGGGCCCTTTCTGTATGTCAGTGTCTTGTAAGATAGTCGGCAGCACATTCCCTATAATGCTAGGTGCCGGGCACAGGGTAGGCCCTCAAGTGTCAGAGCAAACAAATGAATAAACACTCTAAGGACACAGATTGACCCGGACCAGGCCTTCCTTCAGAGTTGGTCTTGATGGAGGCAAGCAGAGTTTCCCAAACTGGTATCCTGAGGAACCCTGCTCCTAGAGCTGTGTCACTGGAAAGTGTGTCATGGGAAAGTAAGTTGGGGAAACAGTGGGTGAGACAAAGTGAAAGTTTCTTTACTTAGGGCCTTCTCAGCCCCTGAGGTATGCTAGCATGGCCGGGAAGAGTCAAGATGAGGACACAGCTTGCAGCATTCTCTGAACTTCCACCTCCTGGAACCCTTTGTCTGAGAGATTTCTGAGCTCATGTTCTCTGGAACCCAGGTTTGGGGAACGCTCTCCAAAGTTGCCCACATTGCCCACCACTGCTTTGCTGCCTTATCCCCCCAGGAGCCCCATCCCCGGCATATTGCTGCCTCCATGCGTTTGCTCATGCTGTGCACGTCCCAACATGCCCTTCCTTCACCCTGTCCCTTTTCATATTCTGTCCATCCTAAGTCTTATCTGCTCCACAGTCTTCCAAAGCCCCCCAGTGAGGCTTTGGGTCTCCTCAGGTGGCCTGGAGCTGTTATTTCTTTGTATCCTCCACAGCACAGCCCAGGGCTGGGCAAGTCAGTTCTCCAGGAGTGCTCAGGGGGCCAGTGTAAGCCGTGACAGGTGCACGGACACACCTGAGTTGGCAGGTGTGAGAGACTTGCCTCCTGGCCACCTTCTTCCCCTTCCATCCCACCTGCCCAGTTCCTCAGGTGTAGAGACACCCAAGCCCCCCAGTCAAGACAGATATTTCTCCACTTGATCTTTGTTCCCATTCCTCTGTGCCTTAATATGCAGGGAGCATGGATGAGAGGGAAGGGAACCCACCAATCTATCCACATGAAACCAGGGACATTTTCTTATTTAATTATTAATGCCCTAAACCAGATGGCTGGCCCCCAATACGTTAACCTCTGTCACTCTGAATGGAGTAGCCCTAGTAAGCAGTGTGGGAGCACTGAATTTCCCTCAGCCATCTCACAAGGATACATCTTCGGGATCTGTGTTCCAGAGAGAGCCAAGAGAGCCACCAGGGAAGTCCCATTAAAGTTAACGGAGATGAGTCGTTCTCATGCAGTGACAACTCCTTTCTCCTTCCGTGGCTGCTCTTCACTCTGCCTCAGGGATGTGTCTGAGACAAGCTGAAGCATGTTTGCTAAAATCAGTTCCTGGAAGGGCAGCCTAGGACGTGACCCCACTTCCAGGTGCTTACAGTCACATAGGAAAGATGACATGATCATGCTGGAAAAGATGGCAGTGCAAGATGGAAAGTGGTGGGTACTGGGCTGTGTGACCCAGACTGTAAACTACTTGGATATAAAGTGCCTGGCACATAGTAGGTGCTCCGTCAGTGTCAACACCCTTTGCCAAGCCCTGCAGTGGGTTGTGAGGAGCCGGGGACCTGAGCTGGAGTGGGTGATATTTGGATATGCAGAGCCAAGGAAGAACATTTTCGGCTGGGGGAGCAGCATGAGCAGGGCTTGGGGTGAGAATGAGCAAGTGAGAAGACCTAGCTGACCTGGGGGAGGGAGCAATGGGTGGACGATAAGGTTGCACCTTTTAGATTGGACCAGGTTCAAACAAAAAACCCCAGAGGAGCCGCAATCTCATCTACCCTTAGGCTGGAAGCGGTCCCCCCCCGCCCTACCCACTACACCACCACAGACGCAGACGCAGCCTGCCTCAGAGAGGGGGACTTCATGAACACTGGTGACGGGGTTGTGCTAGGCTAGGGTGTGAATCCACAGGGCACATGCTGGGAAGCCCACCTGCTCTGTGGACCTTCACACAGTCACGGTCATGGAGGAGGGATGTGTGGATCCAGGGCTCCAGATGGTCTAAATGCCACCTGGATTAGCTCCTTCGGGCTGCCATAATAAAGCACCACAAACTAGGTGGCTTCTAAGAACATAAATTAATTGTCTCACAGTTCTGGGGTCTAGGAATCCAGAATTAGGGTGTTGGCTGTGTCAATTCTTCCTGAGGGCACTGAGGGAGAATCTGTCCCATGCCTCTCTCCTAGCGTCCGGTAATGGCTGGTGATCCTTGACTTGCAGCCACAGTCTCTGCCTCCATTGTCACCCGGCATTCTTCCCTCTGTGTGTACAGGTAGTTCCCGACTTAAGACAGGGTTCTGAAGTAAGTCGAATACCTCATTTTTTTAGTTTTCGTTATTATTGCCTTTTATTATCAGTATCTTTATAAATCCAATCTTTATTTGTCTTTGGGCATTGGAAACATTACATATAAACATATAAACATACATATGTCCTGCAACATTGTACAGAGTACAGGTAGTCCCAGCTGACAACAGGATTCCATTCCAATGTAAGTGCGGTTCATTGTGACAAATGTCATAAGTCAGGGACTACCTGTATGTGTGTCTCTTCTTTTTTATGGGGCACCAGTCATATTGGATTAGGACCCACCCAACTCCTGTATGACCTTATGTTCACTGATAACATCTTCAAAGACCTTATTTCCAAACAAGGTTGCATACCAGGTTCAGGGGGCTAGGACTTCAACATATCTCTCTTTGGGAGACATAATTCAATCCATAAGACAATCCTAGCTGGCTACATCCGTGTGCTCCCCGTCTGTCTCCACTTCCTGTTGCCCATCCAAACACCCACCACCCTCTCTGTGCCCTGGTTTTCATGTACTTCACTGCCAGTGGGAGAGAAGTGAACAGTCCTGTCCAGACCTGACTCAGAAAGAGGTGTTCATGAAGATTTATGAAGAGCTCCTAAATTATAGCATTGATCCAGGTTACTTCCCTCTCCTACCCCTCTTCCATCACCAGGGAGCAAAAGGGGCCAGAGGAGCAACTTTGGATCTTCTTTTGTCCAGGTGGCCTCACCTTTGATATTCTAAACTTGGCAAGTTTGAAGATGCTGTCTGGGACTCCTCTCAGGAGAATGCTGGAGAGGACAGGAGCGGCCAGAGCAATGAGTCAGTACCATGGAGAGCACCAAGCCCAGGCATTCTCTACAGCTGGCACCCAGATTCCGTGTTTTCCGGAGGGCTGTATCATTCGTTTACTTCTTTATTCGATGCCCAAACCCCACCCGGAAGAACATGCCTGTTCTCCCCTTGACTCTCCCCAAAACTGGATGTCAGGTCCTGGGCAAACTCTTTCTGGTCTCCAGACTGTTTCTCCTCCTCTCTGGGGAGAAAGGGTTGCAGCCCTAGTGTTGTATGGATTTCAGTGTGTGCAGGGCCCTCAGTTAGGTGCTGATTAGTCTCCGAGGCCTGGGGCTGAGTGGGTACGTGGGTGAGAGGTGAACGGCTACGGTTTGCTTACTCCCAGACTGTGCAAACTGAGCACACACACCAGAATCGCTCTTTGCTTTCCTAACTGATTTCCAGACTGCATTTAGCCAGTTTAATTCCAGACTTCAAATAGAGAGAACAACCCCATTAATCATTAATTTGGACCCCCACAGTTATACAGAATTTGTGACAATTTGTTTGTCTGTGGAAGAAAGGGTTCAACAGGGAAATGATTGGAGATGGGGAGGAGGGTGTTCAACCTTTCACGAAGAGAGGTGCTTCATTTAGCTGCCCTCTGGGTACAAATGGGGGTGTGTGCAGAATATGTGCCACTTGCATCTGTCCCCTGGAAGTAGGTGAGTACTTTCTTGTCTGTCAGCAGGGCGAAGGGTCTAGATTCTCAGCCATTTCAAACCTGGGGGCCCCTTTCCAATGTCAAAATATTTCATATACCACCCCACCCCTCCTTATTAGAAGTTGCATTTTTTAGTATTGCTGATTGAGAAGAAAAACTACTCTGAACTCAGTAAGGCTTTTAAATAAACCACAATAGCATGCATGTACACATGAAAAATAGAAGCCTCTTTCTGAGTCACAGTGTTCATGCTATAGGTGATACTTGGGAACATATGAATTTCAGCCCTCCCCACTCGCCAAGGCTGGCAGCCCACCAGGTGGGGACCTGTGGACTGGAAGTTCTCTCAGGTTGTAGGACCAGGAAGTCCTGGAGACAGGGAGCCTCTGGGGTCATTTCAGCCCCTCTCAGCTTCACGATGCTCTGCCCTCGTGTGAGGAGCCTTTTGTTCAGGATCCCCAGTTGAGGGAGAAGGGGCCAGGGGAGGAGGGTCACCTTGGAAGTAGTCCAGAACAACAGCTCTTGAGTACCAGGTTGGACACGGAGGCCTGAGGACGCCCTGAAATGTGAGCCTGATTTTGTGTGTCTGAGCCTTTTTGTTTCTGGGGAGAGGGTCTGTAACTTTCACACAGTCTCAAAGCAGTAGTCCACGAGCCACAAACTTGAAGACGTCCTGGCTAGAATTCCGGCTTTTCCCTGACTCAGCCCTCCCACTCTGCAGTTACTCAGACTGGGTGAACTATTGCATGTTAGTCAAAGCCTGCGCGTGTGACATATCAAAAGCTCGCTACTCCCCGATGGTGGGAAACTTAGTCTGCTTAGCGAGTCTGCTCTGCCGCCTCGTGTGAGAAGTCTCGGTGCCAAACAGATGCCCAGGAAAACGCTCTGATTAACGCGGCCACCTCTTTTGTTCTCCCGCTCAGGGCCCGGGATGGCGATCACCGCAACAGTGCTGATATTCTCCTCGCTCCTGCTGATCGCCATCTCCCTGAACCCCGAGGACCCCAATGTGTGCAGCCACTGGGAGAGGTAAGATGTGGGTCTCACTCTGGTTTGGTGCTGTTGGGAGAAAAGCGGAGTCAGCAGAAGCAGCACCTGTCCACAGGGGCCTGCTGTGCAGCTGGAGAGACGCACGCGGAAAGGCAGGACAGAACAGGACAGAGTCCGTACAGGCTCAGCGCTGTGGGCGCTCAGGGTGGAGGGGCTGAGTGACAGGCCGCCTACATTCTGCAGTCTGGTAGTTGACAATGTGCTGTCATGTCCCTCTCTGCATTTGAATTTGCCAGCCATTTTACGGATGAGGAGACAGAGGCCCAGAGGGGCTTGGGGGCTTGTCCACAGCCAGAGCAGTTGAGGTGGGGCACAGGGAGTGGCAGTGTGTGGATTGTGGTCCCAGATGTCTTGGTCTGTGATGTTATGATGTCTTTCCTGGTCTCCCAGGACTGGCAACAACGTGGCAGCTTGGGGTATGGGACGGCCAGCAGCCTGGAGGATGGCAGAGGGGCCTGCTGCCCTGCTCTGGGATGGGGGCTGCCATGGGAAGGGCAGTGGAGGGGACACAGAAAAGCAGCTGCATTCTGGCTGCGGCACTAAGGCCTGGGGAATGGGCCGGGCCCCTGCAGACCGCCTGACTTTGAAGCACAAGGTTAAAGTATTGATTTTGGTGAGCAGGAAGACAGTGACCAGAGACCCAATCAGGAAAAACCGAATTAAACCCTGGAATTGATTGGCCGTGCTGACCAGGACGACTCTGCCACTTAGATGTTAATAAATCAAATGAATAAAATTAAGATGAGGACCCAGTGGGGGAGGCAGATGGCGGAGGAGGAGGGGGGCGAGGGGCTGTCCGTGCTCCATGCTGTGAGGGTGAATGTCCCAGCCCCGTGGCAGGGAAAGGCACCTGGTCCATGCAGGACTGAGCTCTGGGTTAGCCTGGACACCTGTGGGGCCAGGAGGAGTTGGCTGGGGAGACAGACGGACAGTGCCCACACTGGCATGATCGCCCATGTCCAGATGCTTTACCTGGCGTCCCTACACAGTCGAGGCTGGGGCAAGAGCTAATGGGGCTGTCTGCCCCTTTTTGGTGAGGTGCAAGCATATAGGATCTGTGGTGAGAAGGCGTGGGTTCATTCCAGTCTGGACTTTTCCACCTGCTGGCTTGGTGACTTTGGGAAGTCTCTGAGCCTGCTTCCTGCCTCTGTAAAGTGGGAAGAAGAATCACTCCTGCCTCACAGGCTTGCTGAAGGACCAAAGGCAACAATTCCTGAAGGTGCTTTGGGGACCATAGAGCTCAGTTCTTGCCTTTTACTGTTGATAACTCTGGTTTTCCAGGAGCTGGTTATCACAGATGTTCATCCACATCAGACTCACCAGGGAGTGTGTAAACAAATGAAGTCTCCTGAGTCATATCCTCAAAACTCCGAGTCAACAGGGCTGGGGGTAGAGCCCAGGAACCTGAGTTTTTCATAAGCTTTCTCGAGATTCTGAAGTTACTCAGGCTCCTTGCCCCATCTGGTTTTGATGAGTGTAAATCTTCATTTCTCGGTGGGTCAGAGAGACATCAGGTGGAACCTTCGCTGGTCTCTCTGGGTGGCCGACTCCAGCCTCAGCAAACCCCTCTTCTCTGCCTGGCCCAGCTGAGACACAGTTACTCCCAGCTATTGTCTGAGCTGTGTCTCACCTGGAATGCCTGCTCACCGCCACCCTCTCCCGTGGCTCCAATCTGGGTCTCTCTCCTGCAGGAAGCCTTCCCTGATTGCAGGGCCCACCCTAACTTCTCTCTTCTTTGAATCCCATTTGCACCAATGGATCAGTCAAACCCAGACCAAACTCTCTAATCTTTTAAACCTGCCCAACATGAACAAATCTGAAATGTGAAAATATTCTGAACCCAGCCTGAACAGTGCTGGAATTTCAGGCTGATTTGGCTATCAGCCCAGCTAGAGCTTTGACAGGAGAACAGGGAGCGAACCTAACAGTGAAAAGGAGGTCTGGGGACTCCCTAGGCTTCTCCATCCCCTAGGGAGGAGGCCCTGGTGGTGATGCTTGGTGACGTGAGGGCACTTCTCCTTCCCAGCTTACCCAAAAACATCCTTTTGAACTGAGCTCCATTGCTTGTTACACGTGGGTGGATCCAGTCTCTGAGTCATTCCAGAAACACCCCCACCCTGGTCCCCCAGAGACCTCTTAGGGAGAATTTCCCAGCTGGATGAGTGCTTCTGGCGGCTTCCTTGTTAATTATGTCCCTCCACCATAAAATCAGTACAGAGGCCTCCCCTGGCTAGTAAAGCCTGGCTCTACAAGATTAATCTGGCCCCTCATTAGCATGTTGGCAAATGAGCAGTGTTAAACTACCCAGCCATGAAGCCAGGGGCACACGCTTCAGGTCGGAGACTTGGAGCTAGGACAATGTCTGGGGGCCAGAGTTGCTCAGCCCGGGCCCCCCTGCAGAGCTCCCCCCTCCCCCACTGGGCGGGTGCCATTTCTCTGAGCATCCACTGTCCCTATCATTGTAGAAGGGGAGCCTGACGCCGAGTGCTTCACAAAGGTAGGGGCCCATTCTGTATGCAGGTCCTGCTCCCTCTCTTCCCCACCATGGTCAGGGAGGAAATACCCTTCTCTGCCTAGCATGGGAGGTGAATCTGTGCGCACCATATAATGATGATAACTGGTTGCCATCAAGTTGTCTCTGACTCATGGTGACCCCGTGTGTGTCAGAGTGCACTGTGCTCCATAGGGTTTTCAGTAGCTGATTTTTCAGAAGTAGATCATTAGGTCTTTCTTCCAAGGCGCCTCTGGGTGGACTCGAACCTCCAGCCTTTCAATTAGCAGGTGAGTGTGTTAACCATTTGCACTACCCAGGGACTCCATATAATAATGATGGCCAACATGTATTAAGCACTTACGATGTACTGGGCATTGTGTTGGGCATTTTACATGTATTGTCTTGCTTTATACTTCCACTACCCCTGAGAGGTAGATACTATTATCAGCCTCCTTTAATCCTCGTAATAATCACATGAAGTCCCTGGTGGTATTTATCACAAGTTTACAGGTAGGGAAACAGAAGCTTATAGGAGCTAAATAACATGCCCAAGGACACACTGCTAACAAGAGGCTGGGTTCACACTTGACCCACATGTTTGCACTCCAGAGCCCATCGACTCTTACCCATTCATTATCCTGCTTCTAAGTGAGGTTCCCGGTAAATCACAAAAAACAAACTTGTTGCTGTTGAGTTGGTTCTGAGTCATGGAGACTCCATGTGTGTCAGAGTAGAACTGCTCCATAGGGTCTTCTGGGCTATAATCTTTATGGAAGCAGCTCACCAGGCTTTTCTTCCGCGGTGTCGCAGAGTGGGTTCGAACCACCAACCTTTAGGTTAGTAGTCGAGTGCAGACCATTTGTGCCACACAGGGACCCTTGAGGTACTTGGTAGAATCATAGAATTTCAGAGTGGGAAGAAACCTTTGGGAAGCTGGGGGTGGCTCTTGAGCTGCCTCAGTTTCCCCAAGCCTAGAGATAAAACAGGGGTCTGGACCATATCTGCATAGATGCGTGCCAGCTGGTGGGTGGTCACCGAGGGCTCCTCCTTCCTTACATCCCTAGTGCCTCAGAGAAGCAGAATTTCCCACCACCCTTGGTCCCTAGGCATTGCTGACTGCTCCCAACCTCCTCTTTCTGGATTCTAGACCTCTGACCTTTCAGGTATCAGAGGCTGCTGTGAACCCACCTGGGGACCTGGCCGGCCCCGCCTCCTTGCAAGGAAACCAACAGAATTTCCTCAGGCAAAGCAGAAGGGCTTTTATAGCCTGGGCCCAGCCATCTGGCCCAGGCTAGTGAGGCTTCTGGGGAAAACACTGCATAATACCAGCTCACATAAAAATTCATTTCTAAAATCTCAGCTGAGGTCTTCTCTTCAGCTCGCACAGGAAGTGGGAGTCCTCGCTTTAGCATTCATCCTGGCTCTGCCATCAGTAGCAATGGCTCTGATGCTGTTTCTTACAACCCCTGCCGGGGGCGGGCAGATAGAAAGGCTTATCTTGGTTAAGCTGAGATCTGCTTTTCTACAGCTTCTACTCACTGGTCCATGTTTCCAGCTAACAAGCAGGATAACAAAGTACCATTATATCAGGAGATCTGGGGGCATGTCCTCCTTGTACCCGCAACGATTCCTATAGGCAGAATAGAGCTGAAGGCAACTGGGTGACCTTGGGGAAGTCACTTATCCTCTGATTGGTGCTCAGTGTTCTCATCTGTGAAATGAGGATAGTAATTCCGGCTACCTTATAAGATTGTGTGAGGATTAAATGGTATGCTATTTGTAAAGCACTTCATTCACACAGGGCACTGAATAAATATTAACAGTTATTGGTAGCAGCAGGCAGCTGCCTCTCTCGGAACCTTACCTTCTTCATCTATAAAACGGGACCACCTATTTCACAGAATGCTGCAAGGATCAGCTTCCATGCATGTGCTTTGAAAACCATAAAGGTCTGAACAAACATAAAGGATAAACTTAGCTTTGTCTTCCAGAGCCACACGGAGTAAACCTAAGCCCTCCTTTACTCATTCTTTGTTAAATGAACAAATGAGCTTGAATCTCAGAAATGAGCTGAGGCAAAGGGCAGGAAGAGCTGTGCCCTGGATCCAGCTTGGGGTCAGGGAGGTGTGAATACCTGTTTGGCCTCCCTCTGAGGGCATCTGGGCAGGAGGAGGATAGTAGGGGTGATTGGAGCCCCTGGGCACTTGGCTGTGGTCTTGGCCCCCCCCACCCCCGCCAAGCCGGGGAGGGTGACCCCATCCTGAATACTTGCTGAGCCTCCCAAGTTTTGACCATCCTCCCTGTTCTCCCTCTGGTTCTCAGCTATGCTGTGACGGTCCAGGAATCATATGCACACCCTTTTGACCAGATCTACTACACGCGATGCACGGACATCCTCAACTGGTTCAAGTGTACCAGACACCGGTGAGTACTTCTCTTGGATGGCAGGAACTCAGGGCTGCGGCTGGCGCACCGGAGCGTCTGTGTACATTAGAGAAAGGCCCCTGCAGCAGATATTGCTGTTGTGCCACCCGTATCCCCTTGGCCCCCACTCGACACACTGAACGCCTGTGATGCTCTGCTAAAGCCTTTTTTTAGCCATAGGAGCTTGTGGGCAAGGCAGGGTGGAAGTGTTAGAGAGTTAATGCCCTTGGAGGCATCCTTTGACTAATGACAGATGGGGAGTTGGTGGATACATATCTACAGTTGTCCTCGCCCTTAGGGTAAAGGGGACAACTCCGAGAAGTGTGCTACACCATATCCCAGCAGCCCCTAGGGGGTCGAACCTCGGTTGCCCAAAGTAGTAACCTGCTCAGTAACACACCTTGTATCGACTGCCTTCATTCTTGTCTTGCTTTCCCACTCCCCTATCAGTGCTTCCTGGGATTACCTCCCAGTTAAACTGTTTATCCTTGAATCCTTATCTCAGGTCTGCTTCTAGGGGAAAATCCAGCCTAAGACAGCCTCCTCCCCTCCCCCAGGGAAGATGCAGCCCCACGGCGAGGCATCTGGTTTGGAGAGCAGAGTGCAGGCTAGATTTCGGCAATCCCTTGGCACCTTGGCCAGGCCACCCTTGGGCAGTGCTCAGCCTGTATAATTGTACATGCTAATCCTGGGCCCTTGTCTGCAGTCCTGCAAACCATTGTCACCCTTCCACTCTCAGTCACTGCCTTCCTGTCCTGGGGAAGGGCTTCACTCATGTCACCGGAGAGAGGAGAGGAAGGAAGAGAGGGTATGTTTTGCGGGATGACGTTGGGCAAGTCACTTTATCTGGAGGTTCCCAGTGTACTCATCAAACAGATACAATCATCTTTGCCCCACCTACCAGGGTCCAGTGAGGTCAAGAATGTGAAAATACTTTGAGAAATGCAGGGGGAAATTGAGAAAGGTATGAGGTGGCATTATTATTTGAGGGGTAAGAAATGAGCAGATAAGGGGTAAATAAGCAGATAAGGGGAAGACCACCTGGTGGGCCTATTTCCTAGTTGCTGAGCATCTGTGTTGACTTCAGATTTTTCTTTTGCTTCCTCTTTGTGAACCCAGTGCTTCTTTGGGGTTTATGCAAGAATCATGGTGGGCAACGTGAATAGGAGAACTTGCTCCATACTGAAAAGCCTAAGTACTGGTTTTCTTTGAAGTTTTGCTACCAACTTGCTTTTAGTAGCAAAGCTGTAGTAGCTATAGACATTAAGCATAGCTATAGTATCCTGGGGAGCCATGGTGTTGCAGTTGTTAAGAGCTACAGCTGCTAATGAAGAGGTCAGCAGTTCGAATCCACCAGGCGCTCCTTGGAAACCCTATGGGAAAGTTCTACTCTGTCCTGTAGGGTCGCTATGAGTCAGAATTGACTTGATGGCAGTGTGTTTGGTTTTTTGGTATAGTATCCTGGAGCCATGAAGGTTGGATGAACCCTTGAAACTGTTGCTCTGGGATTATCTTTAAACCTTAAACCAAAAATATCTCCTGAAGTCTTCTTAAAACCAAACAATAGTTTAGTTTAACTGGTAAAAAATGTCTGCCTTGAGCATTATGCTCTTTGAAGAACTATCTATATAGGATCAAATTGACAACAGCAATTGGAAAGATTAGGTAGGAACCTTAAGGGGCAGTGAATTTATGTTAATGGGGGAGGAACAACTCAGAAAAGGACAGTGAGGATGGTTACACAGCTGGAAGAATGCAATCAGTGTCACTAAATGGTACGTGTAGAAACTGTTGAATTGGAGTTTGTTTTGCTGTGTATATTCTCAACAACAAAAACAAAATAAATACAATTATATTAAGTAAAATCATAGCTATAGTGGCTGCTTTAAATCCTTGACTGTTAATTCCAACATCTGGGTCATCTCAGGGTGGGTCTTCACTGATTGCCTTTTCTCTTCAGTATAGGTAACATTTCCAGTTTCTTCATATGTCTAGTAATTTTGGATTGTATCTTGGACATTATGAATGACACGTTATAGAGATGGGATTCTGTTATATTCCTTGGAAAGTGCTGATTTTTTGTTTTGACTGATATTGTTTCATCTAGTGCTGCTATAATAGAAATACCCCAAGTGGATGGCTTTAACAAAGAGAAATTTATTTCCTCACAGGAAAGTAGGCTTAAAGTCCAAATTCAGGGTGTCAGCTCCAGAGGAAGGTTTTCTTTCTCTGTCAGCTCTGGAGGAAGGTCCTTATCCTCAATCTTCCCCTGGAAAAGGAACTTCTCGGTTGCAGGGACCCTGGGTCCAAAGGATGTGCTCTGCTCCCAGTGCTGCTTTCTTGGTGGTATGAAGTCCTCAACTCTCTGCTCACTTCTCTTTCCTTTTATCTCTTGTAAGATAAAAGGTGGTGCAGGTCACACTCCAGGGAAACTCCCTTTACATTGGATCAGGGATGTGACCTTAGTAAGGATGTTACAAGCCTACTGTAATCCTCTTTAACATAAAATTACAATCACAAAATGGAGGACAACCACACAATACTGAGGGTCATGGCCTAACCAAGTTGACACATAGTTTCAGGGGACACAATTCAATCTATGACACCCTGTCTGTAGTTCTTTCCTTTTTGGGATTTTCTTCTTCACTTTCTAGCTGCTGGATCCACCCTGGGTTTGTCCTGTGGTTCTTCTTAGGCTTTCGGTTTCTGTATTTTAGCCACCCAGAGTATTGTTGACTGAGGCCTGTCCTCAGGCTAAACTCATTCAGTGCCATTCCCTTCTTCCAAGCGTCCACTCCTCTCTAGTCATTGCCTGATTTTGTTCTCTCTCTAGTGCCTTTGGAGCCCTGGTGGTGTGGTGGTTAAGAGCTGTGGCTGCTAGCCAAAAGGTTGGCAGTTTGAATTCACCAGTCACTCCTTGGAAACCCTATGGGGCAGTTGTGCTCTGTCCTGTAGGGTCGCTATGAGTCAGAATTGACTCAATGGCAACAGGTTTTTTTGGTTTTCTAGTGCCTTCAGGTAATTATTTTTTATATTTTCTCCAGATTTTATAGTTGCTATTTGTGGGAGGGTTGGTTCAATAGGAGCTCCTCAGCCATTACTGTATCTTCATCCTCTAACCTTTGACTGTGAAATGGGGAGGTGAGATCAAATCCTTGCCTTCAACTCCCTCAATCTGGTCCTTTTATCAGAATTAGCTGCCTGTGGTCCTGGTGAAAGGTGGAGGCACATATATGAATGCTTATGCTGTTTGTTTGTCCCTTCTCTGGGCCCCATCAAGTCCTGTCCCAGAGCCAAGCTTGCCCCAAGATGTGGCTCTTTTGGGGACCTGGAGGCTAGGGATGCCATCCATCACCAGTGGGGCTGGGTAAGTGAACTTCAGCTTATTAAAATAGGCTGCATTCCCAGAACATGAATTATTTTGTTAAATTATTGAGTTGCCTTGCAACTTTCCTGATGACCTGGAGTGTGCCAGCTGACAGCTACACCATCAGTCTGCTTCAGTGTGGAATGGCTTATTTTAACTCAGCATCCTTCTCCTGAGAGCAGCCTGAGCACCTAGCCCCCACCCTCTCCTTCTTTCCACCCCAGCACTGGGTGCAAGCAAGGATGGGCGAGCCAGAAGCAATGACATCTCTCTCCTGAAAGGCTTTGACAATGCCGAGGCCGCCTGGCAGGGAGGACTTGGGGGTAATCCTGTTTGGTGGAAGGGAATGGACTGGATGACCTCAGAGTCAACTCTGAGTCATTCTTTATCTGAGAGGCTGACATAACCCCCCAAACTGCCGGGAGCTGCCTTCCTGTGCTGGGGAAGTAGCTTCACTTCAAGGCAAGCTTACCTTCCATTACGGGCTCTTGACAAAGTAGAATGACCTTAGCTTATGACGTTCCCAAATATCACACATTTCCCTGGAGTCACACACTGTCATTTGTCATAAAGTGAGGGCTGTAAGGACAGAGAGGGCTGGCCCAGTCTGTGCTATAGGCCTCCCTTCCCAAGCTGGCCTGACTCTCCATGGGGAGCAGGCTGGAAGCGTCTCTAAGGACCAGACCCTGTTGCTCTGCCCCCGAAGAGGGGCGCAAAAAGCAGGCTACCCCTGGGAAGTGGGAAGAGCTCTGACTTTGAAGCCCGAGGACTTGGAGTTGAATCCTGGTTACACTCCATGACCTTGGGCGAGTTCCTCCCACTCTCTGGGCTCTAACCTTAGGCCACTGCACCTTTCCTCCACTCTGAGTCTACGTGGGAGGAAGAGGCTTTACCTCCCCATACTCTGGTGGACTCCTTCCTGAGTCTA
>NW_004443966.1:11641200-11648595 GCF_000243295.1 Trichechus manatus latirostris | reverse complement strand
CCTGTAGGACAGAGTAGAACTGCCCCATAGGGTTTCCAAGGAGCGACTGGTGAATTCAAACTGCTGACCTTTTGGTTAGCAACCATAGCTCTTAACCACTGTGCCACCAGGGCTCCAGGTTAAGCCTAGTGTCTTTGAAATTAGAGTGACCTGGGTTCGAAATCTGGCTCCTTCACTTTCTAGCTGTGTGACCTCAAGCAAGTCGTTAACTCTTCTGTTTTCTCATCTGTAAGACAAACCAAGGATACATAAAATTAAATTAAATGATTAAATTAAAAAATAAATCTACAAAGGTTTCCTATCTTTAAGGAGCAGCAATTTTAAACCTCAGTACCAAATATCCTTTTAAAAATAAATTAAAAATAAAAACTCTAAGAAAAGAAATAAAACAGAGAGAAAAATAAACTAAAGGGGCATAATCATGGCACCTGCCTCAGCCGGCTATTGAGAATGAGACAGGGCTTTTGCCTATAATGTCTGTGGCGCAGAGTGAAGTCTCAACACTCAGTCAGCGTAAGGGCCAGAACCAGGTTGCTGACTCCCCGTCCAGAGCGCCTCCTGCTTGCTGCGCCTCAGCTTCCTTTCTGTGGAGCGAGGGTTGGTCCAGGGCCATCCTGGGGATGGCATTTGAGGCTCTTCTCCAGGAAGTGTTTTTTTTTTTTTTTGGCGTGAGGGAGATTGATTACTCTCTGGGACTGAGTCAGACTCAGGGGTCCAGTTGCTGAATCTGTTTTAGTTCTCTGGGTGGGCAGACCTCACCCAGGGGGCTGGGAGCAGTCTGACGTGGTTGGGTGCTGGGAGTAGGCACAGAAGCCTTCCTAGGTCCCAATTTCTGTCCCAGGTCACCCCATGGATTCCTCCTGCCCCAAAACCGAGGTTTAGAGGAACCAAGGAGAAGCTCACAGTTACTCTCCTCGATATCACCCCAGAAAGTATCTTCCGTAGCCCTTCCGGTCCCTGCCCTGAAGCTGAGGTGGAAGTAGGGTGGGGGTGCCCCTAAATACTCTCTAGGTCAGCAGGTTTCGCAAACGTCACGTGGGTAATACATTCTGTATCCTGGCGGCCGAGATCCTGCCGTCGATTTTTCTTTATTGTATTCCTTCATATTTGAAGCCGCCATGCATTTTAAAGTAATTATTGAATGGCATCCTCGATATAGCTTAACACAAATATCATTCTAACAGGGCTGATTGATTTTCAATACTTTCAAGTGGCTTTCTCCCTTGTGCTGCAGGATCAGCTATAAGACGGCGTATCGGCGAGGCCTGCGGACCATGTACCGGCGGAGGTCCCAGTGTTGCCCTGGCTACTATGAGAACGGAGACTTCTGCATCCGTACGTAGGGGCGGCCGTTGTTCTGGCCTCATCGGGGCAGGCAGAGGAGGGAGGGTGGGGAGGGGAGGAGAGGGAAGACCGGCCTTCATGGCCCTGGGCAGCAGGCCTCAGCCCAGCCAAGGGCTCCAGAAGTCTCTGTCTGTTGCCAGTCCTCAGAGGGAATGATGGGTCTCGTGCAAATATGTTGGCACAGCGCTGTCGACCGGATCAACCTCCTTACAGGGTGGAAAGAAACAGCTCAGTTCTAGACTTTGATGGGGGGCCAGGAGAGAAGCAGACAGTTCTAGAGTGGATGCTCTGAAGAGCGAGGGGGCGAACCACTGAGTGCCTGGCACAGGACTGAGGCCATGGTAGGTGCTCAGGAAGGCTTTGTTGGATGGCGGAAGGGAGGAGTGGATAAATGGATGGAGAGATGGATGGATGGGAGGAAGGGAGGGAGGGAGAGAGGAGAGAAAGAAGGAAGGAAGGAAGGAAAGAAACAAGGAAGGAGGGAAGGAGGAGGGAAGGAAGGATTGTTGGATGTCAAGACCATCATACCTAGGAGGAGGACAGCAAGAGTAAGACAGATCGTAAGGGACAGGTTCCAGGAGGTGGAGGACTTCCAAAGAGGAGAGGGGGACACTGCAGAGAAGGTGGGTGCATGAAAGACGAATGTTGCCTCTTTCCTTGTTTGTCCGCAACAGCTGATAAACAGAAGCCTTAGTGCCCCGGGAGAGGCAAGGGCTGAGTGGTTACAGCTGCAGGCTCTCTGGGTGGGGGCGGTGTGGTGCTCTAGAGACACCACGAGCAGGGCCTGCAGATCCGGGTTCTGGTCCCAGATTCCCAGTCACTTCACTCTCTGGGAGAATGATTGTAGGGTCAGAGTCTAGTGGGCACGTTCCCCACTCACCTCCGACCAGCGGAAGGGACCCTGCGGGGCTTCCAGCGGGAATCGAAGGTCTTCTTGCTCCAGGAGAGTGTTAGAGAAGTGGGGCGCACCTCGTTTAATTAATGACTGAGAGCAGAAGCCACCCCCAAAGCTTCTGCCTCTTCGTTTAGAGAGTGCCTTTCCTCGTTAGTATTCCCCTTGCTGTTCAGGTGGGGAGAGCGAGCTAGCACCAGAGAGAATTTGGGCAGAGTAGGCGTGTTGATGTTGGGAATGAAATGACGATTTTCCCCGTCTCTTGTTACATCTCCCCTAAAGCCGGAGAAACTCGATCCTAATTGCATTACAGGAATGAATGAAAAATCCTCCTGCAAATGGGTTCAGTAGTGATGGTTTTGCAGCAAAAATGCAAAGAAACTCACCCAAAAACAAACCCCAGAGGCCGTTTCTCCGGAGCACGGCAGACGACTGGGCTGGACGAGGCCTTGGCCAGTGTGGGATGGGGTCGCTAAGGGGACCCAGGGCTTTGCTGCTGCTGTCCTATCCGCCTGGAGCGGAGCGACAGCCAGGTTGGGAGGGGGACACGGGACTCCAAAAGCTGGAGCAGGACGGATGGGAGCGGCCCTTCTGGGCACAGTGATGGCCTCAGGGAAGTTGTAAAGGGAGTTCGGACATCAGCGTGGGGCTCCAGGAGCGCGTGAGCACGCTCACTTTCTAATTGCCATCGGTGGACCTTGGTGAAGAGCAGGGTGGAAGCGCTAAGAGTCCTGATTGCACAGGCTCTTCTTGCTGATGGGGAAGGGCAGTTTCTAACCTTCCAACCTACTGCTTATGTAATGGCCAGGCACTCCCTGCTGAGCTGGTGGCCATAGGCCAGCCCGCGGGGAAGCCACTTTCAGGACTGAAGGCTTTTCCCTGAAGGGGACAGAGAGTCTGAGTAGTGAGAGGGGACATTGTGGCACCCTGGGTGCCGGTAGGGATGACACAGAACGGCAAAACTCACACAGGCCTACTCCTCACAACAGCCCTGTGAGGCGGTTATTGTTGTTAACCCCATGGTGACCCCATTCACAACAGAACAAAATGCTGCCCAGTCCTGCACCATCCCATGATTGGTGGCAGATTGGACTGTTGTGGGCCATAGGGTTTTCATTTGCTGATTTTCAGAAGTAGATCACCAGGCTTTTCTTCCTAGTCAGTCTTAGTCTGGAAGCGCTGCTGTGAAGTAAGTACCATTATTTCCCCCATTTCACAGATGGGGAAACTGAGTCACAGACCAAACACGTGGCTAGAAAATGGCAGAACTTGGATTTGAAGCCAGGCCGTCTGGTTCCAGAGTATGTTCTCTTAATCACTTGGACAGGCTGCTTCTGTCTTCATGAGCCTAGGCAAGACTTGAGCTCTCTGACTCTCAGCTTCCATTGAAGTAAATGGGGATAATACTACCTACACCATCAGGCCCAGAGTAGGAGCTTAATGTTAGTTCCCTCCTCTATGGCACTGGTTCTTAGCATTTTTTCCGTCTTGGCTTTTATTTTAATTTCTCAAAGGGGTACATGGACCCCCTCTCTGGGAAAATGCATACTACATATTTAAACCTGCACATACACACAACCTTTTGCACACAGTTTCAGGGGGCTCATGGATCCCTTGAGATCTCTAGGCGGTCCATGGACCCATGGTAAATCATGTGCCATATGCTCATGTTTATCCCTTCAACAGATTTACTGCCTTCTTGGGTGGTGCAAATGGTTGATGTACTCAGCTGCTAATAGAGGTTGGTGGTTCAAGTCCACCCAGAGGCACCTTGGAAGAAAGTCCTGGTGATCTACTTCCAAAAAATCAGCCATTGAAAACCCTAAGGAGCACAATTCTACTCTGACACATGTGGGGTTGCTGTGAGTTGAAGTGGTCTCGATGGCAACTGGCTATCAGACAGGATGGGTTGGGCTATGCTGCAGTAACAAACAACACTCAATTCCTAGTGGCTTACAACAATAAAGTTTTATTTCTTGTTCGTATATTACATGTCCATCGTGGGCTAGCTGAGGCCTGCGCCTTGTTAACCTCACTCCAGGATCCAGACCGATGGAGCAGCAACTTTCTGGAATGTTGGTGGTTGCTGTGACAGAGAGGAGCCCTCGGGAGCGTCAGAAGGCAGAGGGCCAGAAATAGCTAGTGAACAGTAAAATACCTGGCACAAGCCCCATGCACATGCTACAAACCAGAACCTGTTGTTGAATCAATTCCAACTCATAGTGGCCCTGTAAGACAGAGTAGAACCACCCCATAGGGTTTCCAAGGCTGTAATCTTTATGGAAGCAGACTGCCTTATCTTTCTCCCGTGGAGCGGCTGGTTGGTTCGAATCACCAACCTTTTGGTTAGCAGCCGAGCCCTTAACCACTGTGCCACCAGGGCTCCTTACAGATGCCACAGTAATTACAATTCACAATTCATTCAAATCTATTGTTAAGCACCTAATAGCCTAATATGAGACAGGCCCTGTGTGCTCTACCCCAGTAGCTCTCAAACTGGACGTGCATCAGAATCATCTGGAGGGCTTGCTACAACATAGACTGCTGGGCCCCACCCTCAGAGTCTCTCATTCAAAAGATTTAGGAGTGTGGCCTGAGAATTTGCATTGCTAGCCAGTTCCCAGGCGATGGGACTGGGATGACGCTGGACTGGGAGGCATACTTTGAGAATCACTGGTTGACATTATGCTAAGTGATAGTTGCAAAGAGGCCCGAAGGATTGCTGTATTTTCCGTAGTAAGCCCCTGAGTAGCGAGCAAGGAAGGCGAATTGATATACCTTATCCCCCGCCCTGTTTGCCCTTGGTCAGTCTTCCTCATGTGGAGTAAACCCCCATACTTACGGGTTGTGTCTTCTGACCATTTCAGTGGCCACTTGTAATGCCAAAGGCCACCCCTGCAGTCGGGGGCCTATCTGCGGAAAATAGCGCCTATAGCAATTAGTTTTAAATTGCTGAATGATCTCTCACAGCTGGCAATGCGAACTGCAATGGCCAAGAGAAACTGCTCATTAGCGCCCCTCCTCCAGCAGTGCCCAGGGCACATGCGCTACCTGGCATACCTGAGTTACACCTCTGCTTGCAGTGTGGATTTCGTACGAATCCAGAAGTGGAGGGATTAGCCAGAAACTTTAGGCATGTGGCTGATGGACGCTGCTGGGCTGTGGCCTGGGGGACGATTTGACATACTCAGGGCACATACTTGGGTGGGCCCAGGAAGAGGGACTTTGCTGGCCCCGGTGGAGTTATTCTGCATGGTGGTGGCTGAGGTGAAGCAACAGCTGAGGGTCCAGGAGATGGGTGGCACTGAGGGACTCTGAGGAGGTACATCGCTTTTAAATCCAGGAAGCTGCTCACACCAATTCTTTGATTTAGGTTCCATTGCCCCTGTTTCATTATTGCTGTTGCTGTATACCAGTTGCCATCAAGACGACTCCAACTCATAGTGAACGCATGTATGCCAAAATAGAACTTAGTTACACAGGGTTTTCAATGGCTGATTTTTTGGAAGTAAATCACGAGGCCCTTCTTCCAAGGCACCTCTGGGTGGACTCAAACCTGAGCGCTTAACCGTTTGTACCACCCGGGGACTCCTGTTGTTGTAGAGTCAATTATTATTTAAATTTATTCATGTGTTTACTAAGTTCTTTGCTTACTATCTCTTCCTGTAACTCACTTCTTCCTTCTAGATTCAGCTTCATTCTTCCTGAAGGATTTTCTTTAATAGGAAGGAGGATCTATGAGTGATCAACTCTTACGCTTTGTCTGAAAATGTCTTTACTTTGCCCTCACTCTTGAACGATGGTTTAACCACATGTGAATTCTAGGTTTTCCATCATTTTCTTTCCACATTTTTTGGATACTGTTCTCGTGTCTTCTGGGCTTTGTTGTTGCAATGCTCTGAAGTTTTACTAGGCTCTGTTTGAGTGTGGAGTTATTTATACTACTTGGTCCTCAGAGGTCTGCATCATCGTCAAGCTAACGATTCATGTCCTCATCAGTTCTGGAAAATTCTCAGCCATGTCTCTTCAAATATCACCTCTTTTCTATTCTCTCTATCCTCTCCTTTTGGAGCTTTCATGTGTCGGACGCTCTTGTTCCATCCTTCACCTCTCCTCACCCCTCTTTCCTTTTTCATCTCTTTGTCTCTTCACGCTTTATCTCTTCATTCTGCATCCTGGGCAGTCTCCTCCGATCCATCTTCCTGATGCTTTTGCTCTGCTAATTGACTTGCCTACTGAGGTCTTCATTTCAATGACTGACTACACGTTTTATTTCTACAAGTTTTATTGGTTCTTTTTTAAAAAAACATGTGTTTTTTTTTTTCTGCAGTGTCCTATTCTTTCATTATAAATTCGATTCCTTCTTTTATTGCTTGAATTATTTTAAACATATTTCTTTTATAGTGTCTTTCAGATTGTTCTGTTAGCTCAAGTCCCTAGAGTATCAGTTTCCAATTCTCCTTTGTGGTACCTGCTGATTCTCCCTTATGGTAGCTTGTTTCCTTGTATAGGGTGTCTTTTTTTTGCTGTGACGTCTTTATCCTTTTCATCCCTCCCCCATGCCCTGGGCTGTGCAAGGGCCCTGCCTACTAGTGTTGCATTTTCTCGTGGGGCACACTGTGGTTTTTATGGGCTTTACATTGGTAGGAAACCCTGGGGGCATAGTGGTTAAGAGCTACGGCTGCTAACCAAAGGGTCAGCAGTCCAAAAAATCCACCAGCCGCTCCTTGGAAACCCTATGGGGCAGTTCTCCTCTGTCCTGTAGGATCACTGTGAGTCGGAATCAGCTCGACGACAACAGCTTTGGTTCGTTTCTTTTTTTAGTTTACATTGGTAACTTGGTTTGGGATTCCACACTGTGTGTGGCGAAGAGTTAGGTTTGTTTTCGTTTTTTCCCTTTTTCTTAGTTGATGTGAAATTCACGGAACATAGAAATAACCATTTTCAAGTGTACAGTTCAGTGGCGTTTGGTACATTCGCGGAGTTGCCTAATCATCACCTTTATCTGGTTCCAGAACAGCTTCATCACCCCTAAAGAGACCCGTACTCATTAAGTTGTCCTCCCCCATGCCTCTCTCCTGGTTTTTTCCCTTGTGGGAGACTTTCCCCTCGTTTTATCCCTAGGTTGGCGGGCAGCGTTTTCAAGTTTCCCTCCGCAC
>NW_004443966.1:11635791-11640589 GCF_000243295.1 Trichechus manatus latirostris | reverse complement strand
GTGGCCAGAAGAGAGAAGTGAGGTCTTCCATGGGGAGGGGTTGAAGAGATTTGTAGGGAGAGACAGGGACCTAGACAATCTAGCTTTATTTAAAAGTTTTTGCTGAGGTGTGTCCTGCCAGATGCCAGGATATGGGAGTGGGAGACGGTGTGTGTGTGTGTGTGTGTGCGCGCGCATGTGCGCGCACGCACATGTGTAAGTGTGTAGGCAGAGCTGTGGGACCTGCCTGGAGCTCTGCCTCTCATAGTTACCAGGCTCAGTAATTCCCTGCTGACCCTCTAGGAGACACACAAGGGAATCCTGCCTGATGCCATCACCAGAAAGAGTGCTGATGCCACCCCCTGGGGCCACCAACACCTGGGTGCTGAGCTTTGCTGCCTGGAAACCAACATCCATCCATCCTTTCATCTGTCCATCCCTATATTCATCAACATTTATTAGACACCCATGTCTGGGCAGGCACTGCTATGTCCTGGGGTAGATAGATGAATAAGAAGCTCACAATCTAGTGGGAGAGATGGTTTTATATATATAGAGAGAGAGGTTTTATTTTAACACAGTATGCTAAGCAAAGTATTGCTGTTCGAAGAGGCAGGCAAAGAAACAGAGGGGTCACCAAGCTGGGGGTGGGGAAGGAATGGCAATACCCTGGACACTCCTGCAGAGTGGCCAAAGTTAGTGCGGCCACCACGATCCAGTCCTCAGTCGTATGGGCTTACTTCATTGATTTAGAATGCTCAAAATGGCTGCCCTCCAGGCGATGATTCACACTGACCAAACTCATAAGATACTGATGTTTAAACCTGTTGCCAATTAATTCATTTACAACGAGAAACATAACTACCAAAGATACACTCTTGTTCACTTGTTAGTGTTTTTCAGGCCCTCAATAAATAATTTTTGAATGAATGAATTCATGGTTCAGGCACCCCCAGTGTCCAGTGGGTTTCTCTGGACTGCCCTTTCTGTTAGCACATATTTTCAGTTCCTCCTATTTCACTCTAGGTCACCACCTGGTTGGGAGCTGCATGACAATTGGTTCCATGTGCTCTTCCCCCACCGTCATGTCCCTCTTCTGGCCCCCACAGCCCTGGGCCTCCTCTATCACTTTTGTCCTTCTGGCTGTGATGTTTCCTCATCTGTCCATCCATCCCACTCAAAGGACAGTTCCCACAGCAGGGGGGTCATATCTTCTATGTGAGTTCTCCCAGGGCTAAGCACAATGCTTAGTACTTACAAGTGCTGCATAATTATTGAATGAATGAGTGAGTGAGTGAATGAGTGAGTGAATGAAATAGACTCATATCCCAAATACAGAGGGAACCTCTTAGGGAGAAGCAACTGTCTGCAGATTGAAGGGCAGGAGGGTCAAGGAAGTGTCCTTGGAGGAGCTTAGTTTTGAGTTGAGTCTGAAAGATGAGTAGAAACTTGCCAGGGGGACAGGGATGAGCAATGGTTAAGATAGAGCATGAGTTCTGAAGCCCAGCTGGGCTGAGATTGAATCCCACTTACTCCACCTAGCAGCCATGTGATCCTGAGTGTGTTATGTCATCTCTCTATATCTCAGTTTTCTCATCTGTAAAATAGGGCTGTATTAAGGACCTGCCCCCTAAGGCTGTCATTAAATGAGCATTTAGTACAGGGCCTGTAGTAAAAGCTCAGTTAAGTGTTGAGATTGCTGTTTTTATTATTTTCACGAGGGAGGGCATTTTCTGGCAGAGAGGACAGTGTGAGCAAGGAGAGAGATGGGAAAGAGCAGGACAGTGTCAGGACACTGCCGGCAGGTCACTGGGCCGGGGCACGAGAGGAGTGTGGGAGAAGGTGGTAGAGAAAGGACTGCGGCTGGCTCCTGCCTCCACGCCAGAGAGCCTGGACAATCTCATGAGATCACAGAAGGGCTTAAGCAGGGTGGCATGGTCATGGTGGTGCCAGGGAGTGCCCACTCTGGGAGCAGGAATCTGGAAAGCCGTTGCAGGGCTGAAAGACAAGTCGGAGTTGCATGCAGGGCTGGGTGAGCCATGGACGGCCACACCCAGCAACGTTGTAGAGGGGACACAGGAGATCTGGGGTCTGGCCAGCTGGATTTTGCTGGTCAAGCTATAAACGTCCCCGCCAGGCCTTTTCCCCACCCCCAGCGAGTGCCAGCAGGGCCCTGTGCTGATGCGGGCCTGGAAGGACTAAGGCACCGCTGCTTGACTGCCAGCTGCAGCTATAATTAAACCTCTGCCATCTGGATTAGGCGACCTCGGAGGGGAAACCTTTATTAGTGTCAGAAGCAACTGGGCATTTATGTAAGTCCCTATTCCTGCGTGTCCCAGGCCTGGTAAAGCCTGTGAAGTAGCTAAATTGTCCCCTAGAATAAGCCCCAGTTCCTCCATGGAAATGTCCCAGAGGCCTTGCTTTTTGATCTTCTGAGTTCCTCAGATATATATGAAATACCACGTCTGATTTCTGGTCCTCCTTCCCCAATGATCTCACATGGCCTGGCCCCAGCTAACTCTCTGACCTGTGTCCTCCCATCTGCCCTTCCCACACGCTGGCCTCCGTGCTCTGTCTGCACATGCCTCTCATGCACTTCGGCTCACAGAAAGCCTTTGCGCTGACTGTTCCCGCTGCCGTGAATGCTCTTCCCAGATAGCCACGTAGCCCATCCCGTATTTCACTCAGGCTCTTCTCAAATGCCAACTTACTAGTGAGGCCTTCCCTGACCACCTGGTCCGAAATAGCACCCCCAACCCCTTCTCTACCCCGTTATCCTGTTCTTTATTTTTAGCACTTACCACTCTCTGACGTAGAGTATATTTATTTATTTCCTCCCTCCCCAACTAGAATTTATACTCGATGGGGACAGGCACTTCGATTTGTTCACTGCTGACACCTCTACCCCTAGAACAGTGCCTGGCATGGAGTGGTGGTTGTTAGCTTGTGTCGAGTTGGCCCCGACTCATGGTGACCCCGTGCACAAAGGAACGAAACTCTGCTCCGTCCTGCGCCATCCCCACGATCATTTGCGGATCAGACCAGTGTGATCCATAGGGTTTCCATTGACTGATTTTCGGAAGTAGATTGTCAGGCCTTTCGTCCTAGTTTTTCTTAGTCTGGAAGCTCCACAGACTTATCCAGCATGATAGCAACACACAAGCCTCCAATGACAGATGGGTGGTGGCTGCATATGAGGCGCATTGGCCGGGAATCGAACCCGGTCTCCTGCATGGGCGGCGAGAACACTACCACGGAACCACCATGGTGTTCACAAACTGTTGAATGAATGACTAGGTGGATGAATGGATTGTAAGCTCCTTGAGGGCAGGAGCACCCTTTTAATAACATATCGTGTAGAATCTACAGTGGCTCACAATGTGTAGGCACATAGTAGGACTCAGAACATACTGTGTGCTCAGACATCACCAATCAATCCCAATTCTGCTTTGGCCCCTCCTGGTTTTTGACCTTTCTCTCCTCCCGCCCCTCCCCTCTGCTGCTGCTCACTCTAGACGCTGTACCCAGGCTCCCTCCCACCCACTTGTCATTCTCTATCTTTCTCCCTCTGGGTCCTGCAGCCCGACTTCTGACCTCTATGCCCCACCCAGGTGCCAGCCCTGCTGTCTAGGACCCCTGGTCCTGCCCATCCCAGTTCATGCCCACATTCTCAGGGACCCCCCTGCCGTGACACCACCCTTTCCCTGGGCTGGGTTAGGCGCCCTCCCCTGTCCTGCACGCAGCCCCTCTCACCCCAGATCGCTATCCTCAGTTTACTTATTGTCTCCTTCACTGGACACTGAGCTGCTGAGGGTCAGTGCTTTGTGCCCCAGGGGTCCTCGGGGGACAGTGCCTGAGTCTTGGCTGCCTGCCCAAAGGAGTGGTCTCTGGGGGGGGCCCTGAGACCCCAGAGTGGAGGGTGGCCTGTGCAAACAGGGCCCTCGCCCTGCAGCCCCTCGGGTTCCCAAAGCCACACCTGTGTGAAGAGCCCAGTGACCTGCTCTGGGCTCTGTGGGGACTGAGCCCACTGTCGCAGAACCCTGGAGGCAGGTCCTCTGGGTTGGAGCTGAGCTTTCAGGACATGAGGAGATGATGATGAGAGGGAAGATGGCGGAAGCAGGCCCCCCGATGAAATGCTTCCTGCTTTGCCAAGCACGTTCTTCCCTCCTGGCTCCTGGCCTTTGTAGCAGTGAAACAGTGGCCGTTACCAGGGTTTTGTGGATGACATGTCAGTCCCCGCATCTGTAAGGCTGACTCTTTGATAAAGGGTGCTGAATGGCTTCAGCAAGGGTGAGAAGGACAGCTCAGAGCCTCCCTCTGCCTCCCCGTGACCACTTCGTTACTCTTTGAAGAGCCTTGATCTGCCTTCGCTGACTCCCAGCTGGGTGGGGACTGGCTGGTGGGAGGTGGACACACTGTCACCCAGCGCTGGCTGGACATGGGCCAAAGACCCATGGAGGGCCTGGGAGCAAGGTCCTCCCGCTTTGTTGCAGGCACACGGCCCACTGTCCCTACCTTGTCTTACCTGGGGGTTAGAATAAAAATATTTATCTATTGATATGGTACCCATGCCAACAAGTTAGGATGGAGCAGAGTCCTGGAGGCACCTGGTCGTGCCAGGAGTTAACTTGGAGGGGGAGGGTTTCGGAGGAAGACAGAGGTGGCAGCCGCCTACCAACCAGAACAGAAGTATTTCAATACTTTAACACTCAGTACCCTCCGGCCTCAGTCTAAGTCGAGCCCCTGGGTCTCACTTGATCCTGGAGCTGTGCTTTGTCTGGACATTGGCAGAAGGGGCATGTCAGCTCCAGGAGCCGGC
>NW_004443966.1:11612726-11634031 GCF_000243295.1 Trichechus manatus latirostris | reverse complement strand
CCAGAAGCAAGACCCAGGTTTGGGGCTACATTCTCTGCTGGTTGCCAGGTTGAAATCTAGCTAAGAACTTCAGCCCCCAAGTCAAATGCCATCTGGTGCCTGATGGGACGGTTTTGGCTGGAGGGGCCGCCACAGTCCCAGGGCGCTGAGCAGCGTTTGTTGCTGGAGTCCTCCCCACTCTGCCCTCTGGCTCCTAGAAGAGGGTCACTGAACAGTGGTTCGAGCGGACTTAGGTTTTGCCTCTAGCAGGGAGCCACCTCCTTGGGGCTCCAGGCCACCGTGGGGCTGTCAGATGTGACTCCTGTCCTGACTTTCAGAGATGAGTTCTCATCACCCAGCTCGGCCATCATCTTACTGTGTGGCTGGGTGTGGGTGATTCCACCTCTCTGGGCCTTAGCTTCCTCATCTGTAAAATGAGACTGACCGGCTCTGAATTTCTATGAACCATGAGTTCAAATTTTGGTGACTGTAGGGCAGAGATTTTTCTTCTTTTGCAGTCAATGGACAAAGTTAATGGGTGGCCCAAGACCAATGGAATCATTTTAAAATGGAAATATGCAATTGCAGTTCTTAACGAAATGAATTGGAGGAAGAACCTAATAAAGGCCAAGTGCCCTGGCCTGGAGGAAACTGGGACCGGGAAATCCACAGGAACCTTATGTTGGAAAGATGGCGCCCTCACCCCTGGCTGGGGGTCTCCCTGGTGGCCTCCTTGTCGTTAACGCTCACACAGTGTAGGAGAGCAGCTGTCTCTAGCTCAGGGTCAGGAGCCCCAGGATGCAGCCTCACCTTTATTTTTTTGAATATTTTATTGTGTTGTAGGTGAAAATTTACATAGCAAATTAGATTCTCATTCAACAATTCATACACACATTATTTCGTGACATTGGTTATAGAACCCGCAATGTGTCAGCACGCTCACCATTTCCATCGGCCTGCCCTGTTTCCATCCATCCAGTTTCCCTGCCCCGCCTTGCCTTCTCATCTTTGCTTTTGGGTAAATGTTGACTGTTTGGTCTCGTAGAGTTGTTTGTTTCAAGGAGCATATTGTTATTGTTTATTTTACAGACCAATCTATTATTTGGCTGACAGGTGACCTCGGGGCTATCTTGCACTTTAGCTGGGTGACTTAGACACTCCCTCTCTGAGTTTCTCTTTCTTCAGCTAATAAAAAAGAGTGGCAGTCCTGTCCTACAAGAGAATGTGACAGGCTTTGTAATCACCAGCCCCTGCTGATCACTGCTTTGCCCAACTGGAGTAGAAATAATCATCTCCCTTTTCTCCTCTTCCTTCATCATCATCATCATCATCATAGCTAATACTCAGGTAGCACAAACTATATACTAGGCCTCATTTCTATATTAACTCATTTAATCTACCCACCAAGCCTATGAAATAGATGCTACTATTATTCTCATTTTATAGATGAGGAAACGGAAGCACAGAGAGGTTACATAGCTTGCCCAAGGTCACACAGCTAGGGGGCAACAGAGCTGGAAATCAAACTCAGGCGATGGGTACCAGATTCATGCTCATAACCGTTCCCTTTAAGCCAGTGGCCTAGAGGCTCGGCTGTGCCAAGCCCATATGGTGAAGCTTCTGTGCCCGGTATTTCTGGAGGTGAGGAGGGCGGGTGGGCAGCATTAGCTGCTGGAGTATTGGCTGCAGCTGCCTGTTCGACCCTTGCTGTATGTAGTCAACACCTCCTCCCCAACTCTGCTGTCTGTCCTGCTCAGTCCCCATTCCAACTCCCATTTCCTGCTGGGATGAAGCCTGGTCTTAGGAACCCTGGTATTTATCCTCTCTGTGCCTCAGTTTGCTCATCTGTGTAATGGAGATGACAATTAATATTACTTTCCATATAGGCTTATGGGGATTAGGTGAGCAATTCATGTAAAGTGCTCAGAATAGTGCCTAAAAACCCAGAATCAAACCCGTTGTCGTCGAGTCAATTCCATCTCGAAGTGACCCTGTAGGACAGAGTAGAACTGCTCCATAGGGTTTCCAAGGAGCGGCTGGTGGATTCGAACTACTGACGTTTTGGTTAGCAGCTGAGCTCTTAAGCACTGTGGCTCCAGTGTCTAGCACATAGTAAATGCTCAATGAACGTCAGCTCTTGTTATCCAGTACGGCAGGGTAATGCAGAGTTTCCCTGCTAAGCTGAGGGCAAAAGGAATCACAGTGTCCAGATTTGGGAAGGAGCTCCGGGTGCATAAGCATAGGGTTGGGAGATGGGGGCCCACAGACTCCCTCCCTTAACTTCCTAAAGAAAAGGTTTAAAACCGTCAGAAAGAAGAACCAATAAATACCGAGCTCCTAGTATGTGTCACAGAAACGTGACGGAACTCTCCAGCGCTCGAGAAATCAGCTTTGTAAATGGGAAAACATCACCTGTGGTTCTGCTTGTTCTCTGGCGGTGCCAAGACTGACATTTCCATCTAGAGCCAGCAGAGACAGAAAATTCAGATCTGCATCATCAGGGTCCTGGGGTTCAGCCATGTGGGGGTCCCAGAGTGAAATGATGACTCAGAACCCCAGACAGGGGTCCAAGGAAGCAGCCTGCCTGTGACAGCGAGTGGTTTTGCCAGCTGGTGATCTGTATTTTCCACTGAGGAGGTCCAGTTAAGACCAGTTGCCCTCAAGTCAACCCCGATTCATGGCGACTCGATGTATGTCAGAGGAGAACTGCGCCCCATAGGGTTTTCAATGGCTGATTTTTCAGGAGTAGATTGCCAGGCCTTTCTTCCAAGACATCTCTGGGTAGACTAACCTCCAACCTTTCACATAGCAACCAAGCACGATAACTATTTGCACCACCAGGGACTCCAACTGAGGAGGTCAGAGAGTTCCTAAATCACAACAAACCAGTCTTAAAGTTATTTGTTAATAGCTTTACAACTCAGCTGGTGAAAAGGTACGTGTAAAGTTTGTTCATTTCCATCTGTTTACACAGAAACAAGCCCAGCACAAAGGGCAGACAGTATGACCTCTCAAGGTCACTTCCAGCCCAGAATTCTGGAGCCTGTCTGGGCGAGGTGAGGCTAGCTCTGCCCAGAACAGAGAAATAGCAAGCTGAGTTGGAGGCGGCCTCTGTGGACCCTGATTCGTGATGGTAGAAGGCAAAGCCAGCTGCCTCACCCACAAGCTGCCTGTGTGTACCTTGAGGGAGCTTTAAAACACTGCTCCTGACATGTGTACAAACCACCCGGGTGCAACATGGACACCTCAGCTGGAGGTCTTAATTACCCGCTAAAAACAAGAGACAGCTCTGAGATCTGTGAAGTTGCCTGTGGAAAGTGGTTTATCTCCCAGAGTGGGGCGGGGAGCAAGGGGAGCCATATGGCCCAGCGGTGGAACAGCTGTCTCTTGAGAAGGAACGATTCAGGAGCTTCCACCATCTGGGTGAATTACAAGACTCGCAATTTTCATGCTTATGTTACTGCAACCCACCATCACAGCAGTCAAGTGGGTCGATGATGGAGAGAGATGGACTGCCTCTCTCGGTGCTCTGTGCCCGGGTCCACTGCACAGCCATCCATCCCTGAAACCCTGACTCAGCGGCTGCCTCCTGAGCCAGCCTTTGCTGGCCAGGTTCTGCCTCTGATGCCCTGCCCGCTCCCTGGAAATTCCCACCGTCTCTGCTGGGCAGGTGGGCCTTCCGCATCCTCCAGCAAATCTGCACGTCATTCCTTTGACACGCAGCCTCCTTTGACAGGGCTGGTAAAACCTGTGGAAGAGTTCTTAGTGGTTTGGGGCTGTTATATTTTCTCTGCTCTATGATCCGTGTTAGGTTAAAAGGGCCAGCGCTGCTTTTCATTCCCACAGAAGATAATTCAACCTGGACGAACTCCCTCTGGGAGAATTAAAGGTGATGAGGGGTTTCTGGTTGGCTGAAACTGTTAATATCCTTCCCCAAAGGGGCCCTCTCCACTTCCCACCTCCCCAGCGAGTTGGAATGATGAGTGTATTCCAGTGTGTTCTCATTCCAGATGATGGCTCTTTTCCTTGGGTTATTGGTGGCCTCATAGAGCCAGTGCTGCGTTTCGGGGGAGCAGAGAGGGAGAGCCACGTGGTGAGGCCCGCTGTCTGCCAGGCGGTGATGGGTGCTTTCTTTCCCTGCCGTCCCCCCAGCATCAGCTCGTCATTGGAAGAGAGAGGATTCAAGCTTGGGTCTGTCTGACTCCATAGCCAAGGCTGTTGCCTGGAGACTGGACCAGGTCGTCCAATATCTGAGGATGCACCTTCTAGGAGAAAAGCATCATCCAAATTGCTGTATCTCAGGGCCTCTCAGTATCACTCCCACTGACAAGTCAGGAATTTTCCTGGTCCCTGGGTGGTGTAAGGGCCCCGGGGTGGTGCAAACATTAAGCACTCGACTACTAACTGAAAAGTTGGCAGTTTGAACCGACCCAGAGGTGCCTCGGAAGAAAGGCCTGGCAATCTGCTTCCCAAAGGTCACAGCCTTGAAAACCCTATGGAGTGCAGCTCTACTCTGCCCACATGGGTCACCACGAGTCAGAATCGACTTGACCGCAACTAGTCTTTGGTTTTTGGGTGGCGCAAACCGTTAACGTGCTTGGCTGCTAACTGAAAGGTTGGAGGTTCAAGTCCAACCAGAGGCACCTTGGATGAAAGGCCTAATGATCTACTTGTGAAAAAATCAGCTGTTGAAAACCCTATGGAGCACAGCATACTGTGACACACACGGGGTGACCGTGAGTCGGGATTGAATTGACAGCAACTGCTTTACTGGTAGAAGGTTCCTGCTGAAATGTAGCTGTGTTACCGGAGGAGGTAATACGTTAACCTCCGCGCTTTCTAGGATGGATACAGCTGACGGGGGAAGGGAGACCTGGACAGAGGATTTTGGTGCGCTCCTTACCTATAAAATTTGACCTAAAGCCAGCTTTGCCCCCATCCTGATCATCCCATACTCCTCAAGGCCTTGATTATGTGGATACTTCCACTTGAGTCTCCAACAGCCCAGGTGTCACAAGCCAATCTAAGCTGATTAACCTTCAGTTGATTGCCTAAGTCCATTGCCAGGGCGTCCCAGCAGGGAGCGAGTGCCGCCCATGGTCCTCCCCATGTTCCTTGTCCCTCGCTCCCTAGCCTGTGGGGATGGGCCGTGGTCTCCCAGCCAGAAGAAACTGCCCTCTTTCCAGAAGCTCAGAGCAGGCTCTGAGTGTCCCTGCTGTTTCACCTGCTTTGCTCTGTGTGACATTATGTCATTGTCTCTGTGTCCTTTTGGGGGAAGTTTCCCTGAAGGCCTGCAAGGCGGGTCTGAGTCCGCGTGTCTGTGTGTCTCTGTGGGGCTGACAGGCAGTTTAGCAAGTGTTTCTCGGCCGTTTCAGCGTTTGAAAGGAAGGCATTATCAAAACAGCTCCTCCCAGAAAAGGCTGGGGACCTTGCTCGTTAATCTCGGGCAGCAGAAGGGCTGAGTCTGCCCTTTGGGGGACACTTTCTTCTGGTTCCCCCTCCCCAGAGACAGGGAGGCCTGGCCCGGAGAGTCGGCGAGTGTCCACAGGGTTGTCGGCTGGGCTGATCCAAGCCCACTGGGCCTCTTGTGCTGTGTTTGGGTGGCTGTGGTCTCCGAGCAATAAAGCTGAGGAAGCTGGAAACAAAACTTCCTTCCTGCTTGGCTTCCCCCCTCTGCTGCCCCATTTCCTTCTTTATGAACCTCCCTTTCCATGGGCAGAGGACATTGGTGAGTTCTTGTTAGACCACGGAGAGGGAGGTCGGAGGAGCAGCTGCGTCAAATGCCCTTCAGAGGCGGCGGGGGCTGGCCGGCTCTGCATACCGCCGCCATCTCTTCTCCTGGGTCTCCGGGCCCAGCTGCATCCTCGTTCTTGCTGCACAGGGCTGCTGTGTGCTGGGGGAGGGGACACCTGGGGTCGGCTCTCGGGGAGGAAGTTGCCCAGCTAGTCCGGTTTGGACTCTTGGGGATTGTGTGTGTGAGTGAGATTGGGCCCAGGATGGGCGTGGGGGGAACCCACCAAGGGGACGATGGGCATCAGGGAGCCCACAGCTACCAGTGGAGCTCCAGTTCTCTGAGTCATTGGGAGAGCAGGGGTCAAAAGTCCAGCGGCGTAGCTAAGGCTAGGAGCTGAGTTGTGAGGCTGTGGTCCAGAACCCCAGGCCTTGTGTCCCATGGAACCGGGGGCTGTGAATCAGAGACATGGCTGGCTTCTTCTTTGCACCCAATTCAGGGAATCATGTTCTCAAGGTTGAGTGGGACCCTGCAGGCCCCCGACCCTGGACATTCTTCTCTTGATGCCACAACTCTACCCAAGGCCTCTGGGCCACCATTGACTCTAACCGTCACAGCCTCAGGAGATGGCTATTCAGGCTCAGTTTGCTTACCCAGGTTGACAGGGAACTCACTTTCTCCTAAGGGAGCCCAGGTGGGTCTGGACTGCTCTGAGTGGGAGAAAAGTGTTTATTTTGGTCCCAGAACAGGTCTGTCTGTTGCACAGAACAGCTCTTCAGATTTTTTTTTTTTAAAACTATGTCTTTTTTCGCTGCCCCCCACCCCCCACTCCCCAATATTTTCTTTTCCAGGCTAGATTTCATTCAGTGATTCAACAGTTAATTTTTGAGCATTTCTTATAGGTCAGTCTCTGGATTAGGGGAGAAAGGAATTAATAAAACAGGCTTGGCCCTTCACTCAGGGAGCTCACAGCCCAGCGTGGCATCATCCCCAGGCTCTCCCTCCACCTTATATATAGGAAGGGCTTCAGGTCTGGCTTGATCAGGCCAGAAGTGACAGCCCTGGTTTGCTCTCCATACTTCAGTTAACTTCTGTGTGAAGCTGGGCAAATCACTTAGCCTTTCTGGGCACCATCTTGAGGATGATAGCATTTGCCTACCTACATCATAAGGTGAATAGGATTTTTATTTTGTTACACACAAATGCAAGGTGTTATTTACACCCAGTCCCGCAGGGGGCAGGGGTAGGAAGAGAAAAGTGTTTATTTTGGTGGTGTCCTATGACAGTAATTGCTGTACCTTTTCAGACAAGAAGGTCACCCATTCAACAAATAGCTATTGCATGCCCTCTCAAATGGCTGAACAGTGTGTTCGTTTACTTTTTGTTCAGGCAACAGATACCGAGAGCTTCCTGTGCTCTGGGCTCAGTGGTGCTGGGGTGTTGGGGTGGTGGACGTTCAGGGCTGAACAAATGAGGTGGCGTGTTACCCCCATGAAGCTGACAGCCTGTTGAGGCCTTTGGTTTGTTTGCTTGTTTTTCTATGAACTACAGGTGAGGAGGGGCGCAGACAAGCAAGTGAGAGAATGGAAAAGAAGGGCCTTTGCAAACTGTGCAGGGCTAGGAAGATGTAAGGCTGCTCTGGTAACTGAGACCTGTCCCCTGGTTATCTTGTACCCCCTTCCCTTCTCCTTCCTTTGCCAAGGCAGGGGGCTGCCTTTACCTGCCATGCCTGCCAGCTGCTTGTTCTTACATGCATGTGGGGAACAGCTAAGTGAGTTGCCCTAGTAACTAGTTAGTTGCCTAGCTAGTAAATGGTGGAGTTGGAATTTGAACGTCCCAGCTCCAGAGCCTACGATGTAACCACTGTTCTCTCCTACCACACTGTGTTTGCTTTATTTGGGTACCTGTGGCCAGGAAGGTGTAATCATCCTCATCCAGATGAGAAAACAGGCTCAGAGAAGTGAAGTTCACCCAAGGTCACACAGCCAGGTCTCCCTGCTCTCTGCTGGATGATCGTGCACTTGGGGAGGCCTTAGTTCTGGAGGAACTATGGAGGAATGTGGAGCGGGGGACCTCCGGTCGGTGTTTACACGTGGGTGTGAAGGGAGCCATGTACGCAGCCCTGGCTGCTGCCTTCCGAGGATTCTCAGACTCCATGGCAACCTGCATGCCGCCACGGTGGGTCTGGCATTGTTTCTTGTTGCTTTGGTGAAACATTGTGTCGGGGGCGTGCAGTTCGTGCCCTCTGTAGGTGTTCCGGGCCTAGGGGTGGAAAAAACAACATTATTTATGTGTTTAAAGGGCTGAATGACTTGTCACTTTTCCTAGACTTTTGTGCCCCCAGGGGAAGATAAGTGTCCTGCCTCTTCAGGCTTACTGGTTTCCAGAAGCTGGTGTTCTCAGCTCCAGGAGAGCCAGCAAGTCCATGGGCTCACTCCCCGCAACTTGTGAGAGGCCCAGGTGAGGGCGGCCTGCCACGTGGCTCCCCGGCCCTGTCCGGCATAGTTCTGTGTCATGGGGCCTTTCAAGGCATTACAGCGCTCAGCAACCAGCAGACATCTATTGGTTCTCTGTGAAATACCAGGGCCTTGAAGGAGCAGATAGCAGCAGATAGCCCAGCCCGCAAGATCAGCCCCCATGTGCGGGTGATAATCATGCCAGCTGTTCTAGGAGACAGGCCAAGAGAATGCCACGATAAAGAGAAGCAGCACCAAGTGCTAGGCACGTGGAGCCAGGGATCTGGACTCTCGGCCCACTCGGGAGTGAGTGGGTGACCTTGGCCAAGTGCCTTCAGGTCTTCAAGCCCCACTATCCCCATCTGTAAAGTGGGGATAATGACAAACCCGCCTTGCCTACTTCTTCAGGAATTGGGAAAGCAAATAAAATAACAAACACAGATGTGTTTTAGAAATTATAAAGTGCTGGATGAGTAGTGACTGTTACATGCTCTGGTTTTGCCTTTCTTCAATTCCTTCCTTCCTTTTCTCTCCCTCCCTTCCTCCTTCCTTCCTTCGTCCTTCTTATTTTCTTTTTTCTGTTCTCTTCCTCCTTTCTGCAAACACCTGCTCAGTGTCTTCCCCGTGTAAATACTGTGCTAGATACAGATCAGGGTTGAGAAGAGGAGAGCAGGGCACAGATGAAGAAGACCTAGTCCCCCGCTGAAGGAGTTTGTGCGTAGTTAGGAGTCGGATGTCATTACGACCGTGATACAAAGTAGACTGTGATACCTCCCTGCCAGTGGGGTTCCAGGCAGACTGTGTCAAGAGCAGCGCATGGTCTGGACCCTGAAGAACAGGTGGGAAGGGGGGTGAGCATGAGAGGGGAAGGGTTGCCCAGCACCCCAAGAGGGAGTTTGCTGCACTGTGGGGTGGGGAGAGGAAGGGGTCCGGGGCCCACAGAAGATGCTCGTTGTGCCTGGAGCCGCTCTCTCAGCTGGAGTGCAGTGTCCCCTCACAAGCTGATGCTGGACCCATCTGGGGGTCCCCATCGCCTTTCTTCACTGTATCCTCTGACTCTTGTCTCCTCTGACCTGGAGTGACAGGGCCAGCCCTCAGGTCCTGCAGCCTCCGCTCTTCCTCCCCTCCTCCCTCTCTCTGCTCCAGTCAACGCTCGCAAAGGTCCAGAGTGACTGGACTTGGATGATGGACGAGACCGTCACTGCACCGAGGGAAGGAAGCTCTGTGGCTGCAGTGCAGGGGCAGATTATCCAACAGGCAAGGTAGATCATCCGTAGTGAACAATTTCACATGGGTTTTACCACATCAAAGATGTTCACTGCAGATTAGTAAGTAAGCACAAGTAAGCCCGTGCTTATGTTGCTTACTGGGTCATCCGCCCCTGTCAGAGACTGTAAATTTGAAAAGAGGCTTTGATTCTGTAAGAAGGTGCTGTGGGGTCAGGAGAGAGACACGTATCAGCTATGCCTTGAAGCAGAGTCTTTGATGTGTTGAAAAAATGTGAAACTGTTACTACAAATGATCTGGTAAGCAAGGTGAGCACCATGCTTACCGAGCCTACTGGATAGTCTGCCCCTGCCCATGCCTGGGCCTGAACCAGAGCTGCTGCTTAGAGCAAGGCTGGGAATTAATTAGTGAAGAAACAGTGCAGAGAAAGGAAAGTGAGGGAGTTAACGGGAGAAGTGGGAGAGAAGGAGGGACAGAAAGAGGAAGAAGGTAGGAGGAAGGAAGGCTTCTTACGGGATTAGGTTGATGGGCGTTGGAATGAGGGAGAACAAGGGTCTTATTTGACAAAACCAATACTCCTGTCAGTGTGATACCAGAGTAAACATCATCGTGGTGATCAGCAATTCTGTGTCACTGGGTCTCGCAATGGAGTGCTGACCCAGCACTGCTGTGTCGCTGCTCTGCCGGCCCCACCTCTTCCAGTCCCTTCGGGGCCACTGGGGCCCCACTGCTGTCCTGGGCTGGGCTGTGTTCAGCAGGCAGCCCCCAGCACTCCACTGTGGGGTGGGGAGAGAAAGAGGAGCAGGATCTCAGCTGGAATGCAGCGTTCTCTCACAAGCTGATGCCAGACCAATCTTAGGGTCCCCATCAGCTTCCTTCCCTGCATCCTTCTGACTCCTGACTCCCCGGTGGGGGCTTGTGACAGAGACCAGACCAGGTTATTGCTGGGAGATGACTTCTCAGGACCCCAGCTCGGCAGCAGAACTTACTGCTGGGCAGTGGCTGAGGTCTGGCCGCTTGATTGGAATAAACTTTCCTCAAAACTTCTTAGTCCCAAGTGCTGTTCCCCCAGGGCCTGACTGTAATAACACGTAATCTCACTGGGGGCTGATAAATTTGTGGATACTGATGTGTTTTCAAGGAGCCCTAGTGGCACAATGGTTAGACTCTTGGCTGCTAACCAAGAGGTCGGCGATCTGAACCCACCAGCTACTTCGCACAAACATTTTATAGGCAGTCG
Source organism: Trichechus manatus latirostris (assembly GCF_000243295.1). Classification (NCBI taxonomy): domain Eukaryota; kingdom Metazoa; phylum Chordata; class Mammalia; order Sirenia; family Trichechidae; genus Trichechus; species Trichechus manatus. Next base: position 11,623,398 of record NW_004443966.1, on the reverse strand, counting down.
TTTTGGTGTCAACTCCTCTGACAGTGTCACCTGTGCAGTTGGCACCTCCCTAGTGACCCCACTGCCCCCTGCACCAAGTCACCGGGGCCAGGATGATGGTGTGCTCTTTGCTCAGCCCTGGACCTGCTCTGACCACTGAAGTTCAGAGGAGAGAGCTGGTTGGGGCTCTGTTTCTAAATGAGGTGCTTCATGCTGCCTCACTGGGATCTCCTCCTCTGGTTGGAACCCTTCCCTGGTCACCAGCCCATGTGCCAGCACTGCTCCTTCATCAGGCTGCCCTGCAGCCTAGGTCCTCTAGAGAGGCCATACGGGGGAGCGGGAAGGAGAGCCAGCTCTGGGCCTGGACAGCATGGGTTTGAATCCCGGCTGAGCCTCTTAGAAGCTGTGTGACAGGTGATTAGATGGTTTGAGAATGGTGATTTCTTTTTTTTTTAATTTTCAAAAAGTATTTTTAAAACAATGTTTCCCCCTCTGATTGCTAAAGCATTGACTATTCCAAGGAAGCCCTGGTGGCGTAATGGTTAAGAGCTACAGCTGCTAACCAAAAGGTCAGCAGTTTGATTCCACCAGGCACTTCTTGGAAACCGTATAGGGCAGTTCTACTTTGTCCTATAGGGTCGCTATGAGTTGGAATCCACTCAACGGCAATGGGTTTGGTTTTGCTTTTTTTTTTTTGACTATTCCAGTGGAGTTACGTGAAATGTAAGGAGACACTTGGGGCTTGAGCTTGGGTCGGGGGATGGTTTGTGCGGGCAGGATAGAAGTCAGCTTCTCTAACCTTTGGTCAAGGGCAAGAGAAGATTCTCAGCTCATAGAATGTCAGCCTGGAGGGCTGGGAGGGCTGGGAGGGCTGATCTCCTCCTCCCACACCGCGCAGGCGAGCGTGCTGCTACAGCCCGAACAGAGGCCTCTAGACTCTCAGTCCAGGGAGGTGAAAGGGTCTGATAGTGGAATTTCTAGAGCAAGTAGGAAATCCCTAAACACAGCTCAACCAGAAACAGATGCAGATTAGAAAAGGGATGTGATTTTATGGGGATTAATTCATAAAAGCACAGGCTTCCAGGGATTGTAGGGAATTTAGGGGTTTCTGGGAGCCCTGGTGGTGCAGTAGTTAAGTGCTACGGCCGCTAACCAAAAGGTCAGCAGGTCTAATCCACCAGCCGCTCCTTGGAAACCCTATGGGGCAGTTCTACTCTGTCCCGTAGGGCCACTATGAGTTGGAATGGACTCAACAGCAATGGGTTTGGTTTCGGTTGGGCTGGGCAAGGATGCTAGGAGGGAAAGCAGGGGCAGGATGGGAGGAGTGGCTGAACAGTGACCTTCACAGCGACCTCTCCCATCCGCTTTGCATTGTTTTTATTAAAACTCTAAATCAGTGGTGCTAAGTAGCTCCTGATTTAGCTTCTCAATAGGAATGAGATTTAAAACCAGCCAGACGGTGGGCGGCTGGCTGCCAGGAGACGCAGCAGTGATGACACTCAGAAAGCATGGTGTGGGCTTCATTGCACCCAGTGGTGGCGGCAGCCCTGCTGCAGGACCGGGGGGAAAGACTTCTAAGGAAGGACACCTCTCCCCAGCCACACCCTGCTCAAAATGGTGGGTTCCTGACACTGTCTCCAACCTGCTTCAGATCCTGGTACAGAGAATTCCCCAGGAGGCTTGTGACGTGGAATCAGGGTGAGACATGGGCTGGGGAGCAGGGAAGGAAGGGTGAAATCAGCACCAACACAGACAAGTTCTGAGGAGGTGGATCTCAGCTCAGTGAAGGGAAGAGCTTTCTAGTAATCAGAGTTATTCCTAAATGTTATGAGCATCATTGACTGATTCATTCATACATTCAACAAATGTTTATTAAGCTTCTACTCTGTGCCGGTATGGTTCTAGACCCTGAGAATATGATGGGGAGCAAGAGAGACAGAGAGACAGCATTCTCCTTTCAGAGAGCTCCTGGCCCAGTGTTGAAGACAGTCACACAAGCAGGAGCAGTGGCGTGTGACCTGTGCTATGATGGGGAAGGGCAGGTGCTAGGGGAACATGGATCAGGGACATCTAACCTATTGAGGTGGGCAGGGATGGCTTCTAATGTAAGCAACATTTAAGGTGTGACCTGAGAGCTAACTTAGCCAGGGAGAGAGGCGGGAGTGTCTCTGAGGGTGAGAACAGCTGGAAGTGGGAGAGAGCCTTTCACACTTGAGGGCGTGGATGCAGTTGAGTGTGGGTGGAGCACAGTGAGTGCTTTCCCTGCTGGTTTCTGTGTCTCAGCAGAGGTTTGGTCTGGGACGTGGGAGGAGAGGCTTCGAGCACCGGAAGTGATGGTGGGAGGGCAGACTCTGTTATTACTTCGCCCCTTCTGCCCCGACACACCGTGGTTCTGAGCACCTGCTGAACTCCCTGAGTTCAGCATTCTCCCATGTCGAGAGCGTGTTACCTCCTCCAAAACCAATGACTACAGTAATAGTTGGGATGTAGGGGGCCCCGGCTGTGGCGCAGTGGTTAAGAGCACTGGCTGCTAACTGAAAGGTTGGCAGTTCGAAGCCACCAGCTGCTCCTTGGAAACCCTACGGGACAGTTCTACTCTGGCCTATAGGGTCGCTATGGATCAGAATTGACTTGACGGCAACAGGTTTAGGCGGCCCTGGCTAGGAGCCCACTGTGCTAAACGCTTTAGCTTATCTATCCCTGACAATGTCCCTTTATTTGAGTAATGTTATTGGTCCAGTTTTACAGATGAAGAAACTGAGGCTTCCCCATATTAAAGCCCAAAACCAAACCCCATGCCATCGAGTTGATTCCAACTCATAGCAACCCTACAGGACAGAGTAGAATTGCCCCCATAGGGTTTCCAAGGAGTGGCTGGTGGATTCGAACTGCCAACCTTTTGGTTAGCAACTGAGCTCTTACCCACTTTAATTGGCTAAAGGGCACACAGCTAGCTAAGTAGAAGAACAGGTGAATCGAACCCAGGTCTGTCCAGCCTGGAAGCTCCTGTCCTTAGCCACATCCCTCTGCTGGAACCTCCCTGAAGGAGGGGACGAGGTGGACATCATTCATCCATCTGTCCATCCTTCTGGTCCCCCATCCTTTGGGGCCCTGTCGCCAGAGAAAAGGCCAGCTCCTTCAGGAAAAGCAAGACGCAAGGCAGAACCAGGGGACCGGTTTTTAAATCAGGGCATTAAAAAAAATGCTCAACAAGCTTCATGTTTTGCTTTCCTCGTAGTTGGTGAGGATCGATTTCCCAAAGAAAAAAATCAATCAGTTGGAATGTGTCTTTCTGGAGAAAGCTTGGCATCTGTCAAATGGGGAAAAAAAGACCCAGAAAAAGATTTTCTTGGGTCATGTGCTGGGGGTTGCTGACTCAGGCCGTATGCTCCAACATCATTAACAAGTTGAAAAGCTGTTGCTCCTTGCAGGGATGCAGGCTGGATGGTTTGAACACTCAGCCAGGAGGACACTTTACAAAGCGCGCAAGGCACCGGGAACGGCCCGCAGGAGTTCTGGGGCCCACAGCACTGACTGAGGGAATTGACTGCAGCCTGGGCCTTTTCTCAGGCCCAGCACTTGCACGCAGTTGCTTTCCGTGGGACCCCAATAGGAACGTTCTGACACGTTGGCAATTTTTTACATTTGTAACAATTATTAATAGTTAAACCACGTTGAGGTGAGCCATGCAAGGCAGGCTAATATCTTGGGGTTATTGGTAGAGATATAAGGGAGGCCCCCCAGGAGTTTGCTATCTGACACTGGCTTTTCATGATAGATGTCTCCGAGGGCTCCAGACTGGAAGGGGGAAGCCCAAACCCCGGGCTGGAATCCTTCTTGTTGGATATGGCTGCAACAGTCTTTGTGTTTTAGCTGGAGAGTACTGGGAGTTTTCTAAAGAGGATTTCACTGCTCTACTGTGGGGGGTGGGGGGTGGGGGCTTGGCTTTGCCCTGGTCTCTCAGCTGAGTTATTTATTCACCCCCATGTGGACAGGCATTGCCCACGTGAGTGACAGGCAGGGCTCTGGATGAGGGGCTGGGGGGAGAGATCCTTTACAGGTTCAGATACTTATTCATTCAACATATGTCATTATGCATCTGCCGTGTGCCAGGTGCCGTCCTAGGTGCTGGGACACAAAGATAAATTAGAGAGGCCTGTTCCTTGCCTTTATGCAGTTTAAGAGGGACAGACAAGTAGCATCGAGAAGTCAGTACTGTGGCCCATGGGGCAAGCTGGATGCTGGATGCTGGATGTGGTAGGAGCAGAGAGGAGACCTAACCCAGCCTGGGGCAGGGAGTGGACAGTGCAGGCAAGGAAAGCTTCCTGAAGGAAGTGGCATCCCAGTTAATGTGAAGGGTAAGCAGAAGTAAGTGGTGGGGTTGCTGGAGAGCTGGGTCATAGATGGAGCTCTAGGCTGTATGAAGGCCTGAAGTGGGGAGGGTTGGGCTCATTGACAACTGGGAGAAGCTTCACATGCCAAGGAGGGGAAGCAGGAGGGAGCCATGAGCCCGGAAAAGTGAGACGGCTGGATGGAGGGAGGTAAAGGAAGGAGCACTCTAACAGGCAGATTTCCCTGCTGTATGATCTGGGGGTGAGGAGGGCTGATGTTTGGCTCACGGTTGTTGTTGTTAGGTGCTATTGAGTCAGTTCCAACTCATAGCAACACTGTGTACAACAGAACGAAATGCTGCCTGCTCCTGCCCCATCCTCAGGATCGTTGTTATGTGTGAGCCCATTGTTGCAGCCACTGTGTCAATCCATCTTGTTGAGGGTCTACCTCTTTTTCATGGACCCTCTACTTTACCAAGCACGGTAGGTGCTTGGCACGTGGTAGGTGACCAGTAACTGTATTTTGAGTGGACATCAACTGGAGCATCATCTTGTCTGTGAAGCCTTTCCTGCATCCTCCCTGACCCTCACATATGGAAGAATTGTCCACTCCCTGGTTGGGACCCACCCAGCACTTGGTGCTGGCTGTGATTTCAGCACCAGCAATACTGCTAGTCCTGTTCCTCACCACCTCACCTGCTCATTCACTCACACGTTGCCTCTCTCTCCCGCTACCAGAATGTTGGTACCATGAGAGCAGACACTGCCGCTTATTTGCTTTTGACATTCCCAGCACCTAGCACAGTGCCTGGCACACAGCAGGTGCTTAAAAAACGCTTTTGGAGTGAGCACCTAGTCAAAGGCAGGGGGGTGGAATGGATGACTTTGAAGAAAGAATACACATAGCTAGGTTCCCATGGGCCAAAGACTCTTCTAAGTAGTTCGCATGTGTTAGTGATCTAATCTTGCAACAAACTTATGAGGTAGGGGACCATTGTCCCCACGTTGTAGATGGGGAAACTGAGGCCCAGAAAACTTAAATAACTTGCCTGATGTCACACAACCAGGAACTTGGCAGAACCAAGACTTGAATCCAGACAGCCTGTCTCCTCACCATCCTGCCTCACGGGAATCACAGCAAAACCTTGTTCCTCCGTTCACAGTTCTCTGAGGGGTTCCTGAGAGGGGGAGCATGTCCTGCTGCCCCATGCTCCTGCAGGACAGAGGAGGCCACCAGAGGGGGCCCTGTGGGGGAAGGGGCCAAGAGTAAGCAGGGAGAGTGGTCACTGCTTGGAATTCCCGGGGGCAGGGCAGGGCCTGGCCATTTCTCTGTCCTGGACTCCTCTCCCATAACCTCTGCCCACAGCACAGCATGCAGGAGATGCTCAGCAATCACGTGTTGAGTGAATGCATTTGTGGGTGGGTCACTGCATGAATGAGCAAAGGTGCACAGGAGCAGGAGAACACCAGGGTGCATGCAGCCTCTCCCTCCTCATCCACTACCCTCTTCCAAACTCACACTTCCCCCTAGAAGCCCAGCAAATCACCCTCCACATAAGAACGGCCTGGCAGCCGGGACTATGGTCCCCTTTCATTCATTCCGTGCTCCTCTGAGAATTGGAAAGGGATGTGCGTAGTGCTCCCCTGGGGTCAATTATAATTCACCAGTGAGCTGAACCTGGACTGTGCCGGATCCCCCCACCCCGACCCCAACATCTGCAGTTTGCCCAGCGCTACCAGGCCTTCCCTGCCCATCACCAGTGGAGGAGGAACCAGGAAGTTGGCTTCTACACGTTTTCAGGTCTCACTCAAGCCATTCGATCATCCTCTGAGCTGGAAATAAGCCTAAGAAAGCACTGGAACCGCGACATCCCAGCCCCCCAGCCCAGTCTTGGAAGAAGAATATTAATATCAAATCAAAAGAAACACCTGTTGCCATCCAGTTGACTCCGACTCCGAGCAAGCCCAGAGGACAGAGCAGAACTGCCCCATAGAGTTTCCAAGGGGCGCCTGGTGGATTCTAACTGCTGACCTTTTGGTTAGCAGCCGTAGCACTTAACCACGACGCCCCCAAGGTTTCCGCTAATACCAAAGGCAACAAGAATGAAAGCAACAGCGACAACTATAAAAAACATCCGGTTCTGGGTGCTTTGCGTGAATTAACCCTTTCACTCTTTGCAATAACCCTCTACCAGTACCAGTTGCTACCGAGCTGATTTTGACTCATAGCGACCCCGTGCGTGTCAGAGTAGAACTGTGTTCCATAGGGTTTGCAATGGCCGATTTTTCAGAAGTTGATCACCAGGCCTTTCTTCTGAGGTACCTCTGGGTAGACTCAAACCTCCAGCCTTTCAGTTAGCAACTGAGCACGTTAACCATTTGCACCACTCAGGGACTCCAGTAACCCTCTAAGTTAAGTACTATGATCAATGGTCATTTTACAGATGAGGGAACTGAGGATCAGAGACATTGCTCAAGGACCTGAGCTGATAAGTGGTAGAGCAGAGACCCAGGCTTTTAAATAATGCTACTCTGCCAAAGAGTAAAAATCAGCAAGGCATGGAATGAATTAAAGATGAGTGGTCAAGTGCCAGCTTGGCAGGTTGAGTGGGGGTGGCGCACCTGTGTGGGCCTCCCCAGGACCCTCCATTCGGAACAGTGGGGCCTGCAGGAGGGCAGTCCCCAGACCAGGAGAGCATTCTGCCCTTAATGTCCGTTCAGCTTATCAGGCCTGCAGGTGAAGTGCTGCTTTTTTTTTAATTGACTGTTCCAGGTCTTGCAGCCTGATGTGGCCACAGCAATTAAAAGCAAACTCTAGACATGCTGAGAGGAAGGGCCAGCCGCTTTGACTTTTCCCGGCTGTGGAGGGGACTCAGGGCTGGTAATTAAAGAAGAACGAGTGATACATATCTGATGAATTATTTTAGAACTCCCCTTGGTGGCTCCCCAAAACCTCTACACAGACACAGACACACACACACACACACCCCCCACATGCTGTGACCTTGGACATGGCAGAATAACTCATGCTAATCCTGTGACCTCAGAATTGGCACTTGGGCCCGCTTGGATGTAGGTCATTTTATTTGCAAGCTGAATCAAGTAACAACCTGATCTGAGGCTCCTGCCAAGAATGCTAATGGTGGACTGATCAATGCGCCCGGGGGCGCTGGGGAAACTGGGTCCAGGGGAAGCTCTGGAAGCCATATGCCGATGAATTCTGGAAGTCCACCACCTCCTCTCCCTGACCCCAAGCCTTCTTTCGTCCTAGTTAGGCTAGTTGGCCAGGAGGCATGAAAGTTGTCTTTATTTATCTTGACCTTTTCATGTAAGTAATTTTTATAGTTCCGTTAACTACTAAGACCATTTGCAAACCACCAGGCAAAATATATTCCCATGGATAGCCCCGGGACTTCTGGGTCGGCCTGCGTGGAATGCTAATAGAACCGAGAATTGATTCAGAAGTGACACCATGAGAGGGGGCGGCAGACTGGGCCACCTTGGTCACTGTTGTCTCAGCAGTTGGTTTGCAGAGAAGACCCCAAGTGTGACTCAGACCCCTTTGCTCAATGCCAAGATCACGGTCCTGGGCTCTGGGCTGCTGATGCAAGCTCACGCTAGGCCTGATGCCCTGGCTTCCCATCTGCGCCTCAGAACACATTTGTTCCCATGCCAAGCTTTGTGCCTGCATTTGCAGACCGGATTTTTCTCAAAGTTGTCTTGAATCTGTCAGCCAGAAAGTCAATAGTTAACTACAGTGAAGCCATAGTCTCCCAGAACTGGAAGAAACATTTGGATCATGTCATCCAACCCCTTCATTTCACAGATGGGGAAACTGAGACCAGGGAAGGAAAGGGACTTGGCTAAGTTCTCACAGCCAGTGAGTGAAAGATCTGGAGCTGGAACTTACTTCTCTCAACTCGTAGTTTGGGTGGTGGCATAGCATGTGCTTGAGAGCAAACCTTTTGTTATCACACAGTTGTGGGTTCAAACTTTGGCTCGGCCACTGGAGCAGTTAGGGCCCCAGCAAGAGACAGATGGCATGTTGAAGAGTGTAACTGAGGAGGGTAATAAAATGATGATTTATGAAGGTATGAAAAGAGGTGGGGAAAACAGTAAGAGATCCTTTTCCCCTGGCTAGCGACAAAGAGCCACTTCTGTCCCAAGACCTGAAGAAACCCGCTAGGACTTTTTGCTGTAGGATGGGCCACCCAATGGGACCAGTGGCCTTGGTGGAGAAACACCACCACTGCTAACCTCAGCCCTGCCTTGCCCATCTCCTACTGGTATGTCCCATTGGCTGACCCATCCAGAAGTCAGGGGGCAATGAAGCCCATTAATGCCATCTATGGAGGTCAGCTTCTCAGAGCAGAGAGTGGGGTGGAGAAGGAGCATCAGCCCATCCAGAGGGGCACAAGGAGACCATCTAGCACGTGCATCCTCAAGGGGTAGAATTGGTTCTTCCTCTGTTGATATAGGAAGCACAGATATGCACATAGTTCACAAACGTATATACAGCCTATCTGATAATAGAATTTCATGGGAGGATGGGAGGAGGGTGATTAAGAAAAAAAGGTCTAAAAAAGCTCCTGGGGGTAGGGCAGTAAAGAAAAAGGTTGAGAAACACTGAGCGAGCTCAGTCTCTTGCTAGCTCTGTGGATTTGCTCAAGCTATTTAACCCTTTCTGTGGTTTATTTTCCCGACAGTAAGTGAGTTGCTATAATACCTGCCTCAGAGAGCTGTAAAGATTAAATGGGGCTAGAGAAAGTCAACACAGTGTGACCAAGGCAAAGTCAGAGAAGCTTCCTGGACACATCCAGATACCTTGAGGGATCGAGTTACTGGGGTTGAGGCCTGGGGATCACGGGATCATGGTCTCGGGGAGCATCTAGGTCAATTGGCATAACATAGTTCATAAAGAAAATGTTCTACGTCCTACTTTGGAGAGTAGCATCTGAGGTCTTAAGAGCTTTTGAGAGGCCATCTAAAATACATCTATTGGTCCCATCGTGTTCAGAGCAAAGGAGAATGAAGAAAACCGAAGACACAAGGAAAATATTAGTCCAGAAGACTAATGGACCACATGAACCACAGCCTCCACCAGCCTGAGCCCGGAAGAACTAGATGGTGCCCAGCGACCACCACCGACAGCTCTGACAGGGAGCACAATAGAGGGTTCCCGACAGAGCAGGAGAAAAATGTGGAACAAAATTCAAATTCACACACACAAAAAAGACAAAACTTACTGGCCTGACAGAGACTAGAGAAACCCCGAGACTATGGCCCCCGAACACCCTGCTAACTCAGAACTGAAGCCACTCCCAAAGCCCACCTTTCAGCCAAAGATTAGACAGGCTTATACAACAAACAATAACACACGTGAGGAAGGTGCTTCTTAATTCAGTCATGTACACGAGACCACATGGGCAACATCTGCCCAAAAACGAAAACGAGAAGGCAGGAAGGGACAGGAAAACTGGACGAATGGACACGGAGAACCCAGGGTGGAAAGGGAAAGGGGGAGACGCTGACACATTGCGGGAATTGCAATCAATGTCACAAAACAATTTGTGTATAATTCCCGCCACCCCCTCACCCTGCCCCGGCCCTGGCCTCCAGGACCTCACACACATGCGCTGTGTCACGGGAGGCTGTGGACCAGCAGATGGCGCTAAAGTGCAAAGGAGTGTTTCACATGACTTTGCCTAACCGGCCCTTGGCTGGGTGACACACCTGGGTTCTGGTAGGATGTGGGATTCATGGAGAAAGGCAGACTTTCTGCATGCAGGAGAGGTGGGTGTGTATAAAATATTTTAATGAAAAACTAATTTGTGCTGTAAACTTTCACCTAAAACACAATAAAATTAAAACAAAGAAGAAGATTAAACGGAACGATGGATATGCAGTGCCTAGCGCAGTGCCTGCCAGAGAGAAAAGACGTTATCATTTGGCCTCTTTTCGTCTTTTTCACTCACCACAGTTACTAGTGTCTACTCGAGCAAGATCGTCGATTGCAACACGGGTGTTTGTTAAATCATCCATATTCCTTGTCCCCAGCCCCCAGGAGGAAAGAGGGACTAAAACGAAGTGCTGAGTCAGTGCGCATGGCTGCTGCAAGGTTATGGTTCCCAGTGTGGTGGGTTTTGTTCCTTTGGGTGGACCAAAAGTACCACTTTAGAAAGTAGGATGGTGTCATTTGGTATTTCCCAGGAGCTTCTTCTTCTTTTTTTTTTTTTACATTTTATTGTACTTCAGGTGAAGACTTACAGAACAAATAGTTTCTCATGAAACAGTAGTACGTATGTTGTTTTATGACATTGGTTAACAACCCCACAACATATCAACCTTCTAACTTCTCAACC
>NW_004443966.1:11602969-11604684 GCF_000243295.1 Trichechus manatus latirostris | reverse complement strand
TCTGTGCTCTTAGCCTTGGTGCTGTCCTGCTTCTTGCTAAAAATGCTTCTAGCATCCCAGGGTGTTCAAAGATGATGAGAGGAGGGTGGCGGGGATGTTGGGGACCCGAGAGAGCCTGGAGAGGGGGAGCCTGCAGTCTCTGCTCTGGCTCCCTGTTTGCGACAACAGATGGGCTGGCAGCAGAGGAGAGAGGGGCTCGACACAATGCCCATGTTGAGTCTAGGACGCAGAGAAGAGAGAGGCCAGGGTGGCAGAACCCTAACACAGTCCCTCCCAGGTCAACTGCACAGGGCCCGGGGTCAGAACCCGGACACCGGCCACTCTCGGGGCAGCTGCTATGTCAAAGCCCTAGGCCTCTGGACAGGGCTGCCCAGTGCTGGACTCTACCCGGGCCTGGGGTGGGAGTCAGCCGCCAGGGAGGGTCAGTCAGGGTGTGATTCATCTCACCTCCATCCCTCCTCAGGAGACTCCCCACCAAGGCCCCGTGCCCTCCCCACCAGGTATACAGACACCCAGTGGCCCTATTGCCAAATACGGCAATCTGAGCCTGGGGTATTGCTATCAATATTTCAAGCCTCGAACAACACTGTCTAAACAACACCTATGAAATATGAATGGATTGAGGTTTTGACAAGCACACAGTCCAGGCATAATACCCGGGGGGTGAGGAGGGGACAATGAGGAGGGACCACCCACCACACCCCTGGAGTCAAGCGCAGGGTTAGCGGGGTGGCAGTCCTCCACTTGTAGGGTCACCGGGGTCAGTGTGCTGGGTACAGGGCTGAACTGGGGTCTATGTCTGCAGTCTGGGGGTCTGTCTGCAGTCTGGGGGTCTGTGTATGTAGTCTGGGGTTCTGTCTGCAGTCTGGGGGTCTATGTCTGCAGTCTGGGGGTCTGTGTAGTCTGGGGTCTGTCTGCAGTCTGGGGTCTGTCTGCAGTCTGGGGGTCTATATCTGTAGTCTGGTGGTCTATTCTGCAGTCTGGGTGTCTGTCTGCAGTCTGGGGGTCTATGTCTGCAGTCTAGGGGTCTGTCTGCAGTCTGGGGATCTATGTCTGCAGTCTGGGGGAAGTGCTCGGCAGACTGTCCTCCAGGTCTCTGGGACTTTGGGGAGGGACTGAGGGAAGAGTGAGTGTGGAGCTTGCTTAGAGCACCCAAAGGCCCCTCCCCTGCAGCAGGAAAGAGGCCACTGGTTCAGGTCTCTGTGATCAGCCAGAGAGAGGGGAGGGCGGACGGGGCCGTGGATGGTCTTTCTTCTCAGACTTCCCTCCCTCATCCCTGGAGCTGCTCCAGCCGCCTGCGCGGCCCTACCCTGCTGGGCACTCAGCGTGCCAAAGCAGCTTCTCTGGCCTGTCTCCGGTACTCACCAACCTTCCTGGGAGCCGGCTGTGGCACCACTAGGCTGGTCCCCCCGGACTGGCCGCAGCGCCTGAGCTGTCTGGGCACGGGAGGAATTCCAGCATGGGGTGATGTACGGACAAAGGTCCCACAGTTGTAGGCACCTCTCACCTCCCTCCACCTTCACAGGTGTCTGTCTCCAGGAGTCTCATCCGCAGCTCCTTCCTCCCTGGCCGAGAGGTCACACACTGTCCAACGGGTCACGGACACTCAGGCCTCAGTTTCTCTGCATATAAAATGAAGGAGTTGGTCACGACTTTCTCTGAGGTCTCTTCTAACCCTGACACCTGGTAGGATCATGATTCATCACCCTCTGCAG
>NW_004443966.1:11600399-11602102 GCF_000243295.1 Trichechus manatus latirostris | reverse complement strand
AACCCTATGGAGCATTCAAACTCTGTAACATATGGGGCCACCATAAGTTGGAATCAACTTGATGGCAGTGGGTTTTGGTTATTGACCTGACAGTGTCTCATGGTGGGCATTCAGGAGGTGCCCAGGCAGTTGGCATGGCAATGGGGCGGGTGTTTGGAGGCCAGCAGCAGCCACTTAAAACTTATATAAGGGGGGGCGCCTACTCGCTAGCCCAGGCCAGCTCTAGGCGGAGAGAAGGTCTACAGTTGCTTTCAGAAAAAGGCACTTCTTTATCTAGATTCCTTCTAAGAAATTGACAGGGTTGATGGCAGCTGTTGATTTCCCAAAGCTTTCAAAATTGATGGGGGTGGCAAAGGGGGAGTTTCTGTAATCCTCCCCTGATGGATTAGATGGTGGGGCAGATCTCACAGGAGCAAAGGATGACCTTGAGAAAGCAAGGGTTCTGTCAAAGGGAAGAGAGAAATAATCTCCTTTCCTCAAACCTGCCAATGAGCCTCCCCAGCGCTGGAATAGTTGACGGAAACTTTGCTGCTGCTGCCTCCTGATTCAGGACGCTGTAGCGTTTGACTGCGTGATAAGAAATTGCCAGGCACTTTCTAATTACAATTATCACCATCGTGGATGTCTCTCTTAATTACTTTCTTATAATTAGCTGTTGCTTTTCCCCCAGCGTTTGTGTACTTTGCAGATTGCTGACATTTGACAGCCCCAAAATAGGGACATTTGGGGAGGAGAGGAGAAAGGTGGGGGAAAGGGAGAGGAACTCGCTCCTTCCAGGCAGCCTGATATATTTCAAGACCTTTGAGAAAGACATCGGGGCAAGTCAAAGATGGAAATGACAGGTCATTTCCTGAGCGGATGGGAAAGAGGACAGGAGCGTGGATTTAAGGGTTGGGGGTTCGTGGAAGGTCCCCAAGTGTTAAACACTGCGGGAAATAGTCTTGAGAAGCCACCGGGGCTACTATTTCTTGGGCTTGGGTGCCATTTTAGGAAATGAGGCTGGGATGAAACGCACTCTTCTCGGATCCATTTTGGAGTTAATTAAATGACTCCGGTCAGGAGTAGCTTGATTTTCCCAAAGCCAGTGTGATGGTTAATGTTATGTGTCAGCTTTCAGAGCATCCCTGGGCTCCAGGGAGTTGTTACGAAGTGGTTTATGCTCCTTGACCTGTTGGCTGGTTTTCACTGTTTGTTCTGGTTCTCCTTCCTGTCTCCTGTCCTTGCAGCCCTGTGTACGGAAGAGTGCGTGCATGGCCGATGCGTTTCCCCGGACACCTGCCACTGTGAGCCCGGCTGGGGAGGGCCCGACTGCTCCAGCGGTGAGTCTGGGGTCTGCGGGGGTCAGGCGGACCCCCTGGCTCTATGTGGGAGGGGCCGTGGCGTTGGAATGCTGACTTGTGTGTTGGGCTGGGGTGACTCAGGATGACTGCTTCAGAGAGCGTGGGCTTCATGGAGGAGGCTTACCTGCGTGTAGCACATGATGGCACCTCTGGAGGTGGAGAGTTCTACCAGGATGTGGGAGTAATGGTTTGTGGGGACCCACGGGGACTGTTGTGTGTTGTGTGTGTAGGGAATTGTGGGGTCATCTGTACAACTCTGCCTCTTGATGAAACACCTCTAGATGTGGTCTCTGAAGGTTGAATGAAATGGAGATGCTGCTCAAGGGCAGACCCAGGAGGTCACCATGGTCCAGGCCTGGTTCT
>NW_004443966.1:11597573-11599323 GCF_000243295.1 Trichechus manatus latirostris | reverse complement strand
CCATTCTCTCTTCCGGGGTGGAAACACCTAGTTACATCCTTTTCCAAAGGCCTTGACTGGATCCTCTCTGTCTACCCAGCGCATGAGAAGCCAGGCCATTGGGCATGTGGTTTTGTTTTTAGCCTGGGTGGTTATTTTGGCACAGGGAGCCCAGGATCTGTATCCCAAAGACTCTCTCCACCTGTCACACTCCTTTGAGGTAGACCGCAGCTGAGAAACAGGTGTAGGGGCTCCTCCAGACAACAGAAGTAAACCCGAGGGACACGCGAGTGAAAGCCATGTGTTAAACCCACGTTTCTGTGGACTTAAACTACAGGGGCACGTTGGGTGGAATGTTTGAGGGCTTTTTTCCCCTTGTCTATGATTTTTTTGTGTGTAACTTTGTTTACAATGAATCTTTGATGAATCTTTGATGAATCTTTGATCTTACAATCACTCTCTAACTGGGATTAGCTGAATTCTGCCGGGACAGGTCTGCTTGCTGCTCCCTGTTGTAAGGCCCTGGGCAGCCTGTTGAAGGTTGAACTATAGCTATTCTGTTGACTGGAAATAGACCTTTATCTTCCACTGGTCAGTTCTCACTCATGATAAAGGCCAAGGCAGGATGATCCATCACCTGATCCTCCTGGCCATGTCTGCAGTTTTTCCCAAGGAGTACACTGGACATGGGCATAAGTTGTGTGTGTGAAGACGACTATCCCAGAGCAGTTGATAATAGCCATTGAGGCTCCACAGAAAAGACCAGACGCCCCTCCCGCAATGGGTCAGCCTTCAGGTATTAGAAAACAGCGCTCGCCTCCCTCCCCAAGTTTTTCTTCTCTAACTTCCTTTGTTTCTCACTTGATTTGTCCTGAACTGCCTTTCCTGTCTGGTTTCTCGCCCTCAGAGGTGGTCTTTATTCCTCTTATGCTATCATGCCCAGATCTGACCACACAACTGCAGACTTGGTCTGCCCTGTGTGGAAACATAATAATGGAGATTGCTAGGCACTCGGCTCTTTATTTGTTTGTCATCTCACTTAATCTTTACAGCAGGCCTCTGGTAGGAGAATTATTATTGTCGTTAGTTGTCATCGAGTTGGCTCTGACTCATGGTGACCCCATGTACGGCAGAATATAATATTGTCCAGTTCTGTACCATCTTCACGAGCGTTGGTATACTCAAATTCATTGTTGTGGCCACTGTATTTTGAGAGCCTTCTGACCTAGGAGGCTTATTTTCTAGAACTATATCAGACAATATTCTGTTGTGATCCATAGGGTTTTCATTGGCTAACTTTTAGGCCTTTCTTCCTAGTCTGTCTTAGTCTGGAAGCTCTGTTGAAACCTTTCTACCATGGATGACCCTGCTGGTATTTGCAATTCAGTGGCATAGCTTCTAGCATCATAGCAATGTACAAATCACCACAGTACAACAAACGGACAGAGAAGTGGTGGAGAATTATTATTATCCCCGTTTTACAGATGAAAAAGTTGAAGCACAGAGAGGTTAAAGAACTTCCTGCAGACACACAGCTAGTCTATGGTCAAACTAAGATTATCACCCCGGCAAAAACCTGGGTCCTAAACCTAAACTCTAATTATTGGGTTCACCTTCCTTCTGGTTGCTGCATCTCTATTAATATGGCCTAAGGTTTAACTAAGCCTTTGATCAGAAAACACAGCTACCCACAAGGGCAATGGGAAATCTGCTTGAAAGATGTGGCCCTGAGATATTGTTGTGGAGATAGAGGAATCAGCTATGGAACACA
>NW_004443966.1:11585982-11595884 GCF_000243295.1 Trichechus manatus latirostris | reverse complement strand
GACGGGACTGCCTCGATTTTCCACCTCTGACAGGGTGCGGCCTTACCACTTTTCTCTCATTTTAGTGGAAAATGTTTGCTTTTTCCTTCTCTGACAGGTTTCTGCCTTACACAGGTTCCGGCTTTTGCAGGTTTTACTGTAATATTTCTGAAGCGACATATGACTAGTGCTGCCTAGTGACATACAGATAACCCATAACCTCAGATCAGTTCCATGCAGATTTTGCCACTAAATGAATTTTGGTGCCAAACTTAAGAAAGCAAAAAAGCCGACTTTTAGAGATTTTTGGGTTGTGGAAGATTGGATAATGGACTGTGGCTTTGTGTCAAAATGCTACAGTGGTTCTTCTTGGTCATATACATCTTTGCCCACTTGTCCCCGTTTCTCCCTGGGATAAATTCCTGGAAGTGGCAGGGAGGGTGATAAAGATCCATCATCCTACTGCCTGGCGCTGCCCTGCCCTCTGTGGCTGCCAGGGAATTGATGACTTTTCAGAGTGGTGAAGGGGACAAAACCAGTACTGGAGCAGCGGTGGGGATGGGGAGGACCTTTGTGTTCTTTTGCAGACTTACAACTCCATAGCCTAATTTCTTTAAGGCCTGGACTAATTTCTTTCTGCTCCCTAAAGGAAGTGGGGTGGGCAGACGCCTCAGCTATTGTGGGTAATCCTGAGATGTGAGACGGGCCAATATGGGGAAATGGAGAGGCTGTGTGCTTGGTCATAAACCTCCATCCCATATAATAATGAAGAGTGAAAAGCTGAAATGTCAGTTTACATTGAATAAAGACAATGGAATGACTCTTATTAAATTGCACTAATCTCACAAGTGGAGATAAAAAGAAAAAAAAGTTTTACTCTATTGAATATCTAGCTTTTTAAAGTAATTAGGAATATGAAAGCACTGACAATGATTGAGATAGAAACATTATTCATAACTTTATTTCTGCGCTGGGCAGTGATCCAGTGTATTTCATTTATGAGGTTTCAGCTGTAAGGAGAAGGACGTGCGCCAATTCCTAAATTAAATACTCCCTGTTAACTTTTATGAACGATACCCAGGAATTAACTTGGAAATTTAAGCTTTCATTGTATTATTTAATTATCGTATATCTGGGTCCTGGGTCTCTGCCTCCCCTCCCACAGTGCTTTGCTATAGAATGCTACAGAATGGCATTTCGTTTGTGGTCTCAGGCTTCCCCCAGAAGGGCTGGGGGAGGGATGAGAGGAGGCCTTGGGTGGTGCATATGGTTAGCGTGCTCAGTTGCTAACCTAAAGGTTGGAGGTTTGAGTCTACCCAGAGGTGCCTCAGAAGAAAGGCCTGGCTATCTACTTCCCAAAAAATCAGCCATTGAAAAGCCTATGTAGCACAGTTCTAATCTGACACACATGGGGCTGCCATGAGTCGGAAATGACTCCATGGCAAGTGGTAGAGACGAGAGAGAAGCCTGCCCCTCCATTAACCCACAGTCTCCCACATTCTTATAAAAAAAAAATGCAATAATTTGAGCTTATAGTGGGCCTTTCGGGGTTACACCACAAGGCCTCCCTGGGGGCAAAGCTCCTTTAGGGGTGAAGGCTGAGAAGCAGAAAGGCCATAGCCAGAATTAGATCTCCTAGGGCTAGGTGAGTTTTTGCAAGGATGGTTTAGAGACCCTGCATTCTTGGGGTTTCTGTCTTCCATCAGCATGCTGGGCTGCCTTCAGGATCCCCACTGTCTGTGCCTGGGCTCTGTGGCTCCAGGTTGGCATCTGGGCTGTGGCCCAGGGTCTCTGCTTCTTTCCACAGAGCTGAGTCCTTACCGACCAGAGCCCACTATATTGCTGCAGCTCGGCCATCCTGTTTTCCTGCCTGCTCCTTCACGTATCCTTCACGTATCCACATATTCCTGGAATGGAGTTCTAGGAAGTGTGGCCTGACGTCCAGAACCTAATTGCCGGTCATTGGATCTTTGATTTAACTTCAAGCCCTTGAATCCAGGCCTGGGAGGTATCTCAGCGACTGTCTAGTCTTCCATTGTACAGATGGGCAAACCAAGGCCCAGAGACAGGAAGCAGCTTGCCTGAGGTCACCTGGTAGATAGTGACAGAGCTGTAACTTGAGCCTGGGTCTTCTGACCCCTGTGCCTTTTGTCTCCCCAAGCTGTTCTGGGGGTTCAGGGCTAGGTTTGTCTTAGAGGCAGATGGCTCTCATCGTGCTAGGAGCAAACCAACCAAGTTATTCTATGGATTTCTGTGCACATGACCTAACGGTTACCAACTTGCCTGGCCCCTTCTGTGTCCAGGCCTGCAGACCAGACCCATGGCTATAGGCCAAGCCAGGGCACTGGTTAGAGATTCCCAGAGAGGTCAACACTGCCATCTGCCTGGCTTGGAAAGTACATTAGGGGAGGGTCCCCTGTCTCGGAGGCCCCTTGGGTACACTTCTTACTGGAAGACGTGGCTGTCTGCAGCACAGGGCATAGGGACAAAGCAAAGGTATAGGATGTGGACTGGGATTCCTGGCTCCGCCGGCCTGGAACAGGTGAGGGAAGCCCGGAAGGAGATAAGCAGAGCGAGACAGGGAGTAAGCGGGGCTGGCCACATAGGAAGGCCCACTGCCAAAACTCTGGGGCTTCTTCCCAGCAGTGGAGTAAGGGGAGCAAACGTGTAGAGGAAGAAGAGGATGCAGGAAGGGAGGAAGAAGCAGGAGGGGCGGCAGGCTCTGAGGAGGAAGGTGAGGGGATCAGTGCTCCCACCTTGTGCAGATGCTTCACGTACATTAGCACACTGGGTGTGCCCAGACCCTGGAGAGGCTGGATGTGTTAGCTTCCTTTCACAAACGAGGAAATGGAAGCTCGCGGAAGAAGAGTAACTGATTAGATTCACCCAGTGAACAAGTGGCAGAGCTGGGCTTAGAACCCAGAGTGTGTGTTCTTCCCACAGCTCCATGCTGCCTCTGAAGGGTGGAAGTCTCCATTCTAACACACAGTCCCACCTCCGTCTGGGTGACCCTGGCTTAATTCCACCCTCTCTCTGGGCCTCAGTTTTCTCGTCTGTAAAATGAGAAGAAATGAGCCCTGGTGGCGCAATGGTTAAGTGCTTGGCTGCTAACTGAAAGGCTGGCAGTTCGAACCTACCCACTGCTCCATGGGAGAAAAGACCTGGCAGTCTGCTTCTGTAAAGATTACAGCCTAGAAAACCCTATGGGGCAGTTCTCTTTTAAAAGTCACGTGGAATCGCCATGAGTTGGAATCAACTCGATGGCACACAACAAGATGAGAAGAGTGACGAGGATATTCCAGCTCTAAAATCCCATGATACTCCGTTTCAAGGAAGCCACTAGCCTAATGGAGGGTTCTGGTACCTTCCCCTCTGACCTCTGGTGGGAGACTCTGGGTCCCTCCCCACCCGCATCATGGCCTCCGCGGTTCTCTCTCTTCATTCCCAGGCAGGGAGAAGGAGCGGGGAGGGAGAAGCCATGGGTGGGTGCAGCCTCCTGACTCATGTCCTCGCCTCCTCGAGGTGGGGGCTCCTGGGGAGCCCCTGGTTGCCCTGGTACAGGCAGGCGCTCATCTGGGAGGGGTTCAGAGGGGCACGGCGCCAACCGGGAGGCCTCAGCTCTCTCTGGGATTGTTTTTTTCACCACACCACACCAGCTGTCAAGGTTACAGCAACTTCAGATGAATCACCACAAAGCAATTACCCTCTCCATTCCCCACGCTGCCTGCAGCTCTGCCAGCCCGCAGCCGTCACAGAACCGCCTGGGCCGCCTTCTGCTGGCATCTGGTCTGCCCATGGGCCTCCCCGGGACAGTGGGCTCCGTGTCGCCCCCGCACAAGAGGCACAGCCACCGTGACGGGGACAGAAGGGAGCTGCGAACGCGGCAGCAAATGCTTTTTCAAGGTCTGTGCGTAAGAGGAGCTGCTGTGATTCACCCCAGAATTCTAATTTTAAACAGAAGAATTCAATAGTGAGGGCCACCGGCCCCATCCCCCATCAGCTCATGGGCTGTGTCCCTAGAGTTCCATTTAATGCACATTTAACTGAGCGTTTCTCAGCAGCCAGCTCCCCCTGGAGATTCGGGGTGAAGGGAGGTACTCAGGGATAGAGAGGGAAGAGTCCCCATCCTCAGAGAACTTTTGAGCAGGGCCCAGAACAGCAGTGCAGAGAGGAGGGAGAAGGGAGAGTACGGGGAGAGGGGAGGCTCTGGCTTTATGGGAGGGGGTGCCTCAGGTGGCTCAGGAGAGACATCACGGGGAGCAGGAGTGGGAGGATGGAGCCAGGTGCAGGCTGTTATCCTTGTTTTAGATGGAGAAACTGAGGCACAAAGGGAGAGGTGAAATGGTGGCCTGAGGTCCTGCTGTGGTGAGTGTCCCACCGCTGGGTCTGTCCGGCTCCTGCTCTTTCCACAGCATGAACTCCACCGTGAGGCAGCCTGTGACAGAGGCCACAGGAGACGGTGAAGGGGGTTAGGAGACCTCCGCCCAGCCAGCCCCTGAGCCCTGCGAGGCTAAGGGCTGCTGGGCCAGGACAGCAGGAAAGCGGGTCCGCTGGCCTCTCTGCCCACCTCTCGGCCTGTGGCTGTTGCTCCTCCTCAGCCACTACCTCCCTCTCCTTTGAGACCCCTCAGCCTTGGCTGTGCTCTGGGAGCTGGTGAAGAGGTTTGTTTCTTCCCTTCCAGAGTTTCTTCCAGGAGCTCTGGGAAATTGGAGGGAATAGATGCTGGGGAAGGAGCCCTTGTGGCACAACAGTTAAGCACTTGGCTACTAACCGAAAGGTTGGTGGTTCAAACCCGCCCAGTGGCTCTGTGGGAGAAAAGACCTGGCGATCTGCTCCCGTAAAGATTACAGCCTAGAAAACCCTACTGGGCAGTTTTCTTTCCCATGCTCTGTCACATGGGGTCGACTCAACAGCACCTAACAACAGAGGCTGCCCTGCCCACATGGGCACCCAGACCATCCTCAAGATGAGGATAAGGCTGGCGGGGGGTGGGTGGGCAGCAAGAACAGCCTGTGGAGACCCCAGACCACAGGACTGAAGGCAACTGGTCCTCCCCACCCTGCCTCTACCCTTTAGTTGGGTCATGTTCCTGTGATAAGGTCACCAGGATAGGAGGGGGACCTTCTGAGAGCCCTCAGCTGCCCCACCCTGAGGAACGCCCAGGACCCAGCTCTGTCCCTGGCCCCACCCTTCACAGGTCCTAGGGAGGCAGTCCATGGGGCAGGGGGAAGGAGGGGGGCCGCTGCTCCTCGCCCTCCTTCAGA
This sequence comes from Trichechus manatus latirostris, assembly GCF_000243295.1. Taxonomy (NCBI): domain Eukaryota; kingdom Metazoa; phylum Chordata; class Mammalia; order Sirenia; family Trichechidae; genus Trichechus; species Trichechus manatus. The sequence goes on along the minus strand of NW_004443966.1, from coordinate 11,590,641 downwards.
GAGGTCACCTCCATGGTTTCGCCCCTTCCCCCTCCCTGTCCTGGCTGAGTGCAGCCCCTCGCCTCAGACCAGGCACTTACTGCAACCAGTCCCATCTGGGCGGGGTTAAGGCAAGGCCCGGGGACTTGTGGCCTATCCTGAAAGTCAATTTTTGTACTCGACAAGGTACAAAACTGGATAGCCTGGGGCCTGAGTGTGAGCTGTGTGTGAGGGGGCTGGGAGAGGAAGGACGTTCTGCCCAACTCAGCCCCGGCCATCTGCTCCCTGAGAGCAAAATTAATAAATAAACGACACGCAGAGAATCTCGAGAACTGGGCAGAGGGAGGCAGGTGGGAGAACCTGCCTGGAACGTGACAAAAGCGGAACAGAGTGGCAGGAGCTGAGCTGGCGGCGGCCTGGGGGGCTGGAAGCCGGGGCTGACACCCTCCGGGCCCCACGCAGGCATGAAAGAGACGCTGTGCACCCCTGAGCTTCCAGGGCGGGCGTGTGGGCGGCGTCTCTGTGGGAAACACTGCTCCTCCGTCGGGGAGGGAATCATGAGCCGCTCCGCAGGAGCGCCCATCAGCCCACCCAGCACTGATGTAGCAGCCTGAGGGCCTTGCCCTGACAGGGAGGGGAGGAAGGAAGGGCATCCTCCTTAGGGCCTGAGGGGCCTGGTGATGGCAGGGCCCCCTCTCCAAGGTCTGGCCCCGCCCCCACAGAGTTTCGGTTCCCTTCGAGTCAGCCCAGGGCTTGCTGTGTGCCAGCAAGGAGCTGGAGATTCCATGTATGACGATCTCATTGGATGGTCTCACTGGATCCTCCCGGGGCTCTGTGAGGTGGGATTGCCAGTCCTGTCGCTGCTGAGAAGCCGAGGCCGAGGGAGGTTTAGTCATTTGCTAAAGTTGCTCAGCTGCTCCACAGTGTGGGCTCTATTCACTTGGGCATATTTCTACCAGAGTGGGGCTGCAGGGAAGGTGGCATTTGAGGCTGAAAAGGAGGGAGGCCTGGGCTTTGCCTCTGCTTCTAACATGTATCCAGCACTTACTACGCTTTCTGTCCTGTGTTAATTCATTATTATTATCCCCATATTTTAGATGAGGAAACTGAGGCTCAGGGAGGTCAGGTGGTTGGCCCAAGGGTACACAGCTAGTCAGTGGCAGAGCTAGGATTTGAACCACAGCATCCTCTGGATACCACACTCACAACTCTTGTTAACATCTCCTTACAGGGCTCTCTGCCTTCCCTCTCAAGCTCCTCCTATACATGGTGTGGTGGGGAGGTTGCTAAAATGCAAATTGGGCCATGTCATTCCCCTGCCCCCATTGCCTGCTGGGAAGTACTCCAGCTCCTAGTTTTCAACCTCGTCTCCCATCATCCCTACCTTCACCACTCCCTTTCCCCACCCCCCCACCATCCTTTATCCACAGACACATTGCTCTTTAGCCTTCAAAGCCCAGCTCAGATGCCACCTCTTCTGTGAAGCCCTCCTGACTCCCACAGGCCTTGAACTGTATACATATGGACAGTGTTGTCCTCGCCACCGTGGATGATTGTCATTGGATTACGTGTTTGCTCCCCTATCACCCATATCCCCTGAGACCTTCTTCATGGCAGGGCCCAGGTCTTACCTGTCTCTGTGACCCCCGGGCCCGGCATGCAGTGTTAGGTGGAATCCAGTGGATTTGCGCCCCCATTTTGTCATGCCTTTTGCTCCTCCTGGATGATGCCCTAGGGGCCCTGGTGGTGCAGTGGTTAAGAGCTTGGCTGCTAACCAAAAAGTCAGCAGTTCGAATCCACCAGCTAATCCTTGCAAACCCTATCGGCAGTTCTACTCTGTCCTACAGGGTCGCTATGAGTCAGAATGGACTCGACAGCAGCGGGTTTGGATGATGCCCTAGTGGTAGTGCTAGGACTGGGGAAGAGTGTGGGGCTTTGGAGTGGATGCATTTGAGAATTCAAAGCCACGTTCCTTGATTTTCCGAAGTTTCTTCTAACCTATCAGGGGAGGCCAGACACATGCCCCAAAGATTGCAAATTGAGGCCCCATGGCCAGGAGTCAGGTTTGTCCTTCACAGGAAGAGAGATCGTGTCCGCCTGGAGAGGCGGGAGAAATGCCAAGAAGGCAGTAAACCAGAGCTCAAAGAAGGATGAGATATGGGGTTTCAGTAGTCAGGGATGGAAAGAGAGGGCATTCCGGGCAAGCAGACCCAGGTAAGCAAAGGCACTGAACAGTGCGCAGAGCAGTGTGGAAGCAGAGGGTTCCTGAGGTGGAGAAGTGAGAGTCAGGCTGGCCACTAGGCTGGACCAGATGGCATGGCACTCTTACGCCAACAGCCTGTAGAGGTTGGACATCAGTCTATGGCCCATGGCGGGGGTGGTCCCTGAAGGCTCACTGGGATCTCACTACTCTGCATTGTTTCCTGGTGGGACAAGCCTCTAATTCTTTCTTCTCCCAGGTAACCTGTGGCCAGGCCTGGGGGTAAGAAGAGAGGGGGTGCTGGAGGCTCCGATCTGCCTCTCCCCCTTGGCTGGTCCCTCCAGGCCAGCTGGGCTGTGCCCTCCTTCCCCTGTCTCTGACTGGAGGAGACCGAAGAACATATGGCAGGCTATCTTGGCACTGGGTGAGAAGCAGATTGGCTGGGGGGAGACTGCTGTGATTAAGAGCTGGTGAATGGGTCTGGGCAGGGGGTGACCCACAGAGGCCAGGTTGGACATGTCCTGGCCTGATGTCCTTCTGCGTCCCTGGATGGACCAGGGAAGGCAGCCCTGACTGCTAGTGGGCACACCTGGTACATCCTTACTGCCCCTGGCAGCTCTGACTCCCAGCCCACCTCTTATGGGCAGCCCTGCCCTATACTCTGAGTCCTCAGACACCAATGTGGCCCAAAGCAGCAGCCACTGCTCTGGAGTGCTACAGCAGTAAAAGCAGCAGCACACCTGGGGAATCTGTCACTCTCTAATAAGGGAAGCTCATTCTGGCAGGCTGGGTAATAGACCTCAAATTGAATAATTAATAAAGTTATAAAAATATGTCTACTATATGGCCAGAGTAATTCAGCCCATTTACAGGCAATTATTTCCTGCAGTTGTGCTATTTGGTATTTTTTAAGAACAGCTCTAGCAACAAGACAGGATTCCCAGGTTTGGCTGCTTGACTGATAGGTTTCATTGAGACCAGTCCTTCCCTAGGGCTTCTTCCAAGTGATAACATCTATCTTTCCATCCATCCATCCATCCATGCATCTCCCTATTAGTTCAACTAGTCAACCCTGTATCCAACTATGCATCCATCTACCCATCCATGCATGCATCCATTCATCCTCCTGTCTGTCAGTTTGATAGTTCATTCCTTTGTCCAACTATGTATCAATTTGTCTATCCAACTGTCCATTTGTTTATTCATTCGTCTATCCATCCCTTCATTCATCTCTCTATCCATCTCTGCATCCACCCACCCATCCACCCATCCATTTGTCCATCTATCCATCTATGCCTCTACTCATCCATTCATCCAACCATCCATCCATCCGTCTGTTCATCTATCTGTCCATCTATGCATCCACTCATAGTTTCATTCATCCATCTATCTATCTATCCATTCATTCAGCAGACATTTCTTGAGCCTCTTCAATGTGTCAGATCCCAGGCTAGGTTCTGGGGATATGGAGATGAGTAAGACCCCGTCTCTGCCTCCAAGGAGCTCCCAGCCTAGGCAAGTAGACCTTTGAGTCATGGAAGCTCTCCTTCCTGTTCCTCTTCAGAGGTCCTGCCTAATCTGATTTTTCTCCCTCATCTTTTTCCCTGTGTGTTCCAAGGATATATGTGTAGATAGTGGACTTAAATCTGGCCTTGAGCTAGGTAAATGAACCCTTCCCAAGGTGGGTCAGCTTGTCCCGCTACAGTTGATAGCTTAGGTATCTGCTGACTTCAAAACACTCACTGCTCTGGGGCCCAACCTTTTAACAGGTGGAGGTTGGGGGATGTGGGGTCCATCCTGCCCTGGAAGCTCCCTTCAGTGTGACCTGGGATAAGGCATTTACTTTTTCTTGGCCCATCTGTAAGACATGGAGAATCATTGTGCCCCTTGTGAGCACACAGGGATGGTGATAAGGCAAGGGCTTGGGGCCACCTGTTGGAAACCCCAATTTGCTTCCTGGAACGCAGGACGTTAAGTTGAATCCTGTGCTAAATCAACTTATACTTTATAGACATCTTGTAGAAAATTCTTTCATCAAGCCAAAGGTCCTTTTGCAGTGAAAATATCTTCCTTCTGATTTTACTGCCTGGACCCTGGGACTTTTCTTACAGGGCATCAAAACCATGACTCAATTCATTAAGTCTCCATTGAGCCCTTGCTGTAAGCTCAGCTCTGTGCTGGGCTAACCTGATAGAATTATCTAGTGAGCTACATTATGATCACTAATCATTTGTTAGGGGCCTTCTATATTCAGGGCTCTGGGGGTGCAGAAAGACGTAAACTTTTACCCTGCCCCAGAGTTGCCATCTCTGACAAGGATTCCCTTTTGCTTCATTGTGAATCAGGATGCCAGAGCTGGTATAGGCCCTCTGATGCCTTAAACAAAGTGAAAAGGCAAGCCACAGACTTGGAGAAGATATTTGCAGACATGTATAATTCACAGAGGATTAATCTCCAGAATATATATTTTTTAAATCCTA
>NW_004443966.1:11584803-11585782 GCF_000243295.1 Trichechus manatus latirostris | reverse complement strand
TGATAAACAAGGAACTGCAAATTGAAGCTATGAGATGCCCCATTATCACATGCAACAGATTGGGAAAAATTAGTTTCAGATAATACCAACTGTTAGTAAGGATGCAGGCAAATGGATACTCTCATATGCTGAACAGGGTTCAGCAGAGCTTTCAGACTAAGACAGACTAAGAAGAGAGAGCTGGTGATCTGCTTCCAAAAATTGCCAGTGAAAACCCTATGGATCACAATACTCCGACCCCGTTGTACATGGGATCACTGTGAGTTGGGGGCTGATTCCATGACAGCGAAGAACAATAACGTGTACTTCTGATGCGAGTGAATTGGCGGTACCATTTTGGGGAGCACTTTGGTAATTTTGAATAAAGTTGAATATAATACCAACCCCATAATACCATGTTTTGTAAACATTTTTTCTATCTCAACCTACAGTAAGAAGCACATTTCATATTGTGCCCTGGCACACACATACATGCACACCGGTATTTTAAAAGTTATTGCATTTCATTTTTTCAAATGGTAGTCATGACCCATTATATTGATTGCAGTACGCTCTGTGGGTCACAAGCTGCCATCTGAAGAACTCTGCTCTGCAGAAATTCTCCAGCATGGGCAACCCTGCCTCATTGTTTGTAATTCTCAAGCATGGGCAGCCTTTGCGTGGCTCCCCTGAAAAGGGGACACTTGAGCCACGACCTGAATGATGAGAAGAAACCAACCATGCAAAGATGCCCATGGGGAAAAACTGCAAGTAACCTCAAGGCCCCTCAAGAGGGGAATAAGTAAATTGCAATATATTCTTACCATGGAATTTGCACAGCAGTTAAAATGAATGAACCAGAGCTATACCTGTCTACATGGAGGAATCTCAAATACATAATACTGAGTGAAAAAGACAGAAGCCTACATACATGCCAAACAATACCATTCATATAAAGTTTAAAAGCGTGCAAAATAATGAATATGTTATTTATGGGTAC
>NW_004443966.1:11509327-11581452 GCF_000243295.1 Trichechus manatus latirostris | reverse complement strand
TGTCACTCACTTATTGACTTGGTTAGCTTCCAAAGATGAGGTCGTTATGTGAAAATTGGTGTTATACAAAAATGGAGGATGACCACATCAGATCACAAAATGGAAGATGACTACATCATTACATAACTGCCAAATTACATCATTACATAACTGCCAAACCACTGGGAATCATGGCCCAGCCAAGTTGATACATAACCTTAACCATCACAGCCAGCGTTACTTTTGCCTCAGACCTTGGCATTTGTTACTCTCAGATGTATGTCATTAATGAGCAAAATAGTCGGATAGTAGATTTTTTACTATTGTTGGATAACGAGATAGTCGATTAAGTGAGGTGTAGGTGTATAACAAAACATTTGCCAATTCAATATTTTTTATATTTATAATTCAGTAACATTGATTACGTTCATCATGCTGTACAACCATCATCCCTATCTGTTTTCCAATTATTCCACCACCATTAACAGAAACTCAGTGCCCCCTAAGCAAGGACTCTCCCTTCCCTCCTCCTTCTCATCCCTGGTAACCACTAGTAAACCACTAGTAAACTTTGGCCTATTTCATATAAGTGGGATCATACAATATTTGTTCTTTTGTGACTGACGTATTTAACTTAACATAATGTTTTCAAGGTTCCTTCATGTTGTAGCATGTATGGCAGAGTAATATGCCATTGTATGTATATACCACGTTTTGTTTGTACCTTCATCTGTTGATGAATATTTCAGCTGTTTCTACCTTTTGGCTATTATGAACAGTGCTGCAATGAACATTGGCATACAGGTTTCTGTTTGTGTTCCTGCTTTCAGTGATTTGCGGTATATACCTAGGATTGAGATGGCTGGGCCATATGGTAATTCTGTGTGTAACTTTGTGAGGAACTGATTACTTGGTTTATTTTTGACTCAACAGAACAAAATTTTTTTTCAGTATGAGGGACAATGGCTAAGCCCGGCTCTGTTGAGGATTTATAAATGGTGTTGTGGATTGAATTGTGCCCCCCAAAAAGATACGTTGAGGTTCTGGCCCCTGTACCTGTGAATGTGACCTCGTTTGGAAATAGGGTCTTTGAAGCTGTTATTAGTTCAGTTAGCATGAGGACATACTAGAGCAGAGTGGGCCCTAATCCAGTATGAGTGGTTCCTTATAAAAGAGGAGGAGACACAGACAGACAGACAGAGAGAAGAAGGCCATGTGAAGAAGGCAGAGATCAGAGTGATGCATCTACAAGTCAAGCAGTGCCAAGGATTGCATTGAAACAAATTCCAATGATCAGCAAGTCCCTGCTCATGCAGTGCTTTCTGTCTAGAAGGTCTGATCACACACCTACTCCAGGAGCTATAAAGCAGGCTGGTTCCAGTCGAAGGCGTTGTGCTGAAAGGGCAGAAAAGGCCAGGTGCCTTCCAGCTGGGCTGAGCAAGGAAAGGCTCTCACAGAGCCCTGGGAGGGGGGTCATCTGGTAGGAGGCGCGGCTCTGGGAGGGCGCCTGGGCCCCGGCACTGCTGATTTATGCTGTCAGATGTCATTCCTGGGTGGGTGCCTGTGTCCTGTTAATTACTGAAGTGAATGGAGTTATTTCTTGGACTGGAAGAATGCAGATGACACATATCGCCTCATCAGCAAAAGAGGAGCAGGCCTGAGGAGCTGGAACCAACCCTTTTCAAATTGGCAGCAGGATGAGTGGCGTGGCTTTTTTTTTCCTTGCTGTTGCTGCTGCCAAAGGAAATCACTGAGGTTTCCCCCCATCTCTGCACTGCATGTCTCTCGGCTCCGGGTCGCAGCCCTGACTGGGAACTGGAGCCCTGGAACTGGAGCCCTGGATGGTACAGATCACAGAAGTGACAGGTCCCCATGCAGCTCAGGGACTCTCTCAGGAGAACATAAATCGCTTGGGCAGGTCTGCTGTTAAAATGAGCAGCAATCGTTCACAAGTCAATACAATTTGCTTAGCAAATAAAGATGAGCAGGGAGGCTTCTCTGCGCTTGACTCTCAGCTCTATACTTCTCTTCACATTGGTCACAGCCAGAGGGTCCAGAGGACAACCGATAAATGCAGTGACTTTGCATGCAGCTTGGAAGCTGATAGCTGATGCCTTCAGAGGAGGACACTGCAGTCCCTGTGGGCTGTGTAGATATGGGAGTGCAGGCCCCAGGCACTGAGGAGACAAAGATGGTAAGAGGCAGCCCCTGCCTCAAGGAATGCAGAGTCTACAGAGGGAGACGGGCAGGTAAACCAGTGCCTGAAGATGTTGTAGGGGTACGCTGGACCTGTGTACAGGGCAGGAGGTGAGGGTGGGCAGGGAAGGACCAGCTCTACAAGGTGGACCTTGGGTGGAGCTGTATCCCCCACCCTGTGCCCACACAGTCTTTAGCACAGAATGGGCAGTCATTAGACTGAATGAGGAATGTGGAACAACGTGACCCCTGCTTTATACCAAGATGCACCACAGCTGAAATGAGCCACAGCACCTTTCCCCACTTCGTGGTGGAGACGGATCAAGCTAATGCATAGATTTCTCTCCATTTTATGTTCTTCTTCTCAAAATCTTCCTTTAAACTTTGGTTCCTACAACTGCTTAGCTACACTAAAATCTAGGGAAAGGGATGGAACATGATTAAGCTCCTACTGTGTGTCAGGTTCTGGGCTGGGTCCTCCACAGTCTTGGTCTCATTAAATCTTCCTCACAGCCTGGCAAGTTAGTCTCACTCTGTGAGGATAACTTGCAAGTTATTCTCACTCTCTAGCTGAGCTCAAAGCCAGATAGATTTGGATGAAACTGAGAGCGGACATTGTCCAAGGCCACACAGCTGCTAGGGGGAGGGGCAGGTTGACTTGAAAGAGCACATCTGGAGGCCCTGGGTGGTGTAAACGGTTAACGCGCTCGGCTGCTAACTGAAAGGTTGGAGGTTCTAGACCACCCAGAGGTGCCTCGGAAGAAAGGCCTGACAATCTACTTCCAAAAAATGAGCCACTGAAAACCCTATGGAGCACAGTTGTACCCTGACACACATGGGATCGCCATGAGTCAGAATTATCTAATGAGCAATGTGGAAACTTAGTAAATGGTGTTCCACAAGGACACCCCACCACCGGAGCCAGCCTCTTGTAGAAGACAGGCTTACAAACCCTCTGAACCAAAGATTGTCCAACACTATTTTTACTTGCTTAGTGGTAATCCCATAATTCTTAGTGTGCTTCCTTTCTTTCCAAAGTGGGGCTCCTTGTCACCTCAAACACCCACACCACTGCCAGGGTGGGTTTGGGCAGTTGAGGTTCAGTCACAAAAGCCTCTTAGTGAGGCAGGTAACTCCAGGTCAGATGTGCCTTGGGAGTTTCCAGAGGCCAGCTCTCTGACTGCTCACCTCATACTCTGATAGAAGGGGCATCCATGTCTGACCTGAGTCCAATGGCTCCCAGAAGTCTCTTCTAACACTGAAGGGCCCCAGGCAAGTGGCTTTCACTCCAGTCTTTCCCTGAATGCCCTGCCCAGACTACAGGGGTAAGTTTCCCTGGGTTGGAGAAAAGGGATAGAGGGGTCTAGCCACTCTTCCTGATTACATTATTTCTTTCAGAACAGGGGTTGGCAAACCACAGCCCTCAGGCCAAGTCTGTTCCAGTGTCAGTTTTTATAAGTAAAGTTTTATTGGAACACAGCTGTGCTCCTTCGTTTCTGGATTGTTTATGGCTGACTTCTCACTACGAGTTCAGTAGTTGCAGCAGGGACTACTTGTCCCACAAAGCCAAAACAATTTACTATCTGGTGTTTTACAGAAAATTTTTGCTGATTCCTATCTTAGACAATTGAAATTTTTTGTCCCCATTCTCCCTGAAAACATTAAATGCCTTAAAACCAAAACAAACAAACAAAACGGTTGCCATCGAGTTCATTCTGACTCGTAGCGACCCTATAGGACAGAGTAGAACTTCCTCATAGGGTTTCCAAGGAGCAGCTGGTGGATTTGAACTGCCGACGTTTTGGTTAGCAGCAGAGCTCTTAACAACTGCACCACTAGGGCTCCAAAATACCTTAAAGGCAGGATAATGATATAGGATAAAAATACTATAATGGTAACAATAGTAGCAACAGTAGTACTGTGCTAAATGCTTTCCCTGTGGTGGTTAGGAGCATAGGCCCTGGAGGCAGACTGGTTCATAACCTGGCTTCACCATTGTCCCAGCTGTGGGATCCTGGACAAGTTTTATGACCTCTGTGTGCCTCAATTTCCCTCGTCTGTAAAATGGGGATAATAATAATTGTTGTGTGCCATACAGTCAATTCCAACTCATAGCAACCCTATATGACTGAGTAGAACTGCCCCATAGGGTTTCCTAGGCTGCAGTCTTTACGGGAGCAGATCGCTGGTCTTTTCTCCTGAGGTGCCACGGTGGGTTCGAACAGCCTACCTTTCGGTTAGTAGCTGAATGCTTAACCACTCTGCCACTCAAACCACTGCGTCGAGTCAATTACGACTCATAGTGACCCTATAGGACAGAATAGAACTGCCCCATAGGGTTTCCAAGGCTGTAAATCTTTATGGAAGCAGACTGCCACATCTTTCTCCCGAGCGCTTTAGCCACTGCGCCGCTAGGGCTCCTTATAATACTAGTACCTTCTCATAGGGTGGTTGTGTGCGTTGGATGAGGTAGGCCATGTAGAGTACTGAGATGGTGCAGGACGAAGTACTCAGGAAGCGCTGCTTTGTTTACTCATTTAACCCACACAGCAGCCTCTTATGCAGGAACCTGCCTGTCCAAACCCTTGCTATCCAAATTCAGCAGAAAAGATTCACAGAAATTTTGGGGTTAATTGCTCACTGTGACAACTTTCTCTCTGAACTCTCTCTATCTGAACTCAAGGCCAGATAGATTGGGATGGCGAGGTGCACTTGTGTTATTGTGATCTTTGAGTAGACACCATCATTATTTCCATTTTACAGACGCAGCAGCTGATGTTGGGAGAGGGTAAGGGGCCACAACAACCAGGCCTCAGTCCAGGCCACCTGACCCCGGAGCACCCAGTAACTGAGCGCTGCCACTCCCTGGTGATGCTCAGCCAACTGAGGGCCTGGCTCGTAGTAGATGCTCGTGTTTGGTGAGTGACTTTCTGAGTGAGGGGCACTGTATGAGGAGGCCGTCACTGTCCTTCACTGGGGCTGACCAGGGAGGTGGTCGTATCCCTGGCGTTGTCCCCAGGGTGATCAGCTCCTCCAGTGCAGGATGCCCACCCTGGGTTAAGTGAACAATCTGTGACCAATAACCAAACAATAGCAACTGACATTTTCTGGGTTTGAACCCATGGCCTGATGGGAGGGTCCCTGACCAGTGAGCCATTAAAGACAAGGGTGGAGTGGAAGGAGCACTGGGCTTAGAACCAGGACACCTGGGTTAGAATCCCAGCTCCGCCACTTACTTGCTGTGTGATTTCAGGCAAGTCACTTTCCCTCTCTGGGCCTCTTCAACTTCCTCATTTTCCAAGTGAGAGTATTAGTTTTCACTAGATCAGTGGTTGTCAATGAGGGGACATTTGGCAATATCTGGAAACATTTTTGGTTGTCACAATTAGGGGGTGGGGGTTGCTACAGGCATCTAGTAGGTAGAGGCAAGAGATGAGGCTTATTGTCCTGCAATGCACAGGACGGAATTATTTGGCCCCAAATGTCAATAGTGCCAAGGCTGAAACCACCATCTAGTTGATATGTAAGGGCCCATCCAGCTCTAAAATCTCATCCTTCATTTCTTCGTCAAGGAATGTTATTTATCTGGAACATACTACGTACTGGGCAGAGAACAGGGCAGAGTCCCTGCCCTCTTGGGGCTCACAGTTTATAAGGATAGTGATAAACGTTGTTGTGTTAGATGTCATCGAGTCAGTTCCAACTCGTAGCAACCCTGTGCACAACAGAACGTAAACCTGCCTTGTCCTGCACCACCCTCACAATTGTTATTATGTTTGAGCTCATTGTTGCAGCCACTGTGTCAATCTATCTCATTGAGGGTCTTCCTCTTTTTGGTTGACCCTACCTTACCAAGCATGCTGTCCTTCTCCAGGGATTGGTCCCTCTGAATAACATGTCCAAAATGCATGAGACGAAGTCTCGCCATCATCACTTCCAAGGGGCACTCTTGCTGTACTTCTTCCAAGACAGAGTTATTTGTTCTTCTGCCAGTCCACGGTATATTCAATATTCTTCACCAACACCATAATTCAAAGACATCAGTTCTTCTTTGGTCTTCCTTATTCAGTGTCCAGCTTTCACCTGCATATGAGGCAGTTGAAAACACCATGGCTTGGGTCAGCCGCACCTTAGTCTTTAAGGTGACATCTTTGCTTTTCAACACTTCAAAGCGGTCTTTTGCAGCAGATTTGCCCAATGCAATGCATCTTTTGATTTCTTGACTGCTGCTTCTGTGGGTGTTGATTGTGGATCCAAGTAAAATGAAATCCTTGACAACTTCAGTCTTTTCTCTGTTTATCATGATGTTGTTTATCGGTCCAGTTGTGAGGATTTTTGTTGTCTTTATGTTGAGGTGTAATCCATACTCTGAAGGCTGTGGTCTGTGACCTTCATCAGTAAGTGCTTCAAGTCCTCTTGACTTTGAGCAAGCAGGGTTGTGTCATCTGCATAACGCAGGTTGTTAATGAGTCTTCCTCCAATCCTGATGCCCTGTTCTTCTTCATATAGTATAGCCTCTCAGATTATTTGCTCAGCATACAGATTGAATAAGCATGGTGAAAGGATACAACCCTGATGCACACCTTTCCTGATTTGAAACCACACAGTACCCCTTTGTTCTGTTCAAATGATAATACTAAGAGCTAATATTGGCTGAGTGTTAACTGTGTACCAGTTCTTTACATGACTGGTTCACTCAATCCTCAAAAGCTTATGGGATGAGTACTATTATTATCCCCATTTTACAGATGAGTAAACTGAGGTTCAACAAAGTAAAGCATCTTGCCTAAGGTCACACAGCTAGTAAATGGTGAAACTGGCATTTTTACTCCAGAGCCCATGCTCCTCACCATGCATCCACTAGACTGCCCAGAAACAACATGTATGTGTAATTGCTGCCCAATGAAGGTGTCCCTGCCAGGGACACCAGAAAGAGAGGCAGCTTGGAATGCTTAGGCCCTGTGGTCTCTTTATCATGCAAACCGTTTAGCAAACTGGAAAAGGGCCTCATGACTATAAACCAGTCCGTAATGACCTGACAGGCAAAGGGGGCCGGAGAAGTGTTAGGGCCATGGAGACATTAATCTGCTTCCAGCCACTGCTGCTGGGAAGACATTTGTTAGAGTGGTTACAGGAGCCATAAAAGGCTATTTGATGGCAGTCCTCCCTTCAGCAGGCACCTCAGTGAACTGGAAAGGGGCCAGCTCAGGGCTCAGGTGTTTGTTACAGCCCTGCTGGCCAGAGGCAAGTGCTTCCACCTGCCACAGGTAGGATGCTGCAGGGGTCAAGTGGAAAGAGCTTGAGGCTACAGCAGGAGAGCTGGATTCGGCCCCTTCTCTGACCCTAAAACAGCTGCAAGTCCTCCAGCAAGTCCTGTAATTGCCTTGGGCCTCACTTTCTCCTTCTGTAAAATGGGGACGTTAATGTTTATCTTACAGGCTTATTCTGAGCCTGTAATGAGAGGACAGATGTAGACAGTGGATGTCAATGTATTTTACAGAGATACTGTGCATCATTATTGCTGCTGGTGGTCGGAGGAGTAATCCTAGCTGTAGCACAATGTACAGGGGTGGCTCTCTGAAATCTAATTGAACTTTAGACCCGGGCAAAGCTTTATACATCCATCTAGTTCACCTTCCCCATTGTATAAATAATAGCTTCCATTCTTTGTGCACTTAGTTTGTGCCAAACACTGTTATAAGCGTTTTATCTATATTAGTTTATTTAGTCCTCACATCCAATCTATGAGTTAGGGATAAATATTATCCTCATTTTTTGGATGAGAAAACTGCAGGCCAGAGAGATACCAAGGTTGCCTAGCTGGTAGCAGATAGGCTGGCTGCACCTGTGACCACCATGCCACACTCAGATACAGGTGAGAACTGGACACCCGTGACCACCACCCCACACTCAGATACAGGTGAGAACTGGACACCCGTGACCACCACCCCACACTCAGATACAGGTGAGAACTGGACACCTGTGACCACCACGCCACACTCAGATACAGGTGAGAACTGGACACCTGTGACCACCACGCCACACTCAGATACAGGTGAGAACTGGACACCTGCGACCACCACGCCACACTCATACACAGGTGAGAACTGGAGTCAATTGTAGAGTGACAAGCAGATGGAGCTCACTTTCCTGGGGGCCTCCACTGCTCCTGATTGTTGGGACCACAGGCCATCATCTGACCTCAGCTGCCCTACAGGGAAAGGGTGGCACACTGGTTTGTCTTGTGGGGCTCGGCATTTCCTGGGAAGTGAGATGACTCCAAGCTTCAGCTTGAGGGGCCCAAGCTGCCCCAGGAAGACGCATTCAGTGGTGGGCTTAGCCCTCCGACCGGCATCCAGAGGAGACATCCCAGCCCCAGCAGGGGTCTGGCAAGGAGATGGGGGCCTAGGAGTCTGGCTGGTTTCTGAGATCAGAGCTTGGTGTGAGGACAGTGCAGAAGACTTGGGGCCTGGGGCATGTCGGGGGCAGGGATCTCCCTGGGAGCAGGCCAGGAGCATTAGCAGAGCCGGCGTCACCCCCGATAGACGCAGGGTTGCAGACCAGGGAGGGAGGCTCGGTGCTCGGTTATAATGTGATCGTCCGGGTTTTGCCTAACATGCTGATGTTCGTTGTTTCTGAAATTATCGTTGAAATAGACACATGAAAATTTAAAATTCCTGTAGATTTCTCCTGGGCCTCTAACAATATAGAGAAACACTGCCCTAGACGGATCTGGGTGTGTGGGATGAGGAAGCTGGAAGGGGCGGAAGGAGGGCCAGCAGATGACTAGAAGGGATGGTCGGGCCGGCACTGATGGTGCAGGAGCGCAACATCTATGCTCCCCCCGCCCGGCCCGAGTCTTCAGCTCCCGCTACATCCTCCCCCTCCGGCACCTCGGCTCTCAGGGCAATGTCCTGGGTACCTTTCTGTGGTCATGCTCCTGAGCTGTCAGCAGCCTCAGCTTGCAGGCTCCTCTAAAGGCACTTTCTTGTCTAGGGTTTGGGTAGTTCTCAGGCAGAGGCCAAACCCCAAGACCCTCAATGCCTTCCCTTCGAGTTTCCAGTCCATTTGGATCCCTGTTCACAACTGTCTCGGATGGGAAATGGACCCAATGGCTTTTGCAGCTCCCAAGCCCTGTCCACTTGGGGTGTCTCTTTGTGAGACACAAACACACACTGCCCTCCCACTCCCAAGGCAGATTCCTAGTCCCTTGGGTCCCAGCGCCCCTGCAGCTGGATACCTGGATGGAGGGTGTTCATGTTCCTCAGAAGAAGAGGAGGGGGATCCCTCCTAGTCCCCCACCTCACCGTGCCCTCCTCAAGTACCCTTAGCAGGGAAAAGTCAGGGGAGATCTCAGTGTTTGCCAGGTGGAAAAGACAGGAAAATCAATAGAGAGAAAAAATCTCATCTTCAAGCTTCAAAGCAGGTATTGTGATCAATAATGCAAAGAGCAGCAGCAGGCCATTAAACCACGCTTGGCAGTGTCCTCTCAGACCCAGGAAATGTTTGCTGAGAAGCAGACTTCAAGGGTGCCTCATCACCCCAAAACCTGCCTGTCACCTGCCCAAGGGGCCTCTCAGGCAGTGTCTCTTAGGGGAGACGGCCTGAGTTCCCACTGGGGGAAGAACCACTTGGAGGTGAGTTAACCAATCCACCAGTGTGGGCCCCAGAGCAGGGCGTCCTCTGATCCAGAGCGGTGGTCCTACAGAAGCAGAGTGTGGCCAAAATAGGGGCGGGGGCATCTGATCTGACTTGAGGTGGCAGGTCTCCCCGGGAGACGGCGCTGCTATTTCCCCCTTTGGTTCCCATTTACATTTATTGTTGTTGTTAGGTACCATGGAGTCAGCTCTGACGCAGCCACCCGATGAACAACACAGCAAAACCGCCCGGTCCTGCACCATCCTCGCAGTTGTCATGTTTGAGCCCATTGTTGCAGCCACTGTGTCAATCCATCTCGTTGAGGGTCTTCCTCTTTTTCGCCGGCCCTTTACTTTACCGAGCATGATGTCCTTCTCCAGGGACTGACCCCTCCTGATAACATGTCCAAAGTATGTGAGACGTAGTCTCACTGTCCTTGCTTCAAGGAGCTTTCTGGCTGTGCTTCATTTAGATGCTGGGGATAAATTGGACGTTTTTTTCACCATCATAGAATCAATAGACTCTTGCTTTATGTTCCATAACTTACCACCTTTTTTTGTATACTGCAAATTTCATTTTGAAATCTTATTTCTGACAATGGCCAGAAAAATGTTAGGGTGCTACAGTGGGATGTTGGGGTGTGCTCAGATGGTGGGCAATTCTCCCTCCGATTTCACAGAGGGTAGCGGTCACTCTCCTCCTGCCTCTGTCAGTTGTAACCATGCTTCTGAAGCCTGCTGTCTGTCTGGACGTCTATCTGGACACACGGCCCATGAATAGGGGTGTGCATGGGGCCTGGTCAGCAGGCAATGCGGTCCCTGGGGGAAGGAGTCTTAGAAGGAGAAGACCTGGTCCCTCTAGAAGTTCCTAGGTTGGTCCAGGAACCCCCAGGCTCAGACTCAGGAGCTCCCAGTCTGATGGGGGAGTCTAGACATTGCCTGTAAGACAGTGGGATGATAGTGCTTAAGTATATGTATAAATACATTATTTCACACACCCCCACCAGGCTGTTCTAATTCATTACTTATCCTGGGATGCTGTTGTATTGGCTACTGCTTGGGAAAAACACATTACTTAATGGAGTTTGGCGTTGTTTTATCATTTTCTTGCAATGGTATTTCATCAAAGTGCAAGGTGGCTGATGTGGTGGTGGGTTCTGAACATGGGCTTCAGACTTAGAAGAACTGAGTTCAAATCCCACCTGTTGAGTTTACAGTTTCTGTGCAACCTTGGACCTGTTACTTGACTTTTGTGAGCTTCAGTGTCCTCATTAGAAAAAATGAGGACAATCACACCCAATCACGCACTTCACTTGAGAAATAAATGTTCCCGCCACCTAAAACAAACACCCAAACCCGTTGCCACTGAGTTGATTCCAACTCATAGCAACCCTATAGGCCAGAGTAGGATTGCCCCATAGGGTTTCCAGGACTGTAAATCTTTATGGAAGCAGACTGCCACATCTTTCTCCGAAGGAGCCGCTGGTGGGTTTGAACCACCAACCTTTCAGCTAGCAGCTGAGGACTTAACCACAGTGCCACCGGGGCTCCTGTATTGTTCCTGGCACAGTGCCTGACCAATAGGGGGTTCTTAAAAAATATTCATTTTATTCCTTTTCTCTCTTTCCTCCATGGCTTTTAATCTGATGCAAATTTACAGGAGAACTCCCAAATGTGGAGGGCTTGAAGGCTAAGGATAGCCTAAGTTTGGAGAAAGGCTCTCCAAAGAAAGCTCAATATCCCCCCCGAGTCCCAGCCCGGGGTCCTCCTAACCCGGGCTGAAAGAGTCCAAATGAGGAATGAGGCCCTGGGCACAGACCTTGTATACAGTAGCTGCTCAAGCAATACAGAGGGTGTGAAGCCTTCCTTGGGGCTAAAGCTGTAGCCTGGAATAAGCCACTGCCCAGGGGACAAGGACCAGGCTGTGTCATCTGCCCAGCTTTGCAGGCCCCCCAGGGCCCATCAGAGACAGAGCCAGGTGCTGGTTGTTGAGGAGGGACCACGGACAAGGTCTCTCGTCACTCACCGAGACTGGTGCAGCCACCTCCCCATGGCCTCCCTGTGTCCACCCTCATCCCCAAGGCTCTTTCTCCACCCAGCAGCCAGCATGGACTCTAAGACAGAGGCAGACCAGTCCTCTCCTCTGCTCAAAACCCTGCAGGGGCTACTTAGAAATGATATTTAAAGCTTCAAGCACATCCTGGAGAGTGTTTCAAAAAAAAAAAAAAAAAAAACTATTAGTTTATCTAGGTTCAAAGCCATTGCTTTGAATATGTAACTTGTTAGCATTTGAATAAAAGTGAAATCTTGGGGCAGTGAATACATACCTTTTTACCACTCTAAGTGTGGTTCAGGGGACATTTTAATTGCTCTCAATACATATATCTGACCTAATTATGTTTGTAAATTATATTTTAAAAAACTTACATCTAAAAATATAATCTTCCATAATTTAAAGGGATTATTTCATAAAAATGCCTATCACTCTCAAAAGAAAGAGAGGAAGGAAGGGAGAAAGGGAGGGGAAAAGGAAGAAAGAAAGCCTTCCATGTCACTCACATGTATCACTCAGTCTCATCTCCTACAACCTCTCCCTTGCACATCTGCTCCAGACCTCCTTGGGATCCTCGTCTGCCTCAGGGCCTTTGCATTAGCTGTACGTTCCTCCTGGAACAGTCTTCTTCCAAATCTGCATAGCTCACTCTCTCACCATTGTAGTTTTCTCTTGCTGCATAACAAACAACCACAAATTTAGCAACTTACACCAACATACATTTATTATTTTCCAGTTTCCATGGGTCGTGGCTTAGCTAGGTCCCCTCTCAAGGTCACAAGGCTGCCACCAAGGTGTCAGTGGGCTACAATCTCATCAGAGGCTTGACTGGGGAAGATCTGCTTCCAAGCTTCCTCCGGTTGTTGGCAGAATTCATCTCTTTGAGGCTGCAAGATTCAGGCGCCCGTTCTGCTGGTTGTCGGTTGGGAGCGCTCTCAGCTCCTACAGGCCGCCCTCAGTTCCTTGCCATGTGGCCCCATCCATAGGCCTTCTACATTATGGCAACTTACTTCTTCAAACCAGCAAGGAAGAGAAGTCTTATTAGTGCAAGCTAGAAAAATGAAATTTTATATGGAATAATGTAATCAGAAGTGACAACCCATTGTTGATGTGGTTGTTAGGTTCTGTTAAGTCGATTCTGACTCACGGTGACCCCAGGTGTTACAAAGTAGAACTGCTCCATAGGGTTTTCTTGGCTGTAACCTTAACAGAAGCAGATCACCAGGACTTTCCTTCCGCGGTACCGCTGGGTGGGTTCGAACAACCAACTTTTAGATTAGCAGTCGAGCGCAAACTGTTTACACCTACTAGGGACCTGACAACCCATTGCCTTTACCATATTCTGTTGGCTAGAAGCAACTCACAGGTCCAGCCCACACTCAAAAGGGGAGGGGATTACACTGGGCATGAATGTGGGGTCCACCCTTGGGTCTCTCTATCACACTCACCTTCTTCACGTCTCTTCTCAAATATTACATTCTGGGGGAGGCCTTTCTCGTCACTGTAATTGTAAAATTACAACCCTACTCCATTCCCCCAGCATTCCCAACCCCCTTCCTTGCTCTATTTTTTCTTGACATTTAACAGTTTCTAACACGATATATAATCTCTGATATATATATACAACATGACATTCTCTGTCTCCTCCTACTAGAAGGTGAGTTCCATGAGGACAGGGATTTGTGTCAGTTTTGTTCATTGATGAGTCCCTAACACCTAGGATAGCGCCTGGCACATAGTAGGTGCGCAGTAAATATGAGTTGAACAGATGAATTAGATCTTGTGGCCCCTGCTGAAAATCCTCCAATGGCTTTCTGTTGTCCTTAGAAAAATCCAGACTCTTTGCCGTGCTGATGAGACCTGGCATGTCCCCGCCCACGCACTCCCATCCTCTCTGCTTGCAGTCACACTGGCTCCCTCTGTCCCTGCCTTGGGGCTTGGCACTTGCTCTTCTTTCTGCTTGGAATGAGTTTCCTCCTCCTGATCACTCAGGTATCAAATGCCACCTTCCCAAAGAGGCCTTCCATGACAGAAAGGAGACTGGCATCCTTACCCCCTGCTCTGCGCCCCCCACCCCCGACCTAGTCACTGATGACCATCTGTGATCATTTTGTGCACCAGGTTACATCCTGCTCTGTTTCTCCTGCAGACTGTGAGCCAGCAAGGCTACTAGTCTTCCACCAGTTTATCCCCAACACCTGGAACAATGACCCAGACTCAATAAATATTTGGGAATGAATGAATGGATGAGTCTGAGGCCGAGCTGTGGGTAATAAAGCCTTCCTAGGTGGAGGGGAGGTGGGGAGAGGGGTCGGTGTAGTGGGAAAACTGTCTTGGCCCAAATGTCTGGGCCTGGCCTGGGTGACTCCCTTCACCCACCTGAGCCTCAGTCTCCTTCTCTGTGAAGTAGGGGTAAAACCAGTCGATTCCAACTCATAGTGACCCCACGTGTGTCAGAGTAGAACTGTACTCCGTAGGGTTTTCATTGGATGAGTTTGTGGAAGTAGATTGCCAGGACTTTCTTCCAAGGCACTTCTGGGAGGACTTGAACCTCTAACCTTTTGGTTAGCATCCAATTGTGTTAACTGTACCACCTAGGGACTCCAAAGTAGGGATGGAGCTCTGATTTTCCTGGTATATCTGAGCAGAGTCAGGGCTCAGCCCCTTGACCTTGCCCCCAGAAGGACCTCAGATTTGAGGTGGCGGGGGTGGGAAGACAGTCTTCAGTCACCAGGCTTTAGTGAGGCACCTGTAAATCGCATCCTTTAGTACCTTCTGAGGCCCTGGGTCCCAGTAGCCAGCTCCCCCCACTTCCTGGGCTCCGTGTCTTTACTGTTACCTGGCCCTGCCTGGGGACTTTCTGCTTCCTGCAGTCCCCGAGCCAGCCCCTGACCTCCAGGGGAGCTGGGAGCCAGTGCCATAGGTACTTGGTGTCGGGGTGGTGGGGTGGACTTGCCCAAAAGGGATCCAAGTCAGCCGCCTCCTGCCCAAGGGACCATGCCGCGTGGGACTCCCTTTCTGTCCCCCTAGGCCTTTGTCTCTGCATATCTGTTGTCAGCCTTTCTCTCATAATTTCCAGTTCTCAGTCCACGTTCAGTTCAATTCTAGAAATCTTTACTGAGCCCTTAACCGTGGCTAGGCACTGGGGACACTACAGTGATCCAGGCGTGGTCTTTCCTCCAGGAGCTCACAGAGAGAGGGACAGACATGTGCCTAGATCACTGAAAGCCAGGGTCAAGCCTAGTTGGAGGGCAGAGTGCACTGGGGATATCAAAGGACAGAGTGTCATATGCTTAGAGGTACATACTTCACAGAGGATGTGGTGCCCAAAATGGGTAAAAAAAAAAAAAAAAAAAAATCCCAAACCCATTGCGTCGATTCCAACTCACAGCAACTCTATAAGACAGGGTTGAAATACCCCATGGGGTTTCCAAGGAGCAGCTGGTGGATTTGAACTGCCGACCTTTTGGTTAGTAGCGCATCCCTTAACCACTGTACCACCAGGAGAAGCCTGTCTGGTGGAGGGTTCTGCCCAAGGCTGGAAGTTGGAAAGCCCACAGTGCTTTCAGGAGCAGAGAACAGTTTAGAGCAGCAGGCTCACTGGGCGTGGAAATGGTTCTGCTGGGAAGAGACCGTGGTGGAGCTGAAGGGCTTGAGGGCCATGGTAACTAGTCTTTGCTCTTGTTGCCAGTTTCCTGACCTCACGCTTTTACATTTCGTCTCTTTCTTCTATCTCTTGAGTAGCTTTTGTCCCACAGGTCTGTCCTCCATCTCCCTGACTTCTGTCCCATCTCTGTCCTCTGTCCTCCATATCTTCATCTCCCTGTCCCAATGACCACTACCTCATTTCTCTGTCTCCCTGTCCTCTGTCCCTATCTCTCTGTTCCCCCATGCCCTGTCAACTGTCCTCTGACCCTATCTCTTCCCCCATGCCCTGTCAACTGTCCTCTGATCCTATCTCTCTGTTCCCCCATGCCCTGTCACCCTGTCTTCTGTCCCTATCTCTCTGTTCCCCATGCCCTGTCAACTGTCCTCTGACCCTATCTCTCTGTTCCCGCATGCCCTGTAGACTGTCCTCTGACCCTATCCCTTTGTTCCCCCTGGCCCTGTCAACTGTCCTCTGTCCCCATCTCTCTGTTCCCCTATGCCCTGTCGACTGTCCTCTGACCCTATCTCTCTTTTCTCCCATGCCCTGTTGCCCTGTCCTCTGTCCCTTTCTCTTCCCCCATGCCCTGTCAACTGTCCTCTGATCCTATCTCTCTGTTCCCTCATGCCCTGTTGTCCTGTCCCCTGTCCCCATCTCTCTGTTCCCCCATGCCCTGTCAACTGTCCTCTGTCCCCAACTCTCTGTTCCCCCATGCCCTGTCAACTGTCCTCTGACCCTATCTCTCTGTTCCCCCATGTCCTGTTGACTGTCCTCTGACCCTATCTCTCTGTTCCCCCATGCCCTCTTGCCCTGTTCTCTGTCCCTATCTCTTGCCCCATGCCCTCTCAACTGTCCTCTGTCCCTATCTCTCTGTTCCCTCTCCTTTGTCCCACTGTCATCATCGCTCTGTGTCCTATCTCCCATTTCTTTGTCCTACCCCCATCTCTCTGTCCCCTACCTCTGTCCCTTGTTATGGGTTGAATTGTGTCCCCCAAAGATAAGTGTAAATCCTAACCCCACAGCGGTTAAGAGCTCAGCTGCTAACCGAAAGGTTGGCAGTTCGAATCCACCAGCCACTGCATGCAAACCCTGTGGGGCAGTTCTACTCTGTCCTATAGGGTTTCTCTGATCTGGAATCAACTGAGGGCAAACAGGTTTGGTGTCTGGTGTACCTGTGGTTATAATCCCATTTGGGAAGGGGTTTTCTTTGTTATGTTAATGAAGCAGTATTAGTGTAGAGTGTGTCTTAAATCAATCTCTTTTGAGATTTGAAAGAGCAGATTAAGCAAGCGAGCAAGCACAGAGAAGATACACACCACATGATCGCCAGGGAACGTAGGAATTGAAGCTGAAAAGAGACAAGGATCTTCCCCCAGAGCAGAGAGAGAGAGCAAGCCTCCCCCTAGAGCCGGTGCCCAGAATTCAGACTTCCAGCCTCCTCAACTGTGAGAAAAGAAGTTTCTGTTTGTTAAAGCACTTGTGGTATTTCTGTTATAGCAGCACTAGATAACTAAGACACCCCTGTTCGCCCTGTCTGTTCTCTGCTCTCATCTCTCTGTTCCCTATCTCATTGTTGCTGTCTCCCATCTGTTTGTCCCCACCCTCCATCTCTCTGCCTTCCATCCCTCTGTCTGTCCCTGTCGCTCAGCCTCCTGCCCCATCTCTCCACCCCCACCCCTGTCCCTATGTCCTCTGTCCCTCTGTCCCTCAGCCTCCTGCCCCCATCTCTCCACCCCCACCCCTGTCCCTATGTCCTCTGTCCCTCTGTCCTTTGTGCCAGGTTCCAGGATTCTGATGCCTGCCCCCCCCCACCACCACCACCATACGCTTCTTTTCTGCTTCTCTCTCAGACACTTCCCTGTGCCTTCCGGGCTGCCCAGCCTCCCAAGAACCCTGAGCAGGGAGGTGCGGCTGCAGTTGCTTTTTGAGCAGGGGGGTGCGGTTGTTTCTGAGCAGAGAGCAGATTCACCTTAGTTCCCAGTTTGTTTGTTTTACTATAATTAGGTAAATAAATCAGCCCATTAGCTTCCTGCTTAGGAGCTCAGCTTCTAGAAGGACTAGCTCTGTCGTAAGCACGGAGCAAGCAGGGAGCCCCTGAGGGTCTGGGATGTGTCTGCAGTGTTTCCCTAAGGCTGGCAGGGCTGCGAGTTCTCTCCGGGGGCCTGACAAACGCTCTCTCCATCTCCCCGCCCCCTCCTCTCCCAAGCCTTCGCCCTACATGCTTCTCCGCTTTCAGAGCCTGGAGCAAGTGGTCTCTCTTCCTGCAGGGTCTCTGGGCCCGGACAGGGGCAGGAGGGTTCACCGAGTCAGGAGCAGGCGGGTAATGAGGGCTGCAGGTGCTGCTCATTAAGCCACACTCCCTGCTTTTCCTACCCGGACTGGGGGCCAAATATGGCCACCAGTGAGCCCTTTCCCCTTCGCCGAAGGCCATTAAAACCCAATTAGCAGAGTGAAGACCTGCTGAGCAGGGAGCTTCCCTCCTCTGAAGGAATGTCAGGGGCTGGGAGAAGGGGCAGCGAGGCTCTAATGAGGCTGCCAGGACCGAGGGCCCAGTGCCCAAGCCCTGCAGGGCAGCAGCGGCAAAGACTTGAGTTAGAGCTGGGGGAGGGAACAGCACCGGCCTGGGATCCCCCTGCTATGCCACTGAATCACACCCTCCCACTTGTCCTCCATGTGGGTTAAGGGGCTTAGAAGGATGGTTTCAAAGTGGGACCAGGTCCTCCAAGGCAGCCAGGTGACGATCCAAATATTTAAAAATCAGTAGGGTATGGTGAAGAGGTACTGACCCACCCACCCCCAACTTCCTGAAGGCCTCTTGCTGAGGCAGGAATTAACCCTTTAATTGCTGAGTGGTTGGAGTCCTGATAGGGAGAGTTCCCATTGAAGGGAACTGGAGTGGCTGGGGCAGAGAAAGAGAGCACTTGGGGGCTCTGAGAAATGGCTAATTACCAACCAGTATGGAAGTCTTTTCCTGTTTTAATCCCGGAAACAGACATCCGATGTGAACCAGCCAAATAACAGCATCGGGTATCAAAGGAGGTCGCATCATCCCTTCTTCCTGAAAGGAGGGTAGGGTGGGGGTTTGACTGGAATAGAGCCACCCCAGAGGGAGGGGCCGGGATGCAGCGACCTGTTAAGGCCTCCCTTCTGCAGGGAGAGGATCTGGCTGGGGCACCAGGAGGAGCTTTGCATCCCTTCCTCAGGGCCTCTGGGGCTGTGGGGGACAGGCATTGCTCCAGTCCATTCCAACTCATGGTGACCCCCAGTGTGCAGAGTAGAATTGCTCCACAGGGTTTTCAAGGCTGTGACCTTTCAGGAGCCTCTGGGTGGGTTCCAACTGCCAATCTTCCGGCTAGTAGTTGAGTGCTTAATCGTTTATGCCACCTAGGGACACCTTCGCATTGCAGGGATGGGGTGCTTAACTGGGTGTGCCCAGCCCTGCGGTCCATGCCCCAAACCTGCCTCTGCTTCACTGCACTGGGGCCTCCAGAGCCCAGCCTCAGCCTCCCCTCGGCCCCTTGGAGGGAAGTCACCAATGGCTCCTAAAACTGCTTCCTCAGCTCCTGGCTTGTCTCAGCCTAAGTGGGCCGTTTGGATTTATTAGTTCTGGAGGTGGGAAGAAAACAGCTTCTCGAAGAAGTGTGTTTAGTGGCACATTTCAAACTTTCAGGCTTGATTGAAATGGTAGTTAAAACATTTTAAGGCTCTTAGGTAAAGTCGCATTTGCCTTCCGCGCAGCCTGTATTCTCTGATCTTCTCTTTATTGCGGTTGCCCTGTTATATTGCTGAGGGGCGGTGCTTTAGCGGGAGCTGCCAGCCCATCTTGCAGGGATGTGGCCCCAGCTTCCATCTGTGAGCCCACCGCATTGAAAAAAAAATGTCGTGGAATAATTGTGCATTTTAATCAAGCCTCCGTGTGCACACTATCGTGGAGTTGTTAATATTAAAGAATTCTTTTCACTTTGCAGGAAGCTGAGTTATTTGTTCCCTGTGTCATTTTTATATTCCTTTTGTGTGGCAATTAATATTTAACTCCTGGGAAATAAAGCTGCCACCTGATATCGTCTTTATGGCCCGGTATTAAAATAACTGCTCCTGATAAACTATTGTAATAAAAGTATTGGGAAGACTCTGATGAAAGGGGGTTTATTAGTTCAGGTATTAATTCTACTCAAGGAGCTGGGCCTTGAACAAGTCTATTTATCCTAGCCTCTTTCATTTTTCATGACGATATGTCAGCGAGCCTGAGCATCATCATCATAATCGAGGAGAGGAGGTTAAGTGTGTGTTTAAGGGGTGGGGGACTTGGCCCGTCTTTCATCCCTCCCATAAAGGTATTTCCAATTAGCGCAGTCGCTCTGTAATTATGGTGCCTATAACTTGGCCTTAATCTGCTTCCATCACTTCTAGCCAGAGCATGTCCTTGACGAAATAGAAAGGTGAAAGCCACGCATTTGTAGTCACTGGGAGGAGCCCAGTTCTACCTGATATCAACGGTGTTTAATGGGGAGACCTAATTTGAGTTTACAAGTGATTACAAGCTGTCCTGTGGGACTCTGCTTACCGATGAATTCTCAAATAAGTTGCAAAACAGTGACGAATTAACTTGTTATGCTGTCAAAATCAATTACTGCAGAAGACAGCTTAACTTCCCCGGCCCTGTTCTCAGGATCCCTGAGCCAGCCCTCTGCCCGAGATCCTCTGCCCTTTGAGAGCTAATCAAGGGAACTCACCCAGCCCCGGCCTCCTGTCAACCACCAACCTCCCCTCCCCTGCTCCCCACCCACCCTCACTTGACTTTGCCTCTCTCAAAAAGTCTTTGGTTTAGATTTGGGGAAGTAGATTCTCAAGAACAGGGAGTGGGGGAGAGGGAGGGAGTAGCAGGCCTGACACATGGTCCCCCTTAAATGATGTTCTCTGCCGTGAAGGCTGGGGGAGATTGATTCTTGCTGTGGCTTTAAGTAAGATAAACATCTGAAGGCCCCAAGATCTTTATTTCGCAGCATTGAATGGAAGGTGCAATTTATAAATGTTCCCTTAATATTTCTCAAACAGATTGGCCAGTAATTTATAGACTGCAACACTGAGGACTGAATTAATTCTCCCAGTGAGAAAAGTCTGCATGCAGTTTAGGGAGAGCTGTTCCCTGCATTTCCAAGCAGAATCAGAGGATGATAGGGTTAGAAGGGACCTTGGAGGTGATGAATTCTACCCCCTCCATGGCACAAATGGGGAAACTGAGGCCTGAGGTCATATAGCAAGTCCCCAGCGGAGTCAGGTCCGGAACCCTAGTCTCCTAAGTCCTAGACGAGTCCTTCCTTGTGTCTCTCACAATCTCCTGGTTGAACTTACCCTTCCGTGGTATTGGTACCTGCAGCCTCATAGCACTGAGGGGTCCTGCTTGCTTCTCTGCTTTTATTTCTTGTCTTCTCAGGACACAAAGCCTTCTTCACCAGAGTTGGGAGCTGTCAGCCTAATGGGCAAAAGCAAATGCAGAAAAAAAACAGGAGTGGGGTGGGCTAGGGTCCTTGCTTGTGTGGCTGCCCACAGGGTATGCTGGGTTCGTGCGGGCAGGAAACTAATATCCACTGAGCACATGCTGTGTCAGGCACAGGGCTGGGCGCACCCCATTACCTCATTTATAACCCACTCAGCCCTAAGTGAGGCAGAGGTTTTGATTCCCCCATTGTACAGATGGGGAAGATGAGGCTCAGAAAGTTGAGTCACGGAACCAGGATTTGAAAGCTGGTTTGTCCGACCCCCTGAGTTGTTCTCTATACCATGCTGTCATCTAACTCAGCAAGCACTTCCTGGGTACTCCCCATGCTCAGAGCTCGGCTAGGGGCTCAGGTCGGGGCAGCAAAGTGAATCAGACCCAGTCCCTGCCTTTATGGTGCTCCCAACCCAGAAGGGAGGGTCACTTGGCTCTGTAACTAAGGCGTCCTCAGAAGACAGGACAGACTGTGAGCCGGCATCCTCAGTGGCACAGGAGCAGAGAGGAGGAAGAAGGAGCGTGCATGCCCAGAGCTGAGCCACATGCTAAGCACATCTGTGGCATGTTGTTTTTCTAGAACATACTCCAAACTATCTGCACTCCATCTTCTGAACTTTCAGAAATTCCATACAGTTTTTGCCATGGGGCGTGTCCACCAGAGCACCACTACCCCGCCTCGGTGCTCTGTGAGAGGGTCTGGCGTGGTCCCTGCAGAGGCCTGCCTCAGTGCTCCGCCAAGCTCAGGCCCGTCCCCTCTCCTCGGCGGGCGGCCTGCCTCTGGTGCCTCAGGGCTGTTCTGCAGGTTGTCCAGGGCCTCTCTGACCACAACCACAGCAGCCACCCAAGGAACTGCTAACGTTTATGGAGCATCTGTTACATGCCTGGTGCCCTGCACATTCACTTTACATGTATCACCAATTTTAACCTTTTAAAAAGGAGCCCTGCTGGTGCAGTGGTGAAGTGTGCAACTGCTAACTGAAAGGTCGGTGGTTCAAATCCACCAGCTGTTCCGTGGGAGAAAGGTGTGGCAGTCTGCTTCCATAAAGACTGACAGCCTTGGAAACCCTATGGGGCAGTTCTACTTTGTCCTATACAGTTGCTATGAGTCAGACTTGACTCGACGGCCATGGGTTTGGTTTGGTGTGTTTTTAACCTTTATAACCCCACCAGGGAGATTCTATCATAAGTCCCATTTACAGATGAGGAGACTGGGACCCCGAGCTAAGTGGCAGAGGTGGGATTTGACCCCAAAGGGTCCTATTCAAGGGCCTGTGCTCTTAACCACGTGCTCCTTTGCCCTGGCCACAGTCTGCGGAAGCTTCTTTGAGATTAACTGAGGGGAGTCCCCAGCTTCTGGCCCCGAGGCCTGCCCCTTCCACATCTCCAAGCTCCCTTGGGCCAGACCATTTCCTTTCACACTGCTCCTGAGCCTCACTCCCAGGCTGCCCTTCTGGGCTTTGCAGGGGCATGACCCGGAGAGACTGGGGCAAACAGACCAGAGGATTTTCCATGACCAGGACCCAGGGTCCTTTGGAGACCCTCTAGCTGAGTTCCTTGAGCTTCCAGCTGAGGTGCAGGCCCAGAGAGAGCAGGTGAAGGGACCTCGATCACAGAACGAGTTCTCAGAAGTGCTGGGACCAGAACCAGCTCTGCTGCCTCCTGGGACCATGAGCCCTGCCCCAGGTGATGGCCCAGCTGGCCCCTGCTCCGGACAGCTCAGGGGCAAAGACTCCGTGAGGCCTCCACTGAGGCTGGTTCTTCCTTCCCGCGCCTGAGATAGCAGGCCTGCTCCTCACTTCTCTCAGAGCTCCCTCCTCTTCTCCCCAGGCCCAGAAGAGCAAGAAATTAAATGGGTCGGAAGAGATTTCAGGCCATAAAGGGGATTCCGTGGGCGTTAACTAGGCCAGTGCTTCTCACGTTGCAATGCGCACATGAATCACTTGGGGGTCTTGCTGAAACGCTGATGCCAGTTCAGTAGCTTGGGACAGGGTGGTGGGGCCTGAAATTCTACATTTCTAACAAGCTCTCAGGTGATTCCAGATGCTGCTGGTCTTGGGACCACACCAGTCAGAGCCATCTGCCTCCAGGCTTTCTGGAAGCCTTTGACCCAGAGTCATGCAACCACATACTCATGCAACTGGCAATGCCTTCTAATGTCATCAAGTCCATTCCTCTGCCTCTGGAACTTTGGGCTTCTTGTTTATGGCGACCAGTCTCCAGGAGAGAGATGGAAAACCTCTCTCAGAGCCTCGCAGATCATGTTGGGGCTCTTCCATATTTAAAACCGAAGTCGCATGGTCATGTAAGGCATCCCACAATTGTGATTTAATAACGAGAAATTGAACAACAAATCCCGACCATGCGTTTACCCGGTCCTTGAATCACAGCGCTTGCTTCAGGGACAAGGTATTTACTGTGAAAATTGAGTTGAGACCCAAATGTTACTAAATATTATAAATAGCATATTTTAATAGCATATAACAGCATATTTTCCAAATGCTCCATACTCTGAAATGAGAAAGGAAATTCACAGAGCAGGGGACCAGAAGAGGTTGCCTCCTGCCTCCCACTCCAGGACACCCGTGCAAATAGAAGCTGCCAAACAAGGCCTACTGGTGCCATTATGTTGTGGATCACGTCTGCAGATCTCCTTGTACATGACATTTACGAAGAAAAAAACTTGCAAATTAAATGTTTGATTAACATTACATCTTTTACAGTTTAAAATGGGTGAGCATAATTGAAAGCTGCATTAGCTAAAGAACATGAACTTTTATATGAGCTTCATCCTGAGCCTGTGAATCTCACTCGTTTTATTGAATCCTTAGTGCCAGTGGCCCAGAGTATTTATACATCACGTTGTCATGGAATAGTCTAAAAGTTCAGGAGTTTGCAGCTGACCAGAGGAAAACTGGTACAGTCTGAGCATGAATCTTGTCCATGCACAGTGAGCAATTCATGTTGGGATTTGGGGTGGATTTTATCAAGACTGAATTAGTGAAATGTACTTTTTCTTGCGCAGTTCGATACAGGGGGGTGGCTACTCAGTTACTCAGATTCTATGTCCCACCCAGCACTTACCCAGATTCTGCATCCACACCAGTAATATCTCCTGCTTTTATTACCTGTTTGTAGATAATAGCTCCTTTTGTAGTATCAAGATATAGGTGTATACTTTCTGGACTCTTCCCTCCTCCCCAGCCCACCCCCCTTTTTTTAAATTGAGATGAAATTCACATAACATAAAATCAACCACTTAAAGTGTCCAATTCAGTGGTATCTAGTCCTTTCACAGTGTTCTGCAACCATCACCTCTATCTGCTTCCAGAATATTCTCATCACCCCCAAAGGAGACCCTGTGCCCATTAAGCAGTCACTCCCCATCTCTGCCTTCCCTCAGCCCCTGGCAACCACTAATCTGCTTTCTGTCTCTACCAATTTGCCTCTTTGGGTTATTTGATATAAATGGAGGCATACAACGCGTGCTCTTCATGTCTGGCGTCTTGCCCTTGTTTTCAAGGCTCGTCCATGTTCTAGCACGTGTCAGTACTTCCTTCCTTTTTTGGGGATAGATAACATCCCATTGCGTTGTGACACCACAGTTTTTTTTATTAGTTGCGGGACATCATTTGGGTCGTTCCCACCTTTTGCCCATTGTGAAAAGCGCTGCAATGAACCTTCGTGTGTAAGTATCCGTTTGGATCCCTGTTTTCAATCCCTGTGGGTGTACGCCTAGGAGTGCAATTGCTGGGTCTTGTGGTAATTCTATATTTAACCTTCTTCCCCTTTTCTCACATTCCCTATTCTCCCTCTCTTCCGTTCCTCCTTCGCTCCTTTACTCTTTCACTCACCACCCCCATAAGCCTGGCTGTGCCTCAGATTTGAGACCAGCATCAAATCTCCTAAGGTAGTTCCCTATTTAAGGAGCCCTGGTGGCACAGTGGTTAAGTGCTTGACTGCTAACTGGAAGGTCAGTGGTTCGAACCCACCAGCCACTCCGTGGGAGAAACATGTGGGAGTCTGCTCCTCTGAAGATTTACAGCCTAGGAAACCCTTTGGGGCAGTTCTGCTCTGTCCTACAAGGTCACTATGAGTCGGAATCAACTCGACGGCAATGGGTTTAGTTCCCTATTTAAGGGCCTCCTCAATGACTGTGTGGTTGAAATGAAGACTTATAAAGTAGAAAAAAGCCCTAATTCAATTATCGGGACTTTATTACATTGAGAACACGCTTGAAAGCCATATGTTTACTTTTCACACAGTCAGTATTCACAGCCCCTTATTCTGCGGGCTCAGTCAAGGAAGCCTTCATCCAGAAGACAGTGAAGATGATTTTTAAAGAATAAGTTCAAGTTTGCCAAGTGAACAGGTTGGGGTGGGGAAGGGCAGCAGGAACAGCACATGCAAAGGCCTGGTGTTGGGGAAGGGCCCAGCAAGTCCGGAAAACAGTGAAAGAATCAGTGAGGCAGGAGGGCAGGCTTGGTGGAAGCGAGGGGTTAGAGTTGAAGCCAGAGTGTCCTATTAGGATCAGGCTGCAAGGGGCTCTCATGAAGGGGCCCACAGAGAGCTTTAAACCAGGAGGGCATCTGATCAGCTTTGTGTTTTAAAGAGCACACGATGGCTAGAGTGCAGGATGGACCACCGTCTGGTGGAGAAGGACTGGTTAGGAGCTGCCACTTCAGTCTACCAGGCAGGCATGTTGGGGACAGGGCCCAGGCTGGCCGCACTGCCAGAAAGCCTGCTGGAAGCTGAGGGACCCAGCCTCTAGGGACACTTGCCAGGAAGGAAGACTATGTAGGGCAGTGGAAGATAAAAGCTAAGGCCTCTGGTGGAGATCAGAGGTGCCGGGGCAGGGGTAGCTGAGCCCTGGCCACCTGGACTGAGCCTGGAGGGGGGTCAGGGTTAGGTTTCAAAGGTCCCCAGAAGGTACAGACCCAAATGTTTGTCAGCGGGGGCCCTTAGTGTGGCAGCTAAAATGTCACCAAAGGCAGGATGGCCCCTAACTACCAGCAACGTGAGGAAGGTTGGGAACACTGCAGTGGAGTTGGGGAGCTGAATAATAGTCATGATAAAAATAATACCATTTCCCCCATGTATCCTATAAAATTATGTGAGCCACTTGACCCTGACAGGTTGGTTTTTTAATCTGTTTTATTATTACCATTATTATTGTTAATAACACCATGAGAAATCTAAGGCAGATTAATTGAATTGGCTAAAGTCACGATAAATGAGAAATGCAGTATTTAAACCCCCATCTTCTTCTAGTGCAGTGTTTTTAACATGCATGGATGTTAGTACTCCTTTGAGCACTTGTTGCATCTGGCTCTATGCTGAGCATTGTGGGAGAACATGAAGGATGTGAAAAATCTTTGCCTTAAGGAAGCTCATAGTCTTGATGAGACAAGATTAACCCCAATGAAAGTGGCAAACAGTTGCAAGGAAGTATCCATTTATCACCCACTCAACCACCTGTCTACCCACCCACTCACCCATCTACTCTTCCACCCATCCATCCACCTCTCCACCCACCTACCCACCCAGCCCACATATCCATCCACCTACATACCCCTCCATCCACCCACTCACTCATCCATCCATCCACCCATCCACTAACCCATTCACTCATCTACCCATCCATCCACCTGTCCACCCATCCACCCATTCGTCCACCCACCAATCTACCTGTCCGCC
This sequence comes from Trichechus manatus latirostris, assembly GCF_000243295.1. NCBI lineage: Eukaryota > Metazoa > Chordata > Mammalia > Sirenia > Trichechidae > Trichechus > Trichechus manatus. The sequence continues at coordinate 11,554,753 of NW_004443966.1, read as the reverse complement.
CATCTATCCATTTGTCGTTGTTAGGTGCCGTCAAGTCAGTTCAGACTCATAGCAACCCTATGTACTACAATCCATTTGGTATTCATTATAATAATTATAAATTGGGTTGTCTAGATTTTAGATAGATTTTCCTGACTCTGGCTGCATATTAGAATCACCTGGGCATGAAAAAATACTGATGCTCAGGCCCTATCCCCAGAGATTCTGATTTAATTGAATGGGGGTGGGACTGGGCTTTCGTATTTTCCTTTAAAGCTTCCTGGGGATTCCAGTACGCAGCCAGGGTTAAGAACCCCCCAAAGCGATTTAGAAGTTCAACACAGGAGAGTCAGTGAGGACTGGAACATTCAATGAACTTCAGAGCTGGAAGGGTCCTTGGAGGCCCTCTAATCAGCCTCCATGTGAAAGCTCAGGAAACCAAGGCCCAGTGAAGGGAAGCTTGGTTAATGGTGGAGTCAGGACCCAGCTCTTCTTGCTCTCAGCTGATGGTACCTTCTCCTGGCCCTCACTACTGGCAATCAGAGAAAGCGTCAAGAAGGAGGAATGCTACGAGCTGGGCTTTGCAGAATGAGTAGGCCTGAAGGAGAAGGAAGGGTGAAAAGGCATTTCAAATAGGAGTAACACCATGGCCAACGATGTGGAGTCAGAAATGAGGCTGGTGTATTTGGAGATGGGAATCTTTACGTGCTTTGGGGGGCCTCTTTCAATGCAGAGTCTCTGAGTGGCGCTCAGCTGCTAACAAAGAAGATTGGAAGTTCAAGTCCACCCAGAGGCACCTCAGAAGAAAGGCTTGGCAATCTACTTGAGAAAAATTACCCATTGAAAACCCTACAGAGTAATAAACTACAAAAGAAAATAGATAAGTATCCTACGGAGCACAGTTCTACTCTGACGCACATGGGGTTGCCATGAGCCGGAATCAACACGACAGCAATTGGTTTGGGTTTTTTGTTTGGTTTCGTTCTTTAATGCACAAAACAAACAAACTGTTTCCCAAACTCCTAAGGCTCCCTTCTTTGGAACACCTTGACTTTGGCCACACATCTTCCTTTGTGGGGGAAAATGACAATGACCTCTGCGCTGCTCCACCTTCTCACCGTCATAAATTACCAGGGGTTCTGCTGTTCCCCGGGCGCAGCCCCACCGGAGGGCCTGTTGCAGGGAGGAAGTTTAAACAATTATTTTGCTCTGATTAAGAAGGGCAGTGTCTGTCTTTGAGGAACAGTGTTAATATGCAAGTGGGGATGATAGATGCTGGCTCCACCCACATAAATCTCACCTGGGCGCCCTTGTTGCCTCCTCCTGATGCATGTATGAGATAAATTCTCCAAATCTATTTCTGTGCCGTTGCCAGCAGCCTGCTGATGGAGTAACTAAGAGTTATGGCGCCATAATGGCATCACTTATGAGGGGCTTAAAAAAAAAAGCAAACATGTCCACACAGTCCTTGTAAATCTATTATAAATGTGGGCCCAAGCCTCCAAGGAAGTTCCACTAGACTGCTTAGCCCTTGCTCGCCCGGGAGTGGCTGAGCGAGCCACAGGTGGCCGGAATGATCACTGATCCCTTCCTTGTCGATTCTCCCGCCGTTGAGTTCCAAGCCCTGGTCAGCCGGGACAGCACAAGCCGCGTAAGTCACTCAGAGCCATAGAGCCAGGCCCTAGTGGCTCTGGGACATGGCAAAACTGAGCAGGCCAGGCCAAACCCTCTCATCTGGTGGGCTGGGTGGAAGGACCATTGGAGAGAGGGCTGGCCTGGGATGGGCCAACCCTGATCTTTGTGTGCCTTTTTTCTCTGGATGGAGTTGAGACGGGCCTGTCTGTGGGAAAGGGGATCCTGGACCAGATAGGTCTGGGATGGGCCAGGTCTCAGAGTCACGTCCTGAAAGTCTTGGGGCCCGTGACCAGAAGGGAAAACTACCTTTTCTCCCTCTGGGTATAGAGGAAAGCTCTTCACTCTGCTTCCCTTCCCAGCGTTTTTAGAGAGAAGGGGCTCGTCTGGCATGGAGGAGGCAGCGAGACTCAGGACCCTCCAGAGTCTGGCCTCCTCTCCCCACCCCATACTCATCTTCCAGCCTCTACTCTCTGTGCTCACTCTCTGCTCCCCAAGTCAAGGCCTCAGTTTCCTTTTCTGCAAAATAGGAACAATAATAATAATATCGTAACTCGTGAAGAATGTGCCTCTTAGACAAGTAGGTATAAGAGACCAAGGGGGAGGCTTCTGTCCAGAGGTGAGAGGGGAAGGCAGAGAGCTTTAGGAGCTGGTTGAATGTTCATGGGGAATCAGGGGCGGAGGGGAGGAGTGTGCTGTCGCAGAATGGGGTGAGCGGTTGGGGTCTCATAACAATGTATGTTTAAAAAAAAAAAGAAAATTCTGTATGGAAGACTAACTTGAAATGTAAACTTCATTTAATTACATCAAGAAAATAATAATAATATCATAATAATTCCTGCCTTGAAGGGTTGTTGTGAGACTCATGTGAGGTAATATAGGTGAAAGGACTTTGGGAGTTTTAAACTGCTGTGAGGCGTAGGGTTTGTTGTGATTATTGTGCTTCGGGGCTCGTATCTGCCAGGGAAAGATGCCTGGGCCCTGCTCCTCTGAACTGAAGCCCTCAGTGATTCCCCTGGGGATAGGTCTCAGCAAATGCTGCCAGGTAAAGCTAATTATCTTTTAATGTCGGCGTCTTCTCACCCCAAGAGAGGCTTTAAGCCCCCAGAGGGCAGCGCCTGGAATTCCCAGAGCCAGCCCCCAGCTCAGCCCCTGCACATGCTGGTGAGTGACGATCTGAGAACTTCCTGGGGGTCAGGATGGGGCCTAACAGGAGAGAGTTTGTGGGCTCACTTCCTCTGGCGACCCTTAATAACTCCCACCTGGATTAATGCCACGTCTCCTGTCTGCTCTCCGTCCTTTCTCTCTGACTCCCTAAAATCTACTCCCCGCCTAGCAGCCGGAATGGGCCTTTTCGAACCCTGGTCAGATCGTGCCATTACTAGGTCACTCCCCATCGCGCTCATGGTCAAAGCCGGAGCCCCCGGAGGTATCTAGGCCCTGCAGGATGGTTGCCTACCTCGCCCCTCCTGCTCACTCATCTCCAGCCACGCTTGCTGGCCCCTGCACATGCCAGGCCTGTCCCGGGAGCCTCAGGGCCTCCACACTGGCTGTTCCCTCTGCCTCCACGTGGTTCACTCCTTACACCCTCAGGTCTTTGCTCAAATGTCTCCTCGGTGGGGCTTTTCCTCACCACTGTTCCAAAAGTGCAAGTCTCTCCCCGCAGCCCTTCCTCTCCCCTTGCCTGCCGTGCTGTTCCCCCCCGGCACATTGCACAGTTGAGATTCCACATATGCACTTTTTTATTTTGTTTATCCTCTGTCTCCCCCGCTAGAATGCAGGCTCTGTGTGTCTAGAATAATGCCCAGCACAATAAACCCTTGATAAATGTTTGCTGGTTGGATGAATGAACAAATGAACAGATGAAGGTGTTGAAGGATTGAGAGGCCCCTGGCTGGGCTGGAGGAGAAGATAACGCAGTGCAGAGTAGGAGGCTGGACACAGAAGCTGCTGGAAGGCATGGTCGGCCCTAGGAGGGTAGGTTCTTGGCCAGAAGACCGGCGGGGCAAAGGACCCTTCTCCTTTAGCCCCTGAGATCCTGAGGGAGTGAAGCGTCCAGCCCCGCTTTCACCCTGTCAAGGACCAGCGCAGAGTGGGCGTAAAGATGCAGAAGCAGCTGCAACTGGGAGCTACATGGATAACAATTCCCCTATAGCCACCCGCGCTCATTTTTCTCGGAAAAGCCAACAGACCTGTTAAAATGCAGCTCGACCTGCACCCTGTAAAGTATGCAAATGGCAGCACATGTCCCCAGGCGCGGGTCCCCATTAAAGAAACATTGCCTCCCTCAAGCTGCGGCACCTGGCTTGTGGATTCTGAATGTCGGTAGTTCCCCTAGTGAAGGCAGGCAGAAGGTTGAAAGGCAGGCAGAAGGTTGAAAGCTAATTGCCGTCGGTAAATTAGAACCATGAACCCACCCTCCCTTCCCCAGTCACCTCTCCTCCCACCCCAGCCCTCTCCCTGGCCCAACCTGGAGTTGGAACCTAGACTAACTGCTTTCTGTGATGAGGCAGATAACGGGATACATTCCCACCCTTCTCAAAATAAGCGGGTCCTGGCATGGTTTGCAGCCAGCCTAGGAAGTAACAGCCAATCCGAGGTCAGCGCTGACCAGCTGAAAGGCAGATGTGACTCTGGGCTGTGCCTCCAGGGGGTGGAGGTGCTCCTCAGGCACACGGCTGCCTCCCTGCACGGCCCACCCTGGACCCTCGGCTCTCCTTTTGCAGTTAAAGCCCCTGTGGTTCTTCTGAGAGAGAACTGGGCTGAGGGTCATTTAACCGTCGGCAGCCTCAGTTTTCACAACTGTAAAATGGGGATGATGAGAACGTATTCCTCGCAAAGCTGCTGAGAGGTCTGAAGGGGATTAACCTGGGGAGTGCTCAGCCCAGGGCTCCAGAAGTTTCTATCAGTGATACCAACTAGGATTGCGACTTGATTCTGGTGCTTCCCAGAACTTACACTCTCACCTGTGGGGCACGTTAGCTTCCGATGGACTCACCTGCCTATCTGGGACTCTAGGATGGCCAGGCCCTCCCCTCCAGGTCTGCTGTCCCTGCAAAGCATCCGCCCACCAGCGTGACAGGGTAGGCAGGAGACTCGTTCTACCAACCTGCTAGGCTAGGCGCTGGGGGTCAGCAGAACCAGCCCACAGGTTGCCACATGCATCGTTTCTTTTGATGGTCACAGTGAACTGTGAGGCAGGCGTTCAGGTGGGCAGAAGCAGACTTGCCCACGGTCTCGCAGCTGGTAAGCCCAGCAGAGCCACGGGCTGCAGAGAGAAGTCATCTCTCCCTTGTCAAAATCCACGCAAATGGTTGTCTCTCCTTTTCTTTGAAACTCCCAGAGAAAGGCACCTTCCAGGCCTCCCCCTTGGTCATGCTGCACAGGATTTAGAAGCGTAGATAGAGCCACAGAGCGACTCCTTGGGCCCTCTAATCCCTGCTTCTGCCGGCTTGCTCCATGAGCAGGCGGAAAACAAATACTCCTCCCAGGACCCGTGGAGACTACGTAAAGTCTCCTCAGCTCTAATCACCACCCCCTGGGACCAGCGTGGCCCCTCTACTTCAGGTTACACGGTCGCCCCATGCAGGGCATTCGGGCCAAGGAGCCATCTATCCGCCTGCAGTCTCAGGGGATGCTCGGCCGAGCAGGCAGCCCTGGCTGGCATCTTGCATAAGCTGCTCTGCCCAGATTCCTCTGGGCTCACCGGGTTCCTACCTGCTGTCAGTTCCTTTTGTTCTCGTCTTTTCAAACAGCTTCACTGGTGGTTTGCATGGAGGATGTGGGTCAAGAAAAAGAGGTCCAAAACGGAGAGGACATGAAAGGAACAGGTGAAGGTCTCTGTTCTACATACCTGCTATTATCCTTTGTGGAATGAAGCAGGCCATCATAGGTCATAATACAGACATATGGGGAGCCAGCATTTGTTAGCCCCAATGCTAGGGGTGTGTGTGTGTGTGTGTGTGTGTGTGTGTGTGTGTGTGTGTGTGTGCGCCCGTGCCCGTGTGCACACGTATGCATGTGCACACAAACATGCACATTTCATTTGATCCTCAAAACAAACCCACGAGGTGAACTGAACCAGTCTCATTTGGCAGATGAGGAAACCAAGGCTCAGAGAAGATAAATAGCTTGCTCAGCTAGCAAATGGACAATAAACAGGTTCAGAGATGTTCAGTAACTGGCCCAAGGTCACACAACTAATAAGGCGCAGAGCTGGGATTCAAACCCAGTAGTGTTGAAAAAAAGAATCCATGATCTTTTCACTCCATCATGCTAAAAATATCTGCACCAGAGTTTTTTAAATGCCTTTTGTAAAAAAAACAGGCATTTGGGGAGGACCTAACTGAATCCCTCATCTGTGAGTAGGGTTTTCGCCTCCCAGGACCCTCCTGTGAAGGGCACAGGGTCAGCACAACACCCTATGTCGCTCCCATTTTTGCCCAGCGTTTTGCAATCCACTGAGCTGAGAGTCAAATGAATTTCCCGTGAGGCACCGAAACCCACGTTTATTGATTTAGTGCATTTACTGATGACGTCACTTTCCAAAAGGGCAATATGCCACCTGCAGAGGGGACAGGGAAAAAGGCCCTCCCTGCTCCCGTCTCCCCTGTTCCTAACAGGTGATGGTGGGAAGTGGGTATAGAGTTAACTGGCTGATTGTACACATGTGAGCTCTACTCAGAGTTGACCAGAGGGAAGGGAAAAATGTTTATGGCAGGCATAACAGCCTGGGCAAAGATATGGAGGCAAACAAATGCCTCATGTCTGTGTTGACAAAGCCAGACTGGGCAGGGAGGGAGGGAGGGAGGGTGAGGGGCTGCTCCAGGCTTTCTCTTTAGAAGTGGTCACGGTGTACACTACACACGACAAATAAATCCCTTAAGAACGAAGCACGAGGGAGATCCTGAGACGTCAGCACTCGAACTAAAGCCTGTGCAAGAAGCCTTAGCCAAGAGATGAGGCCTCTCTCACGGAGGCTACAGATAATCTGCAGAATGCTTAGCAATCCTTGTCCAAAACGTCCAGCTGTCCTCCCAGATCTATCCTTTCAGCTTCAGCTGAGCTCTGGAGAAAAGCTGACCACCAAGCCCACTGCGAGATGCACCACGGAGCGCTCAGGCTGGCTGCGTACCCTTCTGGAAAGGGGGCTTCCTGAGGCGGGGGCGGGGCCTCCTCTGTTAGATCGGGAATTTCCACAGGTTGTCTGGGGTATTTGGGTATTTGGGATGGTGCATGTGTATTTAGGGCTGAGGGGATAGGTGCCAAGCTAGAGGAAAGGGAAAGAACAAAATAGGAAAGGAAGAGTGGAGAGACAACCTCCTGCCACTTATTTGCTGTGTGACCTGGAACAGGTCACTTCACCTCTCTGAGCCTCAGTTGCCACAACTTTGAACTGAGGATAACAACAATCCTTTTGGGGCGGGGTTTTGTGTGTGTGTGTGTGTGTGTGTGTGTGTGTAGTGGGGGGGGGAGTTCAAATGAGATGATGGCAGAGAAAGCACTTTGCAAACTGTAAAGTACCGTGCCTACATGAAGCACTGTTGTTGTTAGAGAACAAAGAAGTCGGTTTGTGCCAGCATCACATCCACTCTTCTATGCTTCCATCAGAGGTGACTCCACTCAGCCCGCTGGCAGGGATAAGTCACCCGGCCCCGCCTGGCTACAGGGGGACTGGGAGATGTGGTGGGGCACATGGGCTGCTGGGTGGGCATTACCATCTCCACTACAGATGGCCAAGCTGAGCTGCTGAAGATCAATCGATCGATCGGAGGAAGCTGATGCAGAGGGAACGTTAGGTCATGGAACAGGAAGACGACACCTGAGGAAGTGCCTGGTGGGGAAGAGCATGAACAGCAGGCTCCCCGTCCTCCACCCCTCTCCTGCCTATGCCTGGAGTCCTCTGGCACAGGACCCTTAACCAAAAGCCCTGCTGGGCCCTACAGCCACAGGACTCCAGGCATGGGCAGGAGAGAGGTCAGGGATGCGGAGGCCTCCCCCTGCAGTGGCAGATGTGGGGACCTCATGTTGAGATGGCAGAGCCATGACATTGGAGCTGTCGGGAGAGTTGAATCACTGCATGGGCCACCTGCCCTGGAAAGCTGCATGAACCCACAGTAGACTTTGTATGAGCAAAGAATCCATTTCTGTAGGTTTAACCTCTGAGACTTGGGGGTTGTTTGTTATAGCAACGTGACTCTGACTATCCTGACTAATACCCTTTCTCATCTTGCACTGTCTGGGCTTCATAATCTAGACTGTTCTTTTCACTGTAGAATTTTCCCCAGTTTCACACTCAGTGGACACAAACCTCCCAGTTAAGACAGTTCCTCTCTCTTCTCCTCATCCCCCAGTTCAATTGATAAGAAATAGTGACCGCTTGACACAGAAGTAAGAAAATTTTCCATCTCCCATTTACTCTTTTGTTTTGGTCTTTGTCAACTTTTTTTTTAAAATAGTAAATACACATGTAACACCCATTTCCCCTTGAGAAGAGAACCATGGTGCACTTTTCGGGGGATCTGGCCCTGTGCTTGGCATCAAGGATATGAAGACATAGTAGACTATCCCTTTCTGCTTTGAAGGAGTGCACAGTGTAGCCTGGAGCACAGGTAGCATACAGTGTGATGATAGATGGATGGATGGATGGATGGATGGATGGATGGATGGATGGGTGGATGGATGGGTGGATGGATGGGTGCATGGATGGGTCAATGAATTGATGCATGGAAGGAAGGATGAAATGATCACTGCTTGAGTGCCTATTGTGTGCCATGCACTGAGCAAGGCCCCTTCTCATCCGTTACCTTCCTTAATGCTAACTACCCTGTAAGATGGGTGGTGATGTCGTTGTTAGCTGCTGTCGAGTCATTTCCGACTCATAGCGACCCCATGTACAACAGAACGAAACACTTCCCAGTCCTGTGCCATCCTCACAATCGTTATGCTTGAGCCCATTGCTGCAGCCACTATGTCAATCCATCTTGTTGAGGGTCTTCCTATTTTTCGCTGGCCCCTTGCTTTACCAAGCATGATGTCCTTCTCCAGGGACTGATCCCTCCTGATAACACATCCAAAGTATGTGAGATGTAGTCCCGCCATCCTTTTCTTCTAAGGAACATTCTGGTTGTACTTCTTCCAAGACAGATTTGTTTGTTCTTTTGGCAGTCCATGGTATATTCAATATTCTTCGCCAACACCACAATTCAAAGGCATCAAGTCTTCGCTGGTCTTCCTTATTCAGTGTCCAGCTTTCCCATGCATATGAGGTGATTGAAAACACCATGGCTTGAGTCAGGTGCACCTTAGTCTTCAAGGTGACATCTTTGCTTTTCTACACTTTAAAGTGGTCTTTTGCAGCAGATTTGCCCAATGCAATGTGTCTTTTGATTTCTTGACTGCTGCTTCTGTGGGCTTTGATTGTGGATCCAAGTAAAATGAAATCCTTGGCAACTTCAATCTCTTCTCCATTTATCATGATGTTGGTTATTGGTCCGGTTGTGAGGATTTTTGTTTTCTTTACATTGAGGTGTAATCCGTACTGAAGGCTGAGGTCTCTGATCTTCATCAGTGCGTGCTTCAAGTCCTCTTCATTTTCAGCAAGCAAGGTTGTGTCATTTCCATAAAGCAGGTTGTTAATGAGTCTTCCTCCAATCCTGATTCCCTGTTCTTCATATAGTCCAGTTTCTCAGATTATTTGCTCAGCATACAGATTGAATAGGTGTGGGGAAAGGATACAACCCTGACACACACCTTTCCTGACTTTAAACCATGCAGTATCCCCTTGTTCTGTTCAAACGACCGTCTCTTGATCTATGTACAGGTTCCTCATGAGCACAGTTAAGTGTTCTGGAATTCTCATTCTTTGCAATATCACCCATAACTTATTATGATCCTCACAGTCGAATGCCTTTGCGTAGTCAATAAAACACAGGTAAACAAGTTTCTGGTATTCTGTGCTTTCAGCCAGGATCCGTCTGACATCAGCAGTGATATCCCTGGTTTCGTGTGCTTTTCTGAATCCGGCTTGAATTTCTGGCAGTTCCCTGTCGATGTACTGCTGCAGCCGCTTTTGAATGATCTTCAGCAAAATTTTACTTACGTGTAATATTAATGATATTGTTTGATAATTTCCACATATGCTGGCCACCTCCTGAAATGGTTGAACATTGACCAATTCTTTTTGGTATAATGACTGTGTGCACTCCTTCCATCTTCTTTTGATGCTTCCTGCGTCATTTAATATTTTCCCCATAGAATCCTTCACTGTTGCAACTTAAGGCTTGAATTTTTTCTTCAGTTCTTTCAACTTGAGAAATGCTGAGCATGTTCTTCCCGTTTGGTTTTCTACCTCCAGGTCTTTGCACATGTCATCATAATACATCAGATAGGTATTACGTTCCAAATTTTGTGGGTAGGATTTGAACTCAGGTCTGGGTGATGCTGGAAACCATCTTCCTTTCGCATCTTCTTGCTATAACAGAGGTGCTGGTTGGCCCTCTGTAAGCTCCCCGAGGGTAGAAGGTCTTCTTCTTTCTCATTAGACCCAGATCACTGTCTTCCCTGGGGAGCACTCTTAATACCCCTTCCTCCACTCTCAACCGATTCCCTCCCACCCCCACCACACCAGGTGCCCCTTGCGTCCTTTTTTTTCTTTAAATTTTTATTTCTTTTAGAACTTTTATTCTGGAGTATTTCAAAAATATACAAAAGGAGAAGAGTAATCGAAAGGATCCCGTGTAATCATCACCTAGCGTCAACAAGTATCAACTCACGGCCACACTTGTTTCATCCACGTCCCCATCCACTTTCTCCCTTGCCCTGGATTATTTTAAAGCAAATCTCAGCTTTCACGTTATTTTATCTGTAAATATTTCAGCACATATTTACTTGTTTCTCTGTCTCTTTCCCCTCCGAGGCTGGTATTGGGGTCTTTTTCACCCTTGAATCCCTGTTCCCCTCAAGTTGATCTGAACCTTTCTTGGCCCCATTTCCTGTTTCAGCTCCAACTACCTCCTCTGGGTAATGAGATCGTGTGTTCCCTCCTGCTGTGTGAGCAGGAAGCTCTTCCTAATTGGCTTCCTATTTGACTGTTGCCTTAAGCTCCCCTTGTCCTTGGGGTCCAGGACCTTGTCAATTAACCCTTCAGTTGACTAGCAGGTGCTCAGGCTGTGTTTGTTGAATAAGTGACTGAGTCCTGTGTGGGACCATTAGTAGGTTCCTGGTCAGTCCCTGTCCTGGGAGAAGCTGCTTTAGGGACAAAAGAGAATAATGTGGTTTTTAAGAGCATGGACTCAGACCCCTGCCCATCTGGGTTTGGATCCCAGCTCTGCCACTTCCCTGGTGTGTGGCTTAGGGCAAGTTACTTAACTGCTTTGTGTCTCAGTTTTCTCATCTGTAAAATGGAGATGATAACAGTAACACTTATCTCATAGGGACTGAATTGCTATGAAATGTTATGGACTGAATTGTGTTCCCCCCAAAATGCATGCCGACTTGGCTAGTCCATGATTTCCAGTATTGTGTGATTGTCCACCATTTTGTCATCTGATGTGATTATCCTTAACCCAAAAACCTATTGTTGTCTAGTCAATTCCAACTCACAGAGACCCTATAGGACAGAGTAGAACTGACCCATAGAGTTTCCAAGAAGCACCTGGTGGATTCAAACTGTTACCTTTTGGGTAGCAGCCATAGCACTTAACCACTATGCCACCAGGGTTTCTGTGATTACTCTAGGTGTTGTAAATCCTACCCCTATGATGTTAATGAGGTGGGATTAGCAGTAGTTATGTTAATGAGGCAGGACTCAATCTACAAGATTAGGTTGTGTCTTAAATTAATCTCTTTTGAGATATAAAAGAGAGAAGGGAGCAGAGAGACAGGGGGACCTCATACCACCAAGAAACAAGAGCCAGGAGAATTGTGTGTCCTTTGGACCTGGCGTCTCTGTGCTGAGAAGCTCCTTGACTGGGGAAGGTTGATGACAAGGACCTTCCCCTAGAACCGACAGAAAGAGAAAGCCTTCCCCTGGAGCTGATACCCTGAATTCGGATTTCTAGTCTCCTAGACTGTGAGGGAATAAATTTCTCTTTGTTAAACCCATCCACTTGTGGTATTTCTGTTATAGCAGCGCTAGATGACTAAGACAGTGGTTAAAACTGAAAAACCAAGCCAGCTGCTGTCGAATCAATTCTGACTCATGGTAACCCCAAGTGTGACAGAGGAGAACTGCTCCATGTGGTTTTCTTGACTGTAATATTTACAGAAGCAGATCACCAGGCCTTTCTTCCATGGTGCCACTGCGTGGGTTTGAACCACCAACCTTATAGGTTAGTAGTTGAGTGCAAATTGTTTGCGTTACCCAGGGACTTTCATAGGGTGGTTAGAAGGCTTAAAAGAGTTAATACAGAAATTAGCAATTTTTTCCATTAAGGGCCAGATAATAAATATTTTAGACTTTGTAGGCCACAAGGTCTCTGTTGCAAGTGGTCAACTCTGCCCTTGCAGAGTAAAAGCAGCCACAGAAACACGCAGATGAATGGATGTGGTTATGGCCCAATAAAACTTTATTGACAAAAACAGATGGAGAGCCGAGTTTGGCTGCACAGGCCACAGTTTGTCAAGCTTTGAATTAATACACCGGAAGCACTTAGTCTAGTGTCTAGCACAAAGCAGCCCCCACCGTACAGGAGATTTTATTTGTGTAGCACTTCAGAAGTTGCAAAGCCCTTTCTCGTACATCATCTCATTTGCTCTCACAAAAATCCTGTGAGATACGAATTGCGGGTATCCCCATTTTACAGATGAGAAAACTGATGTCCAGAGAAGTTATCCGTCTTGTTCTACAGAGAGGCTGCAGCAGAGAGCCTGTGTGTTCTGCACGACAGCGTGTGTTTGTTCCCTATCCCAGGTCACAGTGTGCCTGAACACACACGGGTTCCTCTCTTTCTCAGTTAATCAGTTTACCAAGAACCTGCTGTGTGCTCAGAGTCCCTGGGTGGTACAGGTGATTAATGCGCTTGGCTGTTAACCAAAAGATTGGAGGTTCAAGTTCACCCAGAGGCACCTCGGAAGAAAGACCTGGCAATCTACTTTGGAAAAAGTCAGCCGTTGAAAACCCTATGGAGCACCGTTGCACCCTGACATACCCGAGGTCGCCATGAGTCAGAGTCGCCTAGGCGGCAACTGGTTCACTGTGTGCCTAGAGCTGCGTGCTTAGCTTAAGTGGGGAAAACCAGAGAGGGAGGGAAATACTCAAGAGAAGTACAAACTATCGCTCCTGCCCCAGTTTTCCAAAAGCGGGCTTATTTGTGAAACGGGAATAACAAACGTGCTCCTGTCAGAAAAGTTGTTCTTTCTTCCACGCAGTCCTTTGTGGAGTCTTGCTTATACTCATGTGTTTATTGATGCAACAATCGTGTGCTAAGGACATACTCTGTGCCTGACAGTATGCAGGGTGACAGGGACACAGCCGTGAACAGGCACTGCCTCAGGCAGAGCCACCACCAGGGCAAAAAGATGGAGTCCAGTTTGGCAAATTGTGGGCAGGATGGATTGCAGCCCCCTTTTCCCCTTGTTTGGAGCCCTAGTGGCGCAGTGGTTAAAGAGTTCGGCGGCTAACCAAAAGGTCGGTGGTTTGAATCCACCAGTCGCTCTTTGGAAACCTATGGGGTGGTTCTACTCTGTCCTACAGGGTTGCTATGAGTCAGAATGGACTCAGTGGCAGCGGGTTTGGTTTGGGTTCCCCTTGGTCAGGCACCTTGAGCAGTATACAACCTGTGCGACCCCGCATGATGCTCCTGTTCCCTTGTCCCCGGAGCTTTGGTCTAAGTAGAGGTTTGAGGCTTTGAAATGAGTGATTACAGCAGCGACGAGTGCTCCAAAAGAGGGTGAACAGGATGTTCTGGAATGTCCTCTCCTGCCCGTCTCCATCCCCCTGCCTCAGACGCCCCACCCCCTCCGTCCTGAGTTGCCACCTCTGTGGCCCCATAACCAGCCCTCAGCCTGGGCCTTGGTTGCCACCCCCACTGAAGAGTGTCAGCCTCACCTTGTCGGGCTTGGAGGGGCCCTACCTTGAGGACTGAGTGCATATTCTCTGTTGAATATGCTTCCTGATGTGCCCAATTTACATTAATGTGTCTCATTAAAAGGTAATGATTGTGTGGGAAAGAGGCCGGGGAAGCATCAGTGAAACATCTGGAATTGTTTCGGAGGCCTGATGAAGAGCCAGTCTGAAGTGCTGCACTTTCCACAGCCGCCCCCACCCACCCCTGCCACTGGACCCGGGGTGCTGCAGGCGGAAGGCCCAGGAGGGGCGGCTTGTGGAGAGAGTGACACAGCGGAATACATATACACGTTTTTCATGCCCATAAAATCGCTCCATCCCCTCCCTCAGATGCCAAGGGGTTTCTTTGTTTTTGTTTGGGGCTTTTTTGGCTCCAGGTTCAAAAAATTCTCAAGTGAACTTTTGTGATGAGTAGAACTGGATTTAGAGTTTGGAATACCGAAGCCCCCACCCTGCCCACGTGCCAGATTCCCTTCAGGGAACAGCCTCCAGGTGTCCATTGCTCAGATAACCTGACACCTCGGGCCCACTTGCCCCCGTGCCTCTCAACAGCTTCATGTCTTGGCGCCTGCCGCCTTCCCCACAGAGGACACCTCCCTCCCTCCTGCCAGTCTAAACCCTGCCACTTCTGGGCCCAGCTCAAGCTCCTCCTCCAGGAAGCCCTCCCGAGTGCTCCCTGGCCCTCAGGCTCTCTCCCCTCTCTGAATTGCTCAGCCACTCACCTTGGTACTTAACCAGTTGCTGTCTGGCATTGCTGTTTCATCTGGGCTGTGTTTGTCTCCCTAGCTGGACTATACCAAGCTAGTCGCCATCAAGTCAACTCAGGTCATGGCAACTCCATGTGTGTCATAGTAGAGCTGTGCTCCGTAGGGTTTTCTATGGGTGATTTTCTGAAGTAGATCCCCAGGCCTTTCTTCCGAGGCACCTCTGGGTGGACTCAACCTCTAATCTGTTAGTTAGCAGCAAGCACGCTAGCCGTTTGCACCACCCAGGAACTCCAGCTGGACTACAAGCCCCTCTGACTCCACATTTACCGTTGTCACCCGTTTAGCCTCAGTGGACATAAAAAGACCAGCATCTCCAATACCCTCACTGAAACTTGAGAGGGTTTGCTGTGAGGTTGAGATTGGAGAGAGCTGGCTGCTCACCTCGTCTGCCCCGGCCCTGCTCGGACCCCCAGCCTGATGGCTCAGGTCCGCTCTCTCTGTAGGTACCAGGCTTGGGTCCAGTGCTGGTTCCCTAGACACTGGTCCAGTATTTAGTTGGACTGGCTACTCAACCTCACTGAGCCCGCTTCCCCGTCTGTAAGATGGGGATAATGCCGCACTTGCCTTTTATCCGAGGACTAAATGAAATGCTGAAAGTAAAATGTATTTAGCTCAGTGCTTAGCACATCACAAGGTACAGCGCATGTTCGTTCTCTTCCCTCCTCCCTTAGTCAAGGGATTTGGTGCTCAGGTGGACTTCTCCTGAGTACAAACACACTGAACTCGCCCCCTCCTCTGCTGTCAGTGCCTGCTCTGAGCAGAGCGTCTCCCACCTCCTCTAGGAGTAGGTGGGTCACTGTGGTCCCTTCTCCTGGGGACATTTATACTCGGTGGCCTCCTCTCTGTGGAATGAAAGCTTCTCTTCTCCCCCTTTTCTACCTCTCCTCACATCTGCTCAAGGGAGATGTTTTTCAGTGGGGTCATGAATCCTGCCACCCTTGAAATTATATCTCCTAGGGATCCACCTCACTGCCTTGTGTAGAACGGACCCATTTATCATCGACTTCTGATCCAATAGGTCCAAGGTGGGGCCCAAGACTTTGCATTTCTAACCTGTTCCCCAGAGATCCTGATGCTGGTGCTCCTGGTCCAGGGACCACACTTTGAGAACCGGAGCCCGAGAATGCCCCAGCAGGTGAATGAGCTGTGAATGAGCTGTTAAGCCTGCAGATGCCATGAAGGGTTAAGCCAAGCCTCCTCACTAGTCCCACTTCCTTTTTCCCTCCTGCTTTGCATCCATCATTAGCCTTGGCTCCAGTCCCATCATCTGCTCTGAGAAGCTGTATCACATGGTGGGAAGGACACAGGACTTGGAAGCAGAACCTGGGTTCAGCCTGGTATCAGTTCCATAACAGGTGTGACCTTGGGCTGCTCATCATTGTGACAGAAGCAGTGGTCACCAAGCTTGTCTGGGCCTCGGTTTTCTGTAAAATGGAGACAATGATCTTCTTCTGGCATACTTCCCATGTTTTTATAGGCTGTGCTTGAAACGGCTTGATTAAAGTGCTAGACAAAACTATAATATTCTTATTATCCCCAGTATGAAAGAACAGGAGAGAGTGAAAAATGGATTTTAACAAAGACACAAAGTTTTAGCCACGGAGGAGACTTTGGGGATTATTCCTTTAAACAACCCTCATTGTACAGAGGAGAAAACTGACTCCCGTGGTCACAGAGAAAATCCAGAAGAATCCAGCTCTCTTCTGAGCCCTGCTCTTTTCTCCATACCAGAGTGTAAGTGTCCCCCAAACCTTTCCCTGTCACCCCATCTTTGATGAGAAACCAGCTGTGAGCCCGATTTGTTACTGCTGACCCTCTGTTATTTTTTTATTTTATTTTATTTTATTTTAGTTTCTGTTATTAATCTTGTTAATTACTGCTTTCCTCTCTCTCCTCGGCTCTGGGCTTGTCTTCTCTCCTGCCTCTGCAAGCCAAGACTGGAACAATAAAAAAGTTTTATTACATATAAAACTGCTTTGGTAAATGTTGCCATTAGCTGGTCATAAAAAGAAATTTTTTGAGTGTTGCATCCAGGTGTTTTTACATTTCCTGGAAATTACTCAAGCCTCCAGGTCTAGTGTGACCGTAGGGCTGTTGCAATTGAGGGTACCTCTTGCCCACGTCCCGGACACCTGCCGTTCCAGGGAAGAGCTGAGTTCTCCAGTTCTAGACACGGTGCTAGACACAGGAGGGGGGAGCAGCCAGGCTGAAGGAACATTGTTCCTACCCCTGGAGATCCTTAATCTAGTAAGAAAGGTGAATTTCCTTCTTCTTTACCTTAGGGAAAGTCTAGGCTAGTGGGAGAATTAAGGTCCCTGCCTTCAGAGGGCTTCCAGACTAGTGGAGGAGACACTTTGCTGAGTTTGAGAGGTTGGAGAAATTTCTGGTCTGTAACACTGTCTTAGGCCAGGTTCTCTAGAGAAGCAAAACCAGTGAAGCATATGTGTTTGTGTGCATGTGTGTGTGTATATATATATATATATAGAGAGAGAGAGAGATTTATCTCAAGGAAATGGCTCATGCAGTTGTAGAGGCTGACAGATTCCAAGTCCATGGATCAGGCATCAGGCTGGAGCCTTCTCCTGACTCACATAGCTGCAGAAGCTGAAGAACCCAAGATTGGCAGGTCAGACGGCAGGCCGCTGGCTTACAGGCTGCGGAGGCCGATGAACACCAAGATCGGTAGGCAGTGTGGCAGGCCACTGGCTCAAGTCCCAAGAACTGGAAATCAGATGATGATGAGCCAGATGCAGGATCCAGAGCGCAAAAGAGCCAGGGAACTTTGCCAGAACATCCATATATATTAGATGCAGGCCACACCCCCAAGGAAACTCCTCTTACAGCTGACTGATTAATCACATGATGGAGGTGATTACATTATATCTCAAAATGGAGAAAACTACATCATTACATAACTGCCAAACTGCATTATTGCATAATGGCCAAACCACTGAGAATCATGGCCCAGCCAAGCTGACACAGTACCTTAACCATCACAACACCTAACCCTCAGGAAGCACGTACTATATGCCCAGCACTGTTCTAGGTATTTACACATTATAACTAATGTTGTCCTCATAACTCTGTGAGGGAGGGACTGTTCTTATCCTTGCCATACATCTGGGGAAACTGAGGCATGGAGAGGTTATATGCCTGAAGCCATCCTCCTAGAAAGCAGCAGAGTTCAGATATGAAAACTCACAGGCTCATTTTGACAGATAATGGATTAATGTATCTCGGGACTATAATAGGTGCTCGATAAATGCTTGCCGATTCATTGACTCACCAAGTATGAGATAGAAATGCTAGATGCTACAGGATTTGGTGCCTGGGAGAGTCAGGGGAGCCTTCCCAGAGCAGGTGGGTTTTGATTGGAAGACTGTCTCCCTGCCACCCTCCCGGCACCCAGGGCCTGACCAGCAGCAGGAACTTGGAGCCGCTTCTTGCAGGCCATCTGCACGCAGGGTGCAGGCCATGAAATGCCATTACCAGAGTGCTGTTCTAGGAAACATTGTTGCTGGTGGTGATGACATTGGGAACCTGTGCCAGAGGCCAGGGGGCCCAGGCAGCCTTTGCCCCAGAAAGTCCCTCCTTCAGGGATCCCTGAAGGGCAGGGAGGCAGGAAAGAAAGAGGGAGAAGGGAAGGGGAGAAGGACAAAATTCAGGAAGGAATTAAAGGGAAGAAGGGGAAACTGATGGAGGCCTGATACACACTCAGTGTCCCTGGCACAGAAGCATTTAGTACCTGAATGAACAGACCAGTGAATGGTCATTTGAGAGGAGACAGTGATACCAAGCTGGACTCAGCTTGTGTTGAAGTCCATCAGCTCTCCCCCAAATCAACTGAGTGAATTAATTTACTTGCCATCCTTCCTTCCTTCTTTCTTTCATTCCTCCCTCCTCTCTGTCACTCCCTCCGCCCCTCCCTTCCTCCCTCTCTTTTTTCCTTCTTCCTTCTACAGCTTGACTTTAGTTAGGGAGATGTGGACTCTAAAGAGTTAAATGGCAACACCAGGCCACGTGTGAGTTAGCGTCAAAGCCCTCAGGACACGTGGGCAGGGACGTTCACTGTAGCGCTGAGTACGAAAGCGGAAAATGGTAGGCAACATAAACGTCTATCAGCCAGAAAGTGGATATATACTCAGAGGTATTCATTCACGGAGGACCGTATAGCAGTGAAAATGAATGAAACAGAGATGTAAATAACAGCATGGATAATTCGCCGAAGCAATGCTGAGAGCAAAAAGCAATCCTGCCTTCGCATGGGTTCCCTGTAAGCAGAGCTTGAATGCAGGGAGTTTCTTTGAGGGAATGAGGAGGCAGGGAGAGTGGACAAGGAAGGGGAAAGCCGATAAAGGCTGCATTATGGACTGGTTAAGGAGCCCTGGTGGCGCAATGGTTAAGCGCTTGGCTGCTAACCGAAAGGTTGGAGGTTCAAATACACCAGCGGCTCCGTGGGAGAAAAACCTGGCCATCTGCTCCCGTAAAGATTACAACCTAGGAAACCCTGTGGTGCGGTTCTACTCTGTCACATGGGGTGGTTGGAGTCGGCATCGACCCAACGGCACCTACCAACAGCAACATGGACAGGTTACTGCTGTGGGTAACTGAGGCCCAGGCCCGCTGGGGTCCCCCGGAGAAGCGTGGGGAATGCACACAAGAATGGCCTTCTGAAGGAGGGAAGCTGGGGGGGCGGTGGTTATCCAGACTCCTGTCCCCATTGGTTGAAGATTGCCCTCCCGCCATGTTAACTCCTGGCCCTTCAGGCTGTGCCTACGCAGGCTGAGCAGACTTTGGGGAGTTGGGAGAGAGCCCTGAGGCAGGAAAGAACAGACATCACAGGACTGAAGGGAACCCCCGGCCAGTGCCCGAGCAGTCCCCACAGCTGTGTGGAAAGCAAGTAAGCGGAGGGCATGTGGCATGGGGTACAAAAACCACCTGCTACAGGCTCGGCGCATGTCTGTCAAGTTTGAAAAGCTGCCAGACTCTCATATGTGCTGACAACGGATATATATGTGGCAAAAAAAAATAGACATTCATGGCAGTGGTGAACATCACGTTCAGGATGCTGGCTACCTCTGGGAAGAAGAAGACAAACAGGGTCAAGGACACGACAAGAGGCTTCAGTTGTATCTGTCATTTTTTTTTTTTTAAGCTAAGTGACAGGTACATGGGCATTTGTATCATTACTTTTTATATGTTTAAAAATATTTAATAGTAATAAACACTATAGAAATGCATTTGGAGGGACCTCAATATGAACAGTGGGAGGGGGTGTTCATGCTGGAAGCTGGACTAGAGCTTTGGCTTTGAAGAAGGAATAAGCTTGGACTAAACAAAGGAGGACCGTGGTGGCTCAGTGGTAGATTTCATGCCTCCCATCTGAGGGCTGTGGGTTTGATTCCCAGCCAATGCACCTTATGCACAGCCCTCACTCGCCCATCAGTGAAGGCTTGTGTGTTGCTGTAATGCTGAGCAGGTTTCAGTGGCGCTTCCAGACTAAGATGGACTAGGAAGGAAGGCCTGGCAATCTACTTCTGAAAATCAGCCAATGAAAACCCTATTGAACACAACAATCTGAACTCCAACCTATGGTGGGGACGGCGCAGGACTGGGTAGCATTTCGTTCCATTGTGCGTGGGGTTGCCTTGAGTCGGGGGCCAACTCAATGGCACCTAACAACACCAACAAAGGAGGAAGATGGGCAACCCAGGCCAGGGACCCCACGAGCAGAGGCGCAAGGTGGGGCTAAGCAGAGACGACCAGCCTAGGTCGCGTGAAACTGCTGTGCTGGCAAGCTGTCTCAGCTTCCTGGGGCTGCCGTAACAAACTACCACAGACTGGCTGGCTTAACCCAAAACTTAATGGTTTTGTTCTGGAGGCCAGAAGCCCAAAATCAAGGTTTGGTTCCTTTGGAGGTTCTGAGGGGAAATCTGCTCCTTGCTTCTTCCGGCTTCTGGTAGCCCCAGGTGTTCCTTGGCGTGTGACAGCATCGCTCTAATCTCTGCCTCTTTCTTCACGTGGCCCTCTCACCTGTGTCTCTGTGTCTGCTCTTCTTACAGAGACACTTGTCATTGGTTTGAGAGACCATCCAGTTAGTCCAGGAGGACCTCATCTCAAGAGTCTTCACTTAAGTACATCTGCAAAAACCCTTTTTCCAAACAAGGTCAGGTTCACAGGTGGAGGGAGGCTCAGGATGTGGGCATTATGTTTTTTGTGGGGACACAGTTCAACCCACTACAGGAGCTAAAGGTGGAATGTGCAGGGTGAGGCCACCTTGTGGAGAGGGTTAGATGCCATGACGAGGAGTTCAAACTCGACAGCAGCAATCCTAGAGCAGCAATCCTGCTACTACTAATAAAAAAAAAAAAAACCTGTCACCCTGGAGTTGATTCCGACTCATAGCGACCTTCTAGGACAGAGTAGAGCTGCCTCATAGGGTTTCCAAGGAGCGGCAGGTGGATTCGAACTGCCAACCTTTTGGTTAGCAGCCAACCACTTAACTACTGCACCACCAGGGCTCCGCTAGTATAATAAAACTAAACCATTGCCCATTGCTGTTGAGTCGATTCTGACCCATGGCGACCTTATAGGACAGAGGTAAACCTGTCCCATAGGGTTTCCAAGGAGCGGCTCGTGGATTTGAACTGCTGACCTTTTGGTTGGCGGCCGTAGCTCTTAACCACTGCACCACCAGGACTTCTCTACTACTTTTCATTAAGCTTTTCCTCTGTGCCAGGCACTTTGCTATGTATCTATGTACATCAGCTCATTTCAAGTGCACACCAACCCCATGAAGTATGTTCTAGTATCATCCCTTTTTAAACGTTTGGAAACCGAGGCCCAGAGAAGATACGTAGCTTACCCAAGGTCACATGCTTACACGCTTAGTGGGTGGCAGAATGGGTATTTGAGTCCAGGTCTGCTTGTGAGAAGCTCAGATTCTCCACTATTCTTCCTTATTATCTTTCTGCTGCGATCTGCAAACGAATGCTCCTCCTTCCCGCCCACCCATGTTAATTCCTGAATGTGGTGGCCGCACTTTTCTTGGCGTGGCAGATCAGCTTCCTCTTCTGCATCACTTCTGATCTGTTGGTGGTGGAGTGCTGGGCTGAGGTCAAACTTGAGCCTGGGTAGAAAGTGGTGTTGGCAAACTCTGCACCCAGGCCCTCCCCTCTAAAGGGGATGCAAGATGCGGGCTTGCATCTTCTATGACATCTCCCACCAAGGGAAACCAGCCCGTGCATGGAAGGCCCTGATTATGTGCAGATGGGCAAGTCACCTGCACACATCAAGAAACATACCCTGGAGAGTCTCAGATGTTAGTTAGCGGATGCCAAGAACAAGCTCTTCTCAGTGCAAGAGTGAAGGGACCTTTTCTTGGGTGGAGCACTGAACCCATCAAAAGATGCTCACAAGACAGTCTAACTTTGAGGACTTGGTCCTGATGCTTCAGAAAGGCAATCAGAAAGGAAATTCAGCTGCCCTCACGTGGATACGGCATTTGCTTTTCTCATGTCAAACTGATAAACCCAATGGT
Organism: Trichechus manatus latirostris; assembly: GCF_000243295.1. NCBI lineage: Eukaryota > Metazoa > Chordata > Mammalia > Sirenia > Trichechidae > Trichechus > Trichechus manatus. Next base: position 11,532,768 of record NW_004443966.1, on the reverse strand, counting down.
CTGGCCTTGGGACAGGATGGGCCCAGCCTATCTACAAGTGGACTGTAAGTCCCACTAACCTAGCACACCAGCCCTTTTAGCTTCCCATTTATCCTTCCCCAAATGGAAATCAGGCCCGCGGTCAGATCCTTAGACCCAGCTCTGGGAGTTAATCAGGCATGTAATGCTTGTTAGCAGTAATGAATGTTCCTCACCGTAGTCCTTGTGCAGCTTCATGGGGAACGTGGTGGCCAGAACTGAAGATTTTTCCCTGAGCACGATCGTGACACTGCAGGAGCTCCAAAGCCTGTGTGTGTGTGTGCGTGCGCACACACACGCACGCGATGGGCGAGTAAAGCGTGTAATGGGTGTGTGGTCTGAGGCACGTATGCAACATGTATGGGATGTATGTCATTGTGTTGTGTGTATAGAGTGAGCCTATGAGGGGTGCGTGTCACATGCTTGATGCTAGATATGTATGCAGCACGTATGATGTGGGAGGCAGGTGTCTGCTGGACATATAATGTGAAGGCCTGCAATTTTGCATATGGCGTGTACGTCATGTGCGCATCACAGATGTGTGGCGTGTGTACATGAACTTGTGCCCGAATCTGTCGGTGTGTGTGTGCTTCAGTGTCTGAGGCTGGAGGACTTTGTCACCGTCAGGAGCAATAGATTGCCGAGAATTCCCATGACACTGGGCAGAATTATGATCCCGCTTAGCACTGAGATAACATTGCTTGGAGAAAGGATGGGTGAAAAATGTCCCCAGGAATAGAGAAGGGAATTCAGCTGGCTCAGCAGCAGAGGAGCTGGGGCTGGGGAGCCAGGGAACAATACTTGATTACAACTGAAAATCTCTTATCAGGAGGGAGAGGTCCAACAGAGGGGAAGGGGCTACTCAGCCTAGAGGAATGCAGGACAGAAGATATAGTCACGGGAAGCAGGAAGCCCCAGGAAGGCCTTTAATGCTGCTGTAGAGATTCCGGAAGAGGAAGTCTGGGAGGGAGGATGAAGCACGGATGTCCCCACGCGGCCACTACAGTGGAGACAGCTCATGAGCACTAAGAAATGTGCATGGGGAGGGGGCCGGGGTGGTTAGCCAGGGCCTAACTAGAATGTTTCCTGACATCTCTGGGTCTGGGACCCCCAGACAAAGATCCCCTGCCTCACTTGTCACAGAAGCACCTTTTTTTCACCTCTTTTCTTGCTCTGAAGAGGTTGGGTAACGTGACCATATCCCAATTGGGACACTTTTGAGACTAAACCAAAAAAAAAAAAAAAATCCAAACCAGTTGCCTTTGAGTTGATTCCAACTCATGGTAACCCCACATGGGTCAGAGTAGAACTGTGCTCCGTAGGGTTTTCAATGGCTGATTTTTCAGAAGTAAAAAGGGGCTATTAATAATTATGTTAGGACAGTGGGCAAAAACTGGGACTCTCCCAGGCACATGGGGATCTATGGTCACTCTGGGCTTGGGGGCAAGGATGAGTGGGTATGGAGAAAAATGCTTCATCCAGTGAACAAGGCCTGGCAGGGAAGACCTGGCACCCCACCAGCCCCTTGACCTTGAACATCTGAGTCCCGACTTCAGCCTCCATAGGTATCCTGCTGGGAAACATGGGCTTCTGGGAAACTGAGAAAAATCCAGCCTTCCCCAAAAATGCCCCAGATCATTTGAGAGCACCCAAAACAGTATGGTAATTCTATGTTCTTGCAGCCACTCTCCTCTAAGGCTCAGCCTCATTTAGTATCCCACTGTTTATTCAGACCTCAGGGAATCTTATCCACTATAGGAGAGATGGGGTTGGATCCCGAGCCCCCCAAATACCACCTCTGTCCCTCCTCTTTCTGTATCCTTGGATTCATTTGGAAGCATTTATCATTCGGCTGCTTAACTTGTGCATTGTGAAAATGGCATTATAACAATATCAGAGGAAGTGTTTAAAAAATAAAAATAAATCACCTCTAGTTCTTAGAAGCGAGGATGGCGAGACTTCGTCTCACATACTTCGAACGTGTTATCAGGAGGGACCAGTCCCTGGAGAAGGATATCACGCTTGGTAGAGTAGAGGGTCAGAGAGGAAGACCCTTAACAAGATGGATTGACACAGTGGCTGCAATAATGGGCTCAAGCATAACAACGATCATGAGGATGGCACAGGACCCGGCAGTGTTTCGTTCTGTTGTATACGGGGTCACTATGAGTCGGAACTGACTTGACGGCACCTAACAACAACAACAAATCCTACCATTGCTTGGTAAAGTAGAGGGTCAGTGAAAAAGAGGAAGACCCTCAGTGAGATGGATGGACACAGTGGCTGCAACAATGGGCTCAAACACAGCAAGGATTGTGATGATGGCCCCGGAGCAGGCAATGTTTCCATCTGTTGTATATAAGGTGGCTATGAGTCAGAACCAACTGGACAGCACCAAACAAAAACAGTCGTACCACCTTAACTTAGTAATTAATTTCATTTTCGTATAGTCCCTTCTGATCCTTGTCAGCACGCCTACAGTTTTATTGCATAGTTATCATACACATATAATTTTACATTCTCATTTTTTATTTCACGTTTTATCATAAGCATTTTTCCATGTTACATAGTTTTCATAAATATTTTAACTGGCTACATAATAGTTTGTTGAGTTTATATACCATAATTTACTGAACAATTCCCCTATTATTGAACATTTAGTTTGTTTTCCGTTTGGAGCTATTATAGATTATGTTGCAATGAATATCTCCACGCATATATAACACTTGTTATTTTTTGAATGATTGCCTTTGGATACAGTATTAGCAGTGGGATCACTCGATCAGAGTGAAGGAGCGTTTTTATAACCCTTGATGTAACGTGCCATATCGCTTTCCAGAATGGTCATTTCAATATGTTTGAATTATCAGTAATGTGTGCACCAGTTTTAACATTGTCGGTGCAAGTTACCATTTTTTTCCCCTAAATTGCTAATTTAGGGAGTAAAATTGGACCGCTATGTTACATTAATTTGCATTTATTGGCTTTCTGGCAAGGACAAACATTTTCTGTGTTACAAAATACATTTACTGGACACTTACTATCTACAAGACCTGTGCTCAGTGCATCGGGGGCTACAAAGATGAATAAGACAGGTCCCTGTCCTCAGGGAGCTCACAGTTCAGGATAACCAACCAAATGCATTGCTGTGCAGTCGATTCTGACTCATAGCCACCCTGCTGGAAAGAGTAGAACTGCTCCAAAGGGTTTCCAAGGCTGTAATCTTTACAGAAACAGAGTGCCACATCTTTCTCCCAAGGAGCAACTGGTGAGTTTGAACCACTGACCTTTCAGTTAGCACCCAAGTGCTTAACCACTGCACCACCAGGGCTCAGTTCAGGATAAACTCAAAACCCATTGCTGTCTAGTCAATTCCGACTCATAGCGACCCCATAGGGTTTCCAAGGCTGTAAATCTCTACGGGAGCCGACTGCCATGTCTTTCTCCCAAGGAGTGGCTGGTGGTTTCGAACTGCCTACCTTAACAGTCGATTGCTTTAACCACTGCACCACCAGGGCTCCTTCAGTTCAGGATAGGCGTGTACAATGGCTACCAGGAAGAGAAGCCTGGACTTAGGGACAGTAAGAGACATCTTCCTGGAGAAGGTGCCATTTGAGGTGGCCTGGAAGGCTGGGTGAGCTTTGAGCCCGAGGAGGGAGGAAGAGCAACCCATGCGGAGGTTATAGCCGAGAAAAGAATGACAGTGGGATGAGAACAATGAGAAATCCAGCTGCAAAGTGAGGCGCAGCCAGCAGGGGAAGCCTGCACCGTCAGGCAAGGAACTCTGGGTTTTAATCTGACCCTTGGAGGGACCAGGATCTCAGGCAGAGCTGGTTGGCTGGCTGGGCCTGGGGTGATGCTGTAGGCAAAGACTCAGGGAGACCCTGGTGGGTGCTCCGATACCACAGTCATCAGAACCCCTTGCGTTTGTGTGGTACCTCCATCCTTCCAGAGTGTTTCCACATTCTTGATCTTTTTTGACCCTGATATTCCTCCAGGACAGTTATCTTCATTGTCCCCATTTTACAGATGAGAAAGTTGAGGCCCGACTGTGTTAAGTGACTCATAGTAGGTCCCAGCTTAAGATACAGAGCCAGAACCCAAACCTGGGGTTTCTGACTCTAAGCTCAGTGCTCCTATTGGGGTCATGCAGGAGGGAGAGGAGGTTGTGGAGGATGCTGGTTCTCAACCCTGGCCATGCATCAGCAACATCGGGAGATTTGAAAAATACAGATTCTTGCCTCCTCCCACCCAAGACCTGCTCCATCTGACTCTTCCGGGGAGGGACCCAGGAAGCTGCATCTCCAAACTCTCTCTGGGTGGTTCTGAGCCACTGCCTGAGATTGTGACCCACTGAGATAGGGTGGGGAGACATGGGAGGTGGGTCCCCAATGGGGCAGAGGGTGGAGTTGGGGCTCCACCCAGGGGCAGATTATCCAATAGGCAAGGTAAGCACGGTGCTTACTTTGTTTACCAGATCATCTGTAGTGAACAATTTCACGTGTGTTTCACTACATCTTTTGAACCCACCGTTGATAAGTGCCTTGCTTAAATCCACCTAAAGTGATAAAGCTAAGATTTAAATGCAGGTCATCAGGCTCCAAATTCATTGCTGTCTCAATTATGGGTGCATTACATTGGACGAGTGTTTACGGAGGGCATACAGTGTGCAGAAGCCTCGGTTAGGGCTGGCAGTGAATAGAGATGATAAAGCCATGGTCCCCGACCAGCAGCATCAACATCACCTGGAGCTTGCTAGAAACGCAGACTCTCAGGCCCCACCCCAGACCTCCTACCTCAGAATCTGCAGTGTAACAAGACCCCCCCGGTGATTCTCTTGCACAATCAAGTTCAAAAGCCGAGTCTCTAGGTGGTGATACTCAGGCTGGCACACTTTAGAATCGCCTGGGAAGCTTTGGAGGCACAAAATCGCTGCCCAGGCCCCACCCCTAGAGAGCTGAATCGAGTGGTCTAGGATGGGGCCTGGCAATGACATTTTAAAAGCTCCCCAGATGACTAATGTGCAACCAAGGACCCACTGGTCCTGGAAGTCCTACCAGTACTGGTCAGGCCTCTCTCTCCTGACTCCCCGCCCTTTTCTCTCTCTGAGTATTCAGTGCCATGCTGCTGGGAGGTGGTGTTGTTACTTATTGTCTCAGGCTAATAGGTGGGTCAGAAAGGCTCCATTATTGTGGGATTTGGAGAGGTGGGTCCCCAGAGCCTGAGAAGCAGGGGCTGGGGGCTTGGGTCAGAAGCTTATGAACACTTTGTTAGCTCAGTCTGCCATATCTGGGGTGCTTGAAGGAGCTAAGAACAGGGCTAAGCACTGAGAGGCCTGCGGGGGCCTGCCTAGTCCCAGCCCTGAGGCCCACCCTCAACCATCCCCACAGCACTGCCCACCCATGGGTCTGGGAGGCAGCTTTCATTACCATTCTCTCTTTATAGATTGAGACATTGAAGCCTGGAGATGTTTAGGTTTTAGCTCAAGGCCACTTAAAAGCTAGGACTTGAACCCAGGCCTGACTCCACTGTACTCACCTAGTCCTCAGGGCAAAGACAGGAGACCCAGTGGACCCCCATTGCATCAAGCCCCTCCCATTTGAGCTTTCTCCACCCCAGCCCTCTCCTCTCCCCTCCACCGAAGGCTGACAGAGGGCCCAGGCCCCTGGGGCTGCTCAGCATGAGCTTCAACAAACCTAGCAAGGGTGGACCAGGAGTCAGCATGGAGCCAACCCCTCCCTGAGGTGGTGGCCAGCAGCCAGGGGACGGGGTGAGTGTGAGTGTGTGTGTGTGAGTGTGTGAGTGAGAGAGAGAGAGAGTGTGTGTGTGTAGGTGTGTATGTATGCGTGTTCTTCCTCTCTTGGGCACTAGCCCAAGTTTTGCATCTACTTGCAGAAGAGAGAGTTCAGTTTGGCCCAGATACAAACTCCCCAGTCACTGAACTGCTATCTTCATTTAGTTAACGTTCTTTCTGGGCAGACCTGGCTGGAATTCATCTTCATTATCCAGTGAGGGGGCTCACTCCAGGCCAGGCTTTGATCTGGGAGCTGCAGAAAATCACCTCTGGCAGATGAATTCCCCTGCAGGAGGCTGAATTACCACGAGGGGTCTGCAATAGTCCCCTCACCAACACACAAACACATACCCCACATTCCACCCAGACAGGTGCCCAGTCTGCCTCTGGAGCAAGGCCCAGCCCCCCTCTGGTCTTGCTCAGCTAAGCTCAGAGGGGCTGAGACTTCCCCTCTCCGCCCCCCTCGGTCCCCCCTGCGCAGTCCCAGCCCCTATAGCTAACACTGCAGAGCGCTTTACACCTGACGTTCATATGCTCCGAAGCCAGACCCGCCGGGGTTCAAACCCTGCCTTGGCCTCTTACACACTGTGTGACCTTGAGCCACAGTTTCCACATCTGCAAAATGGGCTGATCCCACCATCAGCCTCCAGCATTCTTAAGAGGATTCCAGGACATAATGCACGTTAGGGGCTGAGCACAGTGCCCAGCACTCAGTCAACAGCAGTGACCACCCTTACTTCTGAAGCAGATATTACCGCACTTGTCTCACTGATGGAGGTGCCCCTCACCAGCTGTGTCACCTCGGGAGTCACTTCTCTCCAAGCCTCGGGTCCTCTCTGTGAGGTCCGGACCGTAACACCCCCACCTCTGGGGGTTGCTGTGAGGGTCGGGTGAGATGAGATGCGTGGAAATGCCCGGAACCACAGAGGGCTGACCACAGGTACAGGATCCTGTAGATAGCAGCGGGGTTGCCCTTGCAGAGTGGATTTCTTCTGCAGCCCCGGAAGCACCCAGAGCACCCAATCTGTAAACTGAGTCATGGGGCATTTGATTCGGGCAACAGGAGGGCAGACACTGCTGAGTCAGCGAGATTCAAAGTCTGGCTCCCGCGTCTGTGCTCACTGCTCACCAGGAACAGTCCAACCCCAACCTGAGCCTCGCTGCCTCCCCACCCCACCCCCACCTTGCTTTTGCTGGTGAAGGCATCCCCTTCGTCCCAACCCTTTCCTGCCCTGGCCCCAGCCCGGCCCCCTCCATCCTGAGCCACCTCGGCAGCCCTTTCTGTCCCCCCCCAAAGCCTCCAGACTGGCCGTCCCCCACCACCCCAGCCCATTCTTGGCTGCTAGCCCGGCCACAGGCCTTTCTCCTCGGGTCATGCCCTGGCTGGTTTTAATCCTCTGTGATTGACTCTCTCTGTGCAGAGTAAGGACATTTGGTCTGAGCAACCAGCCGCTTCACCGCCATTGTCTGCCCTGGCGGCAGGGTCTATAATCCGGCCCATTGATTGGGCTGCTTTTCTTCTTTTGCGCACACTCCCAGGCACGCCGACCCCGCTTGGATTTGTGTGAACTCTGCAGTGAGGAAAGACAGAGGAGTCTTTTCGAAACCGGGGCTGCGAATCTTTGGGAAGCTTCTCCATCCAGAAAGGCCAGCTTGGAGAGATTCATAAAGTGCCTTACAAATCGGAACAAATGCCTTGTGTTCCCTGAGCATGGTGCCTTGGCTGGCTTCCTCACACCTGACCACCCATTAATCTGCCTTTTAACTGGGCCTGCATGTGGCCCTGGCACATGGTCACAGTCTGCAGTCCCAGCTAAGCCTGCTACAAACTGGTTCACCCTGTGGAGCCACGCTTAGTGGCTCTCATGGATACATCCCTGCTTCTTCCAGGCAGGCTCCAGCCCCAGGCACTGTGCTGACAGGCAGGGGACTGCAGTCTGGCCTTCAGGATCAGAGGCAGCTGCCCTGGCCTCTACCCAGAGGATGGGGAAGGCATAGGGTCCCCATCTGGGTTTTTCTCTGAGCCCAGGGGACCAGGAACTTCAAACAACACTTCCTAACCTGGAGTGCTTGGACTGGGGCCACAGTGGGATCATGAACTCCTTGAAATTATGTGCAAAATTGTATGCGTGTAAGTGTGTGTGGGGGGGGAGGGGTTGGTAGGAGACAGTCTACAGCTTTTATCAGGTATTTGAAAGACCTAACAGTGTGGTCAAAGCCTTAGGCTCGTGAGCATGACCATCAGCATTGGACGAGCGCCGAGTCATCCAAGTCCAAACCAAACGCGTTGTCAGCGAGTTGACCCCAGCTCATGACGACCCGTGTGCTACAGAGTGGGACTGCTCCACGGGGTTTTCTTGGCTGTCATCTTTACAGAAGCAGATCGCGAGGCCTTTCTTCCACGATGCTGCTGGGTGGGCTCAAACTGCCTCCTTAGATGCGGAGTACAAACCACTTGTGCCACCCCGGGCCCCACCCAGGTCAGCCCCCTCACCTCACAGGTGAGCCACGTGGGTGGAGGCCAAGTCGGCAGACATGGGGGGGACGGAGGCAGTAATCTAGGTGTGAAGTGATGGGGCCTGAACAAAGGCGAGGGTGGGCATGAGAGGAGGGGATACCCAGGAGTATGCGGGAAGCAGGGTCAACAGAATTTGGTGACCGATTAGTTACAGAGGGTGCAAACAGAGGCATCTAGAATGGACTCCAGGGTTCTGGCTGGGATTTGGGTGTCTAGGGGCTACCTCAGTGGTACCGGGATTGTTGTTGTTAGCTGCTGTCAAGCTGGTCCCCAACTCATGGGGATCCCGTGCACAACAGAACGAAACGCTGCCTAGTCCTGTGCCATCCCCGTGAGCAGTTGCAGATCAGACCATTGTGTTCCATAGTGTTTTCATTGGCTGAATTTGGGAAGTAGATTGCCAGGCCTTTCTTCCTAGTCTGTCTGAGTCTGGAAGCTCCACTGACACCTGTTCAGCGTCACAGCAACACCAAGCCTCCACTAACAGACGGGTGGTGGCTGTGCATGAGGTGCATTGGCTGGGAAGGGAACCCAGCTCTCCCACATGGAAGGCGAGAATTCTACCACTGAACCATCATTGCCCCCATGACACTGGGATTAGGAGGAGGAAGAGAAAAAGGGGAGGGAGGGAAGGAGGAAGAGGACAAGGAGGCAGAGAGGAGGGAAGAAGAGGAGGAAGAGAAGAAGGAAGGGGAAGGAGGAAGGAGGAGGAGGAGGAGAAAAATAAGCAGGGATATTTTTAAAATTGGATTGTCCTTTTATTTATTTTTTAAAATCTTGTCTCCACCATGAGCAAGGACAATCTGGAGTCATCAGTACTGGAAAATAGGCCCCAGCCCCAGGCGAACAGAAATTGGGCCACAGGCCCTTCTCGTCCCTTAGGTGGGTCTCCGTGTTGCACTGGGACCAGAAGGGGATATATTTATGCGGATGGTGAAGGGTGGGGGCACCGGCTCATAACTTGCTTCTGGGAGAAGAGGGACCGTAAGTCTGGACAGGCAGGGAGAGGGGCTCTGGGAAGTGTGGTTGGGAGAGAGACCACAGTCCAGTCCAGCCTCAGACAGATTGGGAGATTTGTCAAAGGTCACGCAGAGGACCCTGCCAGAGCCCACACCCAGGTCAGGGCGGGGCCTCTGCATCTCGGCCTCAGCACTTCCTCTCAGTCCTCAGGACAGTTTGCTCCTGTGCCTTGAGAAATGGCATCACGTCCACCATGAACCCCTGTTGTGGCACCTCTTCCTCCGGGTGGACCTAGCCCCATGCCAGGGCACAGGACTCGGTGACCGAAGTAGAGACTGGGTCCAGTCCCCACTTCCCTGCTCCACTGACATGCTTTTGCAATAAATATCCCACAGCACCCTACTTGGTGGCCCTAGAGAAAATAGTCAGCAGACCTGAGGCCCCTGCACCTGTCCAGGCTGCCTCTACCACGTCCAGGCCCCATGACGCCAGGCCTGGTCTGCAGGAAGGACCCTGCACTCAGCTAGCCGTGGCCCAGGACCAGGGTTGCACTCTGTTCTCGTTCAGGGGTCTTTATATCGGGCTTCTTGTTTGTCCCTGATCCTGAACCTTGCCCGTGCCTCCAGACCTACCCACCTGCCTGGCTAGTCCCAGCCTCCCCGTTTGCCATGGGCCCTGAATCCCGTCTCTCCCAATGCCAGCCCTTTCGTGGACGGTCTCCGCCGCCCCCACCCCCCAGCCTCATGGCCTCCTCTGACTCTGGAGAGACATTTTCCCTTTTTGCCAGAGACCACTTTGAACTTTGCAGCCTTGCGAGGGGAAGAAATAGTGAACAGAGAGCAGAAAGGAGCCCCTCACAGGTCCCTGTTTTCTCCCTGTCCGCTCTTCTCCCCTCCTCCTCCGTGTGGTTTTCCAACTCACAGCAGCTCACCTGGGTCTTAGTTCCACACTTCACTTTGCCCTTCCAGCTTTGAAGGGAGGGGCATCTGGGAACCTCTTCGGTGCCCTGAAGCTCTTTGAGAAAACCGATGCGGGCTTGAGGGCGGGCGCTGGCTGCTGAGTGTCCGTCTCCCTTGGACACAGTCACGGCCCTTCTCACAGATCCGGGGCAGCAAGGGGCTTGCAAGACCCCCCAGGCCAATCCCCCCTACTTTAGACTTTGTCTTGAGGGCAGCGTTATTGCTTTTCTTTCTTTCTTAACTTCAATGTGTATCATCTGTTCCCAAAGAAATTGTGAGCTTAGGGACCGTTAAAAATCCATTGCTGTCAAGTCAGTTCTGACTCATAGCAACCCTATAGGATAGAGTCAAACTGTCCCATAGGGTTTCCAAGGCTGTAATCTTTACAGAAGCCGACTGCCACATCTTTCTCCCACAGAGCTGGGTGAGTTCAAACCACTGACCTTTCGGTTAGCAGCTGAGTACTTAACCATTGTGCAACCAGGGCTCCTTAGGTTAGGGACAGAGTCGTTTTGTTTTTATTCCCCCAAGCATCTAAAACATAGCAAGTGCGTAATAAAGACTCATAAAAGTAAACAACGTTAGAGCTGGGTTTGAGTCCATCTTATCCAACCCCCTCATCTCACAATCAGGGAAAATGAGGCTCAGAGGAACATCTGACCTGCCCAAGAGTTCCTGATCCTGAGCCCATCCTTCCATTACACCTTTGTTGTTGATGGCTGATTGATGGATTGGTTGACTGATGACAACAACTCAAGAGGAGCAAGAGAGGTAGCCATGGGGGGATCCCAAGGGTTGTCCCTCTAGGGTCCTACACCAATTTCCTGGGGGATCTTGGGAAGTTGCTGGTACTCCAGCGTCCCCCTGAATGGTGTCAGGAGCCAACACCACTGCCTCTGGTGGCACTTGAATTCTTAGAGGTGTCCCCAGGGGTGAGGCAACTGGGACCAGCCAGCATGGAGTCCCTCTATTTCTTCCAACCTGATGCGCCTCTCCCCTCAGACATTTCCTGGGGAGGAAGAAGGCCGTAATGAGTGAAGTGGGGAGACATGCTGCAGATCCCAGGCATTAAACAGTACATTTTTATTGCAGGTGACAGAAACCCAACTTAAGGTGGCCTAGGCAGGAAAGGGGATTTCGTGCCTCTTACAACTAAAAGAACGGAGGTAAATATTGCTTTGGACGCAGCTGCCCCTGTTTTCCTTTGTGTTGGCTTCACTCTCGAGTGTTCTCTTCCCGAGTAACAGCAGAAATGGGCACCAGCACTCCAGGTCCACAATCTCCCAGCCTAACAGCCCCAGTGGAAAAAGAGCACCTTTTTACAGAATTATTCCAGCCAAGTCCCAGGATTGAGTCTCATTGGCTTGGTTGGGTCACATGCCCATCCCAGAACCAGTCACTGTGACCAGGGGAATGGAATGCTCTGATTGGCCAGGCTCCAACCATGTGCCCTCCCTCTGGGACCAATGTTGGGATCAGCCCCACCCATTCCACATGGCCTGCACGTGGGGCAGGGATAGTTCCCCTCAGGAAAATCAGGTGCTTTTGTGCTGACAAAAAAACTGCTTCCTGTTACCCCCTCCCCATTTTAGTTCCATCACAACTGCACCTTGGTTTGGTGGCATGGCCTGGTGTAGAATGGGCGGGTAAAAGATCGAGAGAGAGGGATAGCCGTGGAAATGTCCTAAATTGTGAAGCCAGAAGGAGGTAAGTTTGTTGGGGGATAAAAGTGTCTGGATAACTCACATTTGTCTCTCGATCCCCGGAGGGATTAAGACCTGATGCATATAAAGTTTGTCACATCCGTTGTGTCCTTATTAATCCTCATAAGAGTGTTGTAAGACAGGAAGAGAAAACTGAGGTGCAGAGCGAGGTAACATGCCCAAGGTCACCCAGCAAACCAGTGTAGGTCCAAGTACTGGAACCCAGTTCTCAATCCCAGGCTCTTGGCATTGTGCCATTCTTGAACATGGGCCGAGGCCCCTATGGAGCTGGTCTAGGGGTGGCTGCGAGGCCGAGGGGGTTTGTCAGGCCCCTCCACTCTCAGCAATGCCCAAGGGCCCGGAGCAGTCGCCTGTGCTGCCCCTGGGGAAGGGAGGACAAAACTGGCTTGAGACCGACTCAGTCCGCAGGAGGTGGGGGCAACCTCCTGCAAATGAAATATTCATGGTGGTTATTGATCAAGTTTTATTGGAATAAAAATACGGTTGCTGAATACATTTATTTTCCCTGGTTCCTTTCAACCCCCTTCCCTCCCTGAGTGATTTGATTTGGAGGCCGGGGAAGTTTTTTTTTCCAAGTAAATCAGACTTAGGTCAGCAGAATAAGGATATCATGTCAGGATCGGTGCTTGGCAAGAGAGGAGCCCAGCCTGGGGGCTGTGGGAGGCCTCTGGGATGCTGAGGGCTGGGGCCGGGGGCTGGGGCAGTGAGGGACAAAGAGGAAAGGGGTCAGTTCTCCTCGTTGGGTTCACAGCCACGTGCCTGTCCCCCAAACCATTCACAGACACACGGGCTTTCCCCCTCTCTCCTCCTCCCGTCTTCTCCTAGTTAATGAGGTGACGACCAGGCCAACGTTTGGATTCCCACAGGCCTGGAGTTGTGGTGATGGTGTCCGGGTCTCATTGCGGTGCCGCCCTCCACCTTCCGCTGCTGGGACTCCATCTAGGGACAAACTCGGGCCCCTCTGACTCGCTGCCCTCTCTGCTTACCGTCTAGCCTGTCAGCGTTTTTCTTCCTCAGTTTGCCTCTCCTCTCCGTCTCTACAGATCTCCGTTTCTCTTTGTTATCTTTCTCAGCCTCTCTCTGGAAGGCCCGTGTCTCTCCGAATACGTCTCTTGGCCTGAGCACCTCTTTAGCTCTGGATCTCTGCCTGGCTCTGTCTGTAAATGTCTCTTTGTCTCTCTAACCTCACATTCAGAACTGTTCCACAACTCTACACACACACACTCACACAGTCTCACACACACACTTTAACACACTTCCTCACACAGTCTCACACTCCCACACACTCTGACACACTCACATACACATTCTCACCCACCATTCACACTCCTACACATATGTAAGCACTTCTTCTCACACCCTCTTACACGTACTTGCAGAGTTTCACACTGATACATGGGCAGCTGGCTGACTCAGTGGATGGAACCAGGGCCCTCTGCCTCTACTCCCTGCCCTGGGGCTCACCCACCACTCTGCACCCACCCCACCAACACCATGGGGTAGCTCTGAGGCCAGCTCGGCCCTGGGCCACCTGTGGGCCACCATCTTGTTTCACAGGGAGGGGTCAGAGGCGAGGGTATGGAGCACAGACACAGCTGTCTCTTCTGCAGGGCACGGTGGAATGAGGTGGAAGGACTCTCTAGACTGGGCAGTGCTACCTGGATAGTCCCTGCCCTGCTCAGTCACTGAAGTGAGATGGGTGCTTCACACAACCCCCAAGACTGCCAAGCACCCCAGGGAGACAGACGTTCCTGTACAGCCAAGCCTGGCCTCTCAGGCTTTCTGCCGCTGACCGCTGCCTCCGAGACCCGGCCAGCCTTTCCCTCAGGAGGCCCTGCTTCCCTGAGGCCTGGGAGACCCTCGCCAGGTCTTAAAGGCCCTGCTGGAGTGGGCATTGTGTCAGCTGTGGCTCCATGGGGCTGCTTCTTTCCTCTCCCTGGTCTCTTCCAGCCCATCCCCAGCACACATAGCCCGGCCTCCTTCCCTCTCAACCTTCACCTCTTCCAGCCCACCCCCAGCACGCACAGCCTACCCACTTCCCTCTCAACCTTCATCTCTTCCGGCCCACCCCTTCCCTCTCAATCTTCACCAGCCTCAGCTGCTTTTTGTTTCAATGCCTCCTGGCTCCTCTCCCAGACAAGTATGAGTGTCAGGCTCCTTTACCTGCCTGGAACATCTCTCCTTCCCCGAAAACTTCTGAAGTCTTCTCTCCAAGGGCCTATCTCTCGTCTCTCTTTCTTCCTGGGCTTTGAGTCCCGTCACCCTGAATCAGGCTCCTGGCCTTCCTGCGCCCTGTATCCTCGCTGACAAGTCGCCCCCCACCCCTAGTGTGTACGATGCCCCGCTTTCCTCATGCCTGGCACCCGACACTCTCTTCGGGGTACCTTTCTTTGCATGTACCTGCCCATCAGGCTTGCCAGGTCTGGAGTCACTTCTGTGCCTGGGACAAAGACAGCAGCAAAAATACCCTCTGGGCTTCAGCTCCACAGGCCCCTCCAGCCAGTGAAGCCTGTGAGTACCAGGGAGGAGGGTGTGATCCTCAGACACTAGAGAACAAACACCTCCTGCGGGAGGACCCGTGTGAGGGAGGAAGAGTGGGTCAGGCCAGGAGAGTCAGAGGGCCCTGGGGCGGCGATGGTTGGAGAACCAGCTTCATCTGAGAGGAAAGATGATGGTCAGCCAGCCCTGGCCCGGATCGGGCGTCTTCACTTTCCTACCTGCGTGACTTGAGCAAGTCCCCTAGTGTTCCTGAGTGTCAGTCTCCCATTGTGGAAAATGGGTGCACGGGACAGTAGGGGCTTCAGTGCTAGACTTTTCCCCATCCATGCAGGAGACCCGGGTTTGACTCCCGGCCAGTGTGTCTCATGCACAGCCACCACCCATCTGTCAGCGGAGGCTTGCATGTTGCTGTGATGCTGAACAGGTTTTAGCAGAGGTTCCAGACTAAGACAGACTAGGAAGAAAGGTCTGGTGGTGTACTTCTGAAAATCAGCCAATGAAAACCCTGTGGATCACAACAGTCGGATCCGCACTGACGGGGACGGCGCAGGACCAGGCAGTGTTTCGTTCAGTCGTGCATGGGGCCGCCATGAGTTGAGGGCTGACGCCGGCAGATAACGCCAACAGCCTGCACTGAGCTGCTCACGTATGAAGCGTGCTTGGTCCGCAGATGGTGCTCAGGTAATGACAGTCGCTGTTGTCACCCTCCTTAGCACCCTCATCCCAAGGATTCTTAGGCACTGGCAATTCCCTGAGGTGGCACTGAGGCCACCCGTCAGTCCAGCCATCTCTGCCAGGCCTGACATGGGGCTGTGGGCAGATGACAGCTCCATCTCAGTAATGATGGGCCTGGCTGGTGAGCCCTCCCCTCCCCCGTCCCCCTGCCGCTGACGGTAATTTAATCAACGGTGCTCACACTGGCAGCGCCTCTCCAGCTTAACTCGGGAGATAAATAAATAACCACCGTCCAGCATCCCTGTAATTAGGAGTTTGGCTCAGCCCTGAGTCAGGTGACCGTGAGGGAAGCAGAGGGAGCTGGGGACTCTCCCCTGTTGAAGGTGCCAGAGGAGAGACTTGGCCCCTGCCCCAGCTACATCACCTTTGGGACAAGTTCCTGTCTCCGTGGGCATCCCTCTACCTGTTCGAAGGGAGCAGATAATTAAGCCAGAGTAGTGACTCATTCATGGCTAATTCCTGCAGTGTTGAAATGAATCTACATTCCTGTACAAAGAAAAAAAAAAAACGCTTAAATATTTAAATATAAATAAAACCTCAAATACTTGTATAGCACTTACTATGTGCTAGACACTCTTGTAGGCTCTGTACAAATAATAACTCATTTAAACTTGTCGTTTTTGAAGGTGATATTTCGCTGTCAGCTTGAATTTGTAGCTGGAAGCTTTGCAAAAGAAGGCAGTTTGGATCAGAGACAATTTGTCAATGTTGCAGGTTGTCAAGGGCGTTGCTAAGAGTCACTGTGTTTAAATCTTGTTTAACTCCTTGCTTCCGGAGAAAGCATGGGATGGATGGGAAGGAGATTCTTTTTTTAGACTAGAATAAGAAATGACTTTGCTTTAATTGGAAAATTCAGGGTTGTGATTCTGCACTCAGATAATACATCTTTGAACCATGTAAATGAGACAGCCTGCTGCTCTCTGGTGGCAACGTACAGATATTGTAGGGAAAGTTCTGAAAAGGAAGATTATCCTGAGGACCTGGAGTCAAGGGGGTGCAGCAAATAACTGACTATAATTGATCATTAAAAAAAGAACACCTGGGGAGTGATACACTCACAACAAGATTGACCGTATGTTGATGATTGTTGAAGTTGGGTAGAAGTGTTTTTTATTTTTTTGGTTGTTGTTAAATAGAAGGAAAAGATAATTCTATAAATAAACACTAAATTCTTTTTTCTATCCCATTCTATTATTTAAAGCCTGGAAATGTTGAAGGATCCACCTCCCAGCAGCTGCCTCCTATCAAAGGAGAAGAGTCTCCCGCCCAGCCACCTCATGTTGGTGGGCTCCATGTCCGAGACTCCGCCCTCCCCCCCATCACACAACAGCTTAGGGAAAGAAGATCCTGGTGAACAGAGCTTCAGGGCCAGGGAAAAGGTGGGATCTTCCCACTGTCCTCTTAGGCTGTATCCCACTGGCCATCTTTGCAGTCCCCAGGGTTCCTAGCACAACACCTCTCCACAGTAGGTGTTTGCTTTCCATGTGATGAATAAATGCATCTGCTTTCCTGCTGATCTGCTTTCCTAGATTTAACCAACATTTGCTGAGCCCCTACTCTGTTCCAGGTACTGTGTTGGGCACTTCCTATGTGTGTTCTCATTCAATCTTCTGGGGTAGAACCCTTGTTCCCATTTTACAGATGAAGAAACTGATGTCTGCTCCATCATATTACCACTTTTATGACTCTCTTCCCCACCAGATTGTGAGTTCCTTGTCCCTGGATTGTTTTATTTTTCATCTTTATTTCTCCACCACCCTATAACAGTGACTATTCAATGACTGTTGAATGAATGATTACCATTCAACAAGAGGTTATATGACTTATCCAGGTCATACAGTGGCAGAGACTAGATTCAAATCTAGCCCAGAGCATCTTTCTCAGCACCACTGCCCAAGGATACTCAACCTCCTCCAGTAATAGCTTGGCAGCTTCTAAGCTCATACCAGTTGACTGACGACCACTACAAACCAAAACCAAACCCATTGCCGTCGGGTAGATCCCAACTCATAGCCATCTTCTAGGACAGAGTAGAACTGCCCCATAGGGTTTCCAAGGAGCAGCTGGTGGATTCAAACTGCCGACCATTTGGTTAGCAGCCAAGCCCTTAACCACTGTGCCACCAGGGCTCCGATGACCACTGCAGAAGTAACTAATTCACAAAGGCTGGTGAGGGGAGGGGAGGGTGTCTCTTCCCAACTCGATATTCTGGTACTTCATGTTGGTAGCCTGAAATTGACTATGGTAGAAATATTTACACCATGGAAATTGGCAAACACTAGAAACCAGGGCACTATTTTTCTGAAGAGCTGGTTGTTAGGCATCTTTACCAGTGCACCACTTATTAGCAGACAGCCACTCTCTTCTGGAGCAGGGAGCTCCTGGAGTTAAAGGTGAGCATGAAATGTGAGTGGCCATGCGGTTACCTTCACGGGGGAGGGCTGTTAGACCTCAGAAGGCATCGCCTACCACTTGCTACAAAGAGCCATGTTGCTGATAGGAAGTTCATGAGGAAGAAAGAAGAGAATTCCCGGCTGGTCTGGGACCCTTGCCTATCACATGACTTGGCATCTCTACGTTGGGGAGTGGGGCGGGGGTGGAAGGATGCTCTTTGTCCCTGGGAGATGCCTCCCCAGAACCACTAATGAGTAATGGGCAACCCCAGTTCTTGCTCCTGAGGTGCCCAGGGAATCTCAGGGCAGTTTTTGGTGACTATCGCTCTCCCTCCTGGATGGTCCTTCCAAATGGTCTTTCTAAGGCTTCCTGGCTGGGGGTTCTGGGGCAGACTCTTAGCAGGTAGCTGTTTCACATAACCGTATCTCATTTAGCACTAGAAGGAGCCACACTATGAGGCAGATATGATATTCCTCCATGACAGATATTGGGTGGCAAACACCATAGCCATTCCCAACCCTCTCTCACCTTGTTGCCTCCCTCTGTAGAGGCTGGAGACTCAGATACTTGCTTTTCCAGCCTGCTTTGCAACTAGAATGGGTCCCTGGGTGGCACAGTTCAGCACTCAGCTACTAACATAAAGGCTGGCTATTCAAATCCACCCGGAGACATCGCAGAAGAAAGCCCTGGCAATCTACTTCTGAAAGGTCACGGCCATTGAAAACCCTATGGATCACAGTTCTATTCTGAAGCACATGGGGTGTCCATGAGTTGGAATTGATTCGATGGCAGTGGGTTTGATTTTGTGGTTTTGTGTCTAGGGGTGGACATGAGGCCCAGTTCTGGCCAGTAAGTTATAAGAGGGCATTATCTGGGGAGTGTTTTAAAAAGATATGCTTTCCTAATAAAAGAGACAGATGTAGAGGGCACCATCAGTTTTCCCATCTTCCTGCTTTGAATGATTCCTGGAGCTGTGGCAGCCATCTTGTGACCTTGAGGTGACCAGCAGGAGGACAAAAAAGCAGCAGATTAACATTGAGTAGAAGAAACGTAGAAAGGGTCTGCGTCCTTGTGGCATTGTTGAGACAGTGTTCCTGCCCTGCCTCCCTGCTGATGTCCTGTATCATGAGAATGTCTTTATTAAATGCCTTTATTGCTTAGGCCACTGTTAGTGAGTTAATCTGTTATCGCAGGTGAAAGCAGTGCCCGGCACAGAGAAAGCACTCAGGAAATGGAGGCTCCCTCTGGGTCCCCCAGGACTCAGGACTGTGGGTGTCAATTTGCCATGTTGATACTGAGAGGAGTGGTGAAATCTGAAGACTGGGATGTAGGGGAGGCCTTAGTTCTGAAGGCCCCGCAGGGTAATTAGAGGAAATCAAGCATGGAGCTGGGGTGGGAGGGGGA
Organism: Trichechus manatus latirostris; assembly: GCF_000243295.1. Lineage (NCBI taxonomy): Eukaryota > Metazoa > Chordata > Mammalia > Sirenia > Trichechidae > Trichechus > Trichechus manatus. The sequence continues at coordinate 11,513,763 of NW_004443966.1, read as the reverse complement.
TGCCAAGAACAGACAGAGGGCTGGCTCACCAAGGCCACACTGGGCACGCCAAGGTTCCCTGCCTGATGACAGGTCCCGTGGTTGGGACAGGTATAAGATGGAACCTGCCCTGCTCTCCAGTTACCCCCAGCTTAGCTAGCACACTTACTGCCCCCGTGTGGATGGGAAAGAGTGTGGAGGCCAACGACTTGAGGCCCAGCCCCAGCTTTGCGATGACCCAGTCGGCTGTCTTGGGCAAGACCCTGCCCCTCTATGGGCCTCAGTTTCCTCATCACAGGGCAGGAGAAGCGAATCACCAAGGTGCTTACCACAAAAGGCACAGTAAAATGGAAGTTAATCTCCACCCACTGACTGAATTCTAAACAAATTCTAAACACAGCGCAATCCCACTGGCTGGTTGAAGCTAAAGACAACCAGTTGCGGTCAAGTCGATTCTGGCTCATGGCGACCCCATGTGTGTCAGAGTAGAACTGCACTCCACAGGGTTTTCAATGGCTGAGTTTTTGGAAGTAAATAGCCAGGGCTTTCTTCTGAGGCACTTCTCGGTGGACTCAAACCTCCAACCTTCTGTCGGCAGCCAAGTGCGTTAACTGTTTGCACCAGAACCCCCTGCTCCAGGGCTGGCCTGTTGCCAGCCGCCTTCTGTGCCTCCTTAGGGAAGCTGGAGAGGGCTGGGGTGGCTGCTTCCAGGTGGCTCTAGCAGCTGTGGTGGCTGTGACTGCTGGGATGGGGTAGAGTGAGGTGACCAGGTGCCTCTGGGCCCAGTTGAGGGCTCGTTGGCACAACCAAGATGACAGCCATGTCTGCCCTACGTGTGTTTTCTTATTTGTTCCCAGCAGGAAATCGATGATGTCAGAAACTGTGGGATAACTCTGCAGCCCCAATCAATAGACCCTGATTAATTCAGTCGTGGCCATTGGGCAAATTTGCTGCATCATAATTAGAATTATTAATTAAAAATAGGAAATCGATCAACACAAATTAAGCAAGGGAGGAGTCAGTCGGTCCGCTTTGACATTGCTTGGGCAGGCGCTTGAGAATGCATGCACCCACTCAGCTAGCTCGAGCTTCAGGGTCCAACATCCTGTGTGACCCAGACCCCTCCCGACTGCGGAAGTCCAGCCTCCAGGCCCTGCTCACCAGGGAGCAGAGAGACCCCAGGCACGTCTCTCTCAATCCCCTTATTTTTTAACATGGAATAAAGTAAGACCTTGGGGAGAACATTATCCCACTACTCTCTCAGAGAATGCTGGTTATTTTTCATTCTCTGTTCGCACGCATACACCGTTTTATCATTGCAGTGTGTACCCACAGAGTGCAATAGTGTGTGCTTTTTAGTCGGCACCGTGAATAATCACTCTTTCATATTGGCACCTAATGACCATTCTGAATGACTGCATCATGTTCCACGGACTTACCATAATTTGCCTACCCAGTTCCCTATTGTTGGCCGTTTAGGTTGCGCGGTAACAATAACAGCTAAATTCATTGGGTGTCAACTCTCAATGTGGTCTTCACACTATAGGCTTTCTGTGCGTTATTTCGTCCAATCCTAACAACCATCCTACAAAGTAGGTTCCATTATTATCTCCATTTTACAGATGGGGAAAATGAGACTCAGAGGACTCATCCAAGTCCTTGTGACTTGTCTAAGATCGCATGAGGCTTGTAGGAGGTGGGGCTTATAAGACACAAGCGTTCTTGAACAAGCCCCGTGCTGTTCTGCCTCCAGTTTCCTTACATGTAGATGAAAGATGGCCGTGCACAACTGCCTGCATTTTGCTTTTATTTCTTCACCAAATGTCATTTTCACAGACAAGGAAACTAAGGTCTGAAGGGATGAAGTGATTTGGTCCAAGTGCCACAGCTGGCAAGGATATATCCGGGAAGGGAACCAGGGCTCCTGACCACCCCCCAAGTCAGGGCCCTTTGCACCCGCCTGCCCTAAGCCACCTTCCTCCTGTGTCCCCTCCTTGTCTTCTGGCAGCCCGTGGCGTATTCGGTATTCTTGGCCAACATCGTAATTCAAAGGCATCAATTCTACTTTGGGCTTCCGTATTCATTGTCCAGCTTTCACGTGCATGTGAGGCAGTTGAAAATACCATGGCTTGGCCAGGCGCACCTTAGTCCTCAAAGTGACATCTTTGCTTTTTAACACTTTAAAGAGGTCTTGTGCAGCAGATTTGCCCAGGGCAATATGTTGTTTGATTTCTTGACTCCTGCTTCCATGGTTGTTGATTGTAGATCCAAGTAAAATGAAATCCTTGACAACTTCAGTCTTTTCTCTGTTTATCATGATGTTGCTTATTGGTCCAGCAGTGAGGATTTTTACTTCCTTTATGTTGAGCTGTAATCCACACTGAAGGCTGTAGTGTTTGATCTTCCTCAGTAAGTGCTTCAAGTCCTCTTCACTTTCAGCAAGCAAGGTTGTGGGTCATTTGCATATCGCAGGTTGTTAATGAGTCTTCCCTGCTCCTTCTGGAAACCCTGGTGGTGTCATGGTTAAGGGCTACATCTGCTAACCAAAAGGTCGGCAGTTCGAATCCACCAGGTGCTCCTTGGAAACTCTGTGGGGCAGTTCTACTCTGTATTATAGGGTTGGTATGAGTTGGAATCGACTTGATGGCAACAGGTTTGGTTTTTCTGGCTGCTCCGTCTAGACGCCTTGAAGCACACCCGCATCTCATGCCCGTGAGTGTGGCTGCCACAGAGATCCTGCATAAGCACTTACAGTCTAGCCAGGAAATTCCCTCCCTTTCCCTCCTGCCCCACCCCAACAGCCCCCAGCTTCTAAGCGGGAACAATCTGACCATGTCCTTGAGGGTGGTGCTCTCAATCTTTATTCCACTGAGATGCAATGACATATATGCTGTTCACATGGGCTGTGGCCCGAATAAGTTGGCTGCGGGTTATGGGCCACCTTGGCGACTCCTGGTGGTGGCACCCCACCCTTTCTTCCCCACTTAAGAAAACATCTAGGAATGCAAGCATAGAGAGGGAAGTTATCATGCCCTTATAACCTTGACTCTTCCCTTATTTGGGATAAAAAGTGAATTATTCACCAGCTTTGTACTGGATGAGCGACAGTCACTTCCAACTTTACACTGTGTACAACACACAGAACCAACGAGAATAGCTGCCCTGAAAAATACAGTCTGTTCTGCGCTTATATCAGAAGTTATTTTCTAAAACCTCTGCAGCTTAGGACTAAGCCTTTAAGGGCTCCTTTTTTGTATTTGCTTTTTCTTTATTTAAAACCAGTTGCTGTTGAGTCAATTCTGACACATGGCGCTCCCCTGTATGTATCAGAGTAGAACTATGTTCCATAGGGTTTTCAATGGCTGTTTTTTGGAGGTAGATCACCAGGCCCTTCTTTTGAGGCACCTTTAGGTGGACTTGAACCTCCAACCTTTGGGTTAGCAGCCAAGGGCATTAACTGTTTGCACCACCCATTGACTCTTTTGTTTTAAAGGCCAAATGTGGCCCAACATATTCACTCACTAGATTCAGCTGCTGCGACCTCTGCTTTTGAAATGCTCCCCACCACCAACATCACCACTTTCTTTCACTGAAAGACACCCCTCTTCCCAGGAAAGAGTTGCTGGGTCTTGGGGAAGGCAGTAGCGGGTCTTGAGTTACAGATCTGAACTTGACCAACGGAGTATCTAGCCCCACTGCTCACATCTTCACCCCATCTCTGCCTCTCTCTTCCCACCCCCACAATTTGAAGTCCCCCAGCCACTGGGAAGGGACCTCCAAGGACATTGTCTCATCTCAGAACAAGCTACCTGCCCCCCCCCCCCCCCCCCCCCCCCCCCCCCCGCCGCCACAGCTTCCAGGAAGCATCATTAAGGGACCAGTCTTCCCTCCTCAGGTAATTTACAGCACTTGTGTGCCGCAAAAAAAGTTAGTTTGTAGTGTTCACTAACCAACTTAATTACCACAAGCCTCCTTCTGAAGATCGTTCCAGCTAGTTGAGTATTAATCTGTAATTCAAAGAGTCCCCAGGCACAGATTGCAAGATCTTGTACACGCAAGTAATTAAGACCATAAGTAAACCGACTCCAAAGAACCAGGAATTTTCTCCCAGAACATCAGAGCAAAAAGCTCTTGTGAACTTCAGGTTAAGCTGCTTTCCTCCCCACCAGTCTCCCAGCTCACCTGGCAGGCCAGGCTGGGACAAGAGTTCAGGTCTCACTACTGCATGGATTCTAGAACAGGGGATGTTGTTCTATAGAGGCAGGATGATATCGTGGGAAGAGCACTGGACTGGGAGTCCAGAGATCTAGTTTCTAGGCCATGTAACTCTTCTACCTTGGACAAGTCACTGGCCCTCTCTTGCATTCTCATCAATAAAAGAAGAGAGTTGGACCAGACTGTAAGCCCTGCGGGGCAGGGATCTTGCGGGGGTGTGTGTGTGTGTGTGTGTGTGTGTG
>NW_004443966.1:11478904-11509227 GCF_000243295.1 Trichechus manatus latirostris | reverse complement strand
GTGTGTGTGTGTGTGTGTGTGTGTGTGTGTGTGTGTGTGTGTGTGTGTTGAGTGAATTGGTGCTTGTCCACTTGTGCTCTGAAGGAAGTTTTTTTTTTTTTTTTAATTGTGATTTAGGTGAAAGTTTACAGGGCAAATCAGTTTCTCATTCAACACATTGTTTTGTGACATTGGTTGCAATCCCCCCAATGAGTCAACACTCTCCCCTTCCTCACCCCGGGTTCCCCATTTCCATCGTCCATTTTTCCTGTCTCTGAAGGAGGGTTTGAAGGAAGAACCAGGCAGACAGGATTCAGGGACCCCTCTCTTATCCCTACCTCTGCTACAACCAGAATAGCTCTCCTTTTATTGGTCTTATATTTGGGGTTCTACATAAGGTTTCATTTGAAGAAAGGGTTCCTCTGATTTACAAAATATTAATAATTGAAAACCACTGTCTTCAGTGATGTGTGTGGTCCCTGTCACCTCTACGGCCTCTGAGGTTATGGCCCTGTGTCACCCCGTGCCCTCGTTCTGCACGGTGGACCTGCCTCTCTCTATACATCCTCCTTGGAAGTGACAGGAAGAAGCACTGCTGAAGGGAACTGGAGACCTTGACAACTATGTCGTGAGCTTCCTGCGGCCAGGGGCCGTATATACGGTTCATGTTGTATTTATGCTTCTTCCCAACACCCACCCTCTGCCCTGCCCCTTTCCCAGCTGCTACCGTGCCTGAAGAAGGGCCGCCCGTTCAGCAGGTGGGCAGTAAGTAATTGTTAACGGGGTGAAGGGGTAGTGAAAGGGCACTTGGTGTGCCATGATTTTGTGTGAGGTTTACCTTAGCGTGGGTGCTTGGAAACCATCCAGCTTTTCCCTAACAAGGAGAACCGTAGCAGGCAATCAGAATACAAGATTTGGGGATGGTCCCAAGAAGCGTGGGCTTGTTATTGCTTGAGGTTAAACTTTGCCTAAGCCACACGCTGATAATGATGAGTTAACTCTGCCTTTAACGTGGAGGAGGCAGCCAGGCCTGGCAGAAGTGCCCGGTGACCCTCCTGGGCTGACCCATAAGCCTTCCTAAGTTAGCACGCTCAGGGCTGGCACTCCAGAGCCCTCAGCCCCAGGCAGGTCAGCGGTGTGCAGCCTCCAAATGAGAACGTGAGTTAACCTTGCTGATAGCCACTGCATCAGAGAGGAAGATTCCAGCCAGGCTGGTAGAAAGAATGCGGTCACGTGCGCCCTCTGGGGTGGGAAGAGCGAGCGGGCTTGTGTGTGTTTGCAAGGCTGCATCAGCAGGCTCCATTTCCTCTGCCTCAGGGAAAGCATGAAGCCCCTCCCCTGCTGTGTGTCCACATGCACAGAGTCCCCCTTTCTTGGAGACCTGAGAGGCTGCTGGTGGGGAGATGTCCTTGGCTGTCTCCCAGCCCGGGAGCCCACCTCTCTGTGTTCACTGCTCTTGCCTTTAGAAAGGGTTTTTATGTACAGGTTATTTAACGTTATTCAGATATCTTATTCCTGGGATATAGACTGGAACAAAAAGCAGAATGACAACAGCAATTAATTTTCCTGTCGAGGATGCCAGCAGCAGAGAGAGCCAGACAGCTCAGCAGAACACCAAGATTTTTGAATTCACAGCCCTGGAGTCTCTGGGCTGTCCGGGGCCCATCATAAATCATGCCAGCTTTGGCGCTCAGCTGCGCATGGAGGAGAGCGGGGAAGGAAAGCTTATGTACTCTCTGGACCTCGATGCTTGGCCCTTCCAATCAGGGATGAAATGGAAATAAAGGCATTTGTTTGGCCCCTGTCACCTCTCTCCCAGAGCTCTGGGCCTGCCCGGGAGGGGACAGCAGGAGCATTGCTTCAGCTCTGTGGGCTCAGAGAACTCAGGGGGAAGCCTGGTGCTTGAGTGCAGAGAACATTAGAGCTGGCAGGAACCAAGCCTCATCCTTCATTTTAGAGATGTGGAAACCGTGGTCCAGTTGCCTGAGACTCTGTGGCTGAATAGTGATAGAGCAAATACTAGAAGCCCAGTCTCTTGACTCCCGGTCCAGCTTCTCCCACTGCCCCAGCCTGCCTTCCCTCCTCCCTCACAGTGATAATAAAATGTGTGTGTGATTCTCCTCCTCATCCTTACCCCACTTACATCTCTGTGAGGTCAGACCTTGAGGACTCTATTTTGCAGTAATGAATTCTGAGGCTCAGAGAGGCTACATACCAACCATCACACAGTGCCACGGGTTAGCAGGCTCTCTGCCATCCAAGAGTTCATCTTGGTCTTGCAACCATCTGGTGGACAGATTTCAGTATACCCGTTTTCCACCAGAGAAAACTGAAGCTTGGGGAAGTGAAGTGACTTTCCCAAGGTCACACAGCTCATCAGTGGTCGAGGTGGACTTGAGCCCAGCTACTCTGCACTATGTCAAGAGATCAGTGGCAAAGCCGGGACTAGAACATGGTCCCTGCCACTCAGCTCACCAACCCATTATGCTCTCCCATGAGGACCCCATTCCTCTGACTCAGTGAGGGAGGCCCTCAGCTCAGTGAGTACAAATGACACCATACCATCCTTTCCATTTAGGGATGCTTCAATGCCCACCTCCACTCTGAAACTCTGTGATGCTTGCAAATGTCACCAGGCACCATCTGAAAAGGTTTTTATTTACCCTCAGGGAAGCCAACTGGATAATTTTTCTTAAAACTTTCTCAAGAGTTCTTTTAGCTTAACTCAACTCCCCTCCCCCCTCCACACACACACACACACTCATTGCTTTCTTTGCCTTCCACCCTGAGAGATAGTTCCACTTCATACTTATTGGAGCAGGATCATAATAGCATTAACAATGAATAATTATATTGCACTTAAGTGTTTTCACAAGCATGTTTTCAAGCATCCTATCACCTCGTGTAATTATCTCCACTTGGCAGATGAAGATCAGAGCCTCCCCATAGTGAAGGGATTTTCTCTGGATCACGCAGACTGTCAGTGGATGAGGGTAGAACTCAGTCTCAAGTTTTCTGGTTCCCGGTTCTGTATTTTTCAGCATAGGTTTGGGAAAGAACAAGCAAAGACTAGCGGAAGGCAGGGTTGGGAGGATGGGTTTCAGGGGAGCAAATACTAGAAGCCCCTCTAAGAAGGAACTTCTTCCTGCCTTTCTGATTACCAGAATAGCCTGGAAATTGGCGCATTAATTTGTATCTTGAGTGAGTATGGAAGGAATTGTTCCGCTGTCCGTGTTCAGTATTTGGAAGCCCCTTGGTGAAGGATTCAGCACCAAGGACAGCATTCTTGGCCTCCAGAGCCCTGATTGGAAGTCCTGAGAATTGGAAGGGTCCTCTGCAATCAGAGTCCACGCTTTACCCACAATACTCGGTGCCTATCTGGCCTTGCATACCTCTTGCAATGGGGATCTTACCACCCCCAAACTCAGTCCTTTCCATTGATAGATGGTATGCACTTGGAGGTGACTCCCCAGTGCAAGTGGAGGATGCCAGGGAGATGGTTACTGCTAAGAAAAGACGCACAACTACTTTTTTAAATCATTAAATATTTGTGACATACCAAAAAATAGAGAAAATAATATGAAGAACACGCACCACTCAGACAGAACAAATATTAACATTTGCTGCATTTGCTTCAGATCCTTTTTAAAGAAAGAAAATGTTACAAAAGTATTTGAAGCCCCCTTTATGCCTGTCCCTAATCAAGTTCTCCTCCCTCCCCCTCCCCCCAGGGATCATCTGCATCATTATTAAGACCCTTCAGTACAGAAAGTTATGTTAGAGCTGGAAGGATTTGGAAATCACCTTTTCCAACGCCTTCATTTTACAGATGAGAAAACCAAGTCCTGGAGGGAGGACTTGACTTAACATTTCCGTGGTGGTCCTAACCCTTTCATGATTATTGTCTTCTCTTTAATTTTATCCCAGCCTTTGATGTAGAAGGCTGTGGGACATGGAGTAGTATACCCATTTTACAGGTCTTTGGGTTGTTCATCTGCCTGTTTAGCTCTCCACCTCAACTCAGCGATATCAAATTGCCTTCTGTCCCATATGGTAATATCTGGAAAGCCATAGTTGCAATCATTCCTTGGCTTACCCCCTGTCTTCCAGATGAGGAATTTGAGTCATGGTAAAGGTAACTGAATGATAAAGGAAATCAACTGGACTCCCTTTCTGAGGATCTAAAATGGGATTGAGAGGATCAGGACCTTGGGTGATGGAGCAGGGGGGATGGCTGCTGAAAAGTGTGAGGCCATGAGGGCAGGACCTGCTGGGAACCTGGGCGAGCAGGGGTGACTGGAGGGACTGGGCAGGGGAAGGCTGGGCCTGAGTGCCAAGCCGCCATGAGTCTGCATTTGAGCCTCAAGTCACTGGGAGCTCCGAGCAGGACAGTGACCTCATCAGACTGGTGATTTGGAAAGACCACTCTGGAAGATCGGCAGAGGTGGGGTGGGGGAAGAGGCAGAAGTGAGGTGTTGGTTTGGAAGCTGTTCAACAATCCGCAACCATCTGCGGCTGCTCTTTCTCTTGCTGCTCTTGGGTTGTTTAGCAAATACGGACAACTCTCAGGCCCCGATGGCTTTTCCTGGCCAGCTTCTCCTGCCACCCCACTCAGCCACCCCCAAGGGTGGAAAATTTGTGTGTGTGAGATGTGAGAAGAGCATGGTGAATAAGGTAGGTCACCATGACCCACTGTCACATGGCAGGGAAAAGCCAAGCAAAGAGGGCGCTGTGCACGCGTCCTTTCCTGCTCGCATCTGCGATTCAGCTCAGATGCTGTGGTGGAGGCAGCCCTGGGCCCCAAAGACCTGCTGGAGGCTCAGCCTCGCTCCCAGTTTATCATATGACCTTGAAGAGAGTCATTTTCCCTCTCTGGGCCTCTGTTCCTTTACTGCAGAAGGGGAGAAGTGGACTAGCTGAATGCTACCCTGCCTGCGGTTCTGAGCGTTTGAGTTCGGGTCCCCCTGTTCACCCTCTGTGAATCTCCTGTGAGAGTCTTAACCCGGAGGACTGCAGATGGCCTACTCGGCCCTGGTCCGTCATAATCATAATCTCCACAACTCACTGTGCATTTATCATCTGCTTGGCGCTGTGTAATCTCATGTAATTATTACAAGTACCCTACAGGGTAGGTGCTATTATTGTTTTCTTTTACAGATGGGGGAAATGGAGGCACAGAAAGTTTTAGTAACTTGCCCAAAGTCACCCTGCTGAACTAGGACTCCAGCCCAGATCTGTCAGCCTCCACAGCCCATGTTCTGAATCCCTGTCCCTTAATGCCTAGGCCCAGGCCAGGTCCCCAGAAGACCCGTCGAAGTTCTCCTTGGTCCACCTCAAACTGTGAAGGAACAACTTATCTGGGGCTTTCCTGGGCTTCATGAGTGACCAGACCCCACCCCACCCCCGGAGAACTCTGCCAGGGAGCCTGCCTGCTGTTTGCTTATTTTAATAAGTTCGTTCTCTCTCTGGAGCCTGAGTGATGACAGCCAGCTAGAACTAACTACAGTGTTAACTTGGCCTTGAAATCCTCCAGGAGCTCCCCAGCTGGAGACAGCTTGAGCCATGAGCTCATTAAGCAGCAGAAGCCTGTCTTCCCACCGCACTGTGCAGGCAAGAAGACCACTTTTGCAGTGAGTTGAAAAGAGCTGCGCTCACCCAATCGGGAGCAACGTGCTTTCAGCCCCATTCCACCACCACCACCCCACCCCCGCACCATATTCAATTAGCTGCCAATTAGGCATCCAGGGTCCCCCAGTCCCCTGCTAGCCCCTGACCCGGAACTGGAGGGGACCTGGAGCTCTCAGCCCAGGTTCAAAAGCGTTTTGATTGTGCGCCTGAGTTTACCTCGCTCCCTCCACGCGGGCCTGGCTGCCTTTGAAAGTGAAATGCTTTAAAAGGAAAAGAAAAGAAAACCCCACACATTGGGGAGGCCCACTGGGACCCCTTTTGGTTCAAACATCCAGTTCAGACGGCCTCCTGGCCTTCCTCCCACACATTTCCCAGCAACCGCCTCACCTACTCCTCCCACCCAAGCCCCTCTGGGGCCCAGCCATCTATAGGAGGGATATGAGAGAGAAAGATGGATGGGGCAAGGAAAGGGGGGTGGGAGTGGAGAGAGAGGCAGCAAAGAGGGAGACAGGTAGAGAGAGATGGAGAGAGGTCAGGAGAAGCAGCTGCTAAGCCTCCCAGCCTCCCAGACTGAGGCTGAGCAACAGAATGGAGCCCATCTTTGTAGTTTCTCACCTTCCACGGAATCTGATCCTTGGTAGCAACAGCTACCCTGCTGGGCGCTGGAGTACTAGGGTGCGAGGACTAAGGGGGACCCAAATATTCCAGTTGGGGAAGGGTCTCCTCTTCCTCGGTTACTAAGCACCTCTAATACCTCTCTCCTTCCTTATAGCAGCCCTCCTCTGCACCCATACATGGCCGCTAGGTATAGACATTCAGGTTGTACACTGCATAGAGTAGCCATAGAGCAACTTCTATGGGAGCACAGGGCGGGGGAGGAGGGGTGTAGGGATTCCAGCCCTTCCAGTCAAGTCCCAGAGGAGCAGGGAGGGCCTCTTGTACACACTGACTCACACACACAGCTGGGCACAAAAACACACTCGCTCCCCAGCATCACTGGCTGGAGCCTACTCTCAGCTCTCATTCTTGCTAGACATCCCCTGAGGTCACTTTTCGTGTGGGCTCTCTGAGACCTAATTTCTGTACCGCAACCCCAACTCTAAACCTGGCAAGCTTAGAGATCACAGAGACTTACAACCAGACTCTCCTCCCCGTTGTTGCCCTGGCACACCTGTGATGTCATTCCTGCCCCTGGGCCTTTGCTCATGCCATTCTCCCAAGCCCTGCCCCCACCAACTCCTCTTCTTTATTGTCTAAGTCCACTCTTCCTTCAGGCTTATCTGGTCCCGTCTCCTTAAAGCTTTCCCAGCCCTCGGTGTCCCTCTTTTCTGCATACTTCCTCTCCTTGGGCATTTAGCCTTGACTTTTAGTGTGATTTATTCTTTGTCTTTTTTCATATGTCATTTTACCACCCCCATCCCCACCCTTGGTTATGAGGCCCTGAGAGCAGGAACTATGTCATGTTTTTATCCCCAGTTCTTCTAACTATTTCTTACATAGAGTTTATTAATGAATCATTCGTTAACTCAGCAAATACTAATACTGAACCCCTAACACACACCATACGATGTCACCTTGAGGACTAAGGCACGCCTGCCCCAAGCCATGGCATTTTCAGTCACCTCCTATGCATGAGAAAGCTGGACAATGAATAAGGAAGACCGAAGAAGAATTGATGCCTTTGAATTATGGTGTTGGGGAAGAATATTGACTATACCATGGACTGCCAGAAGAACCAACAAATCTGTCTTGGAAGAAGTACAGCCAGAATGATCCTTGGAAGCGAAGATGGCGAGACTTCATCTCATGAACTTTGGACATGTTATCAGGAGGAACTAAACCCTGGAGAAGGACATCATGTTTGGTAAGGTGGAGGGTCAGCAAAAAAGAGGAAGACCCTCAACAAGATGGATTGACAGAGTGGCTGCAACAATGAGCTCAAACATGACAACTGCGAGGATGGTGCAGGACCAGGCAGTGTTTCATTCTGTTGTACATGGGGTCGCTGTAAGTCAGAACCGACTTGACAGCACCTAATAACAATAATACACACCAGACAACATACTAAAAAAAAAAAACAAAACAAGCCAGCTGCGATGGAGCCAATTCCCACTCATGGCGGCTCCATGTGTGCAGAGTAGAACTGGGTTTTTAAGGCTGGGACCTTTCAAAGCAAATCGCCAGGCCTTTCCTCTGAGGTGTCTCTGGGTGGATTCAAACCACCAAACTTTCGATTAGTAGTTGAGCGCTTAACAATTTGTGCCACCTGTTGACTCCTAGACAATGTATACAGTGGGTAACAACAGAGACTTGGTCCCCTAGGCCCCTCGGCACTCACCTATACACACCAACGGCTGCCCCCCACAAACACTTGTGACTCTGCCGGGCACAAAGCACAGAGCAAGCAAAAAGTGCCAGAGTGAAAGCCCACTCCAGTAATCCCCAGCTGGGGTCCTGACGGAGAGAAGATAATGGGTAAATATCCCAGCTTCATTGCCCCTCGGCTGAGGTAACGCTGAGGCAGTGTTCTTTATTGTCTCCTGGCAGTCCCAGCGGGATTAAGTTCCACTTGCGCCTTATCCTCCTTGCCTTCCCTGTCTCGCTTCCCCTTTCCCTTACCTGTGCTTCCTGAAGCCACCTCCCTAATAAATGGTTTGCCTCAAATCCTTGTCTCAGGGTCTGCTTCTGGGGAAGCGCAAACCAAGTCCCTGTCCTGAAGGAGTTCACAGCCAGCTGATGGTGAGAAGGACCTATTATTAATCCCGCTGATAATTGAGTGACCTAATGAGTTAACCCTTGCACACAGCTTGATGTCTTGATCAGTAACTTTGCTTTTTCATTTATTTATCTCTACATTTCCATGGATGTTTCTCCACTCTTTGAACACCATACTTTTGCACCATATCCTGAAAGCCAACCCTATAAGGCATTTCATTTATAGGTGAGATGAGGAAGCTGAGGCTCAAGGGGTGAAGTAATCTGCCCAACCTTATCACACAGGTGGTAAGAGGCAGAAATGGGATTTGAACCCAGGTCTGCGTGATTCAACAGTTTGGGGCCTGGTGGATAAGCATCCGCCTCAGTACAAGCCAGAAAGCAGTAGCCACAATTCATTTATAATGAGGTGAGGAGCAGGAAGGTTCCTGAAAGAGTCCCTAAGAAGGAGTAATTCAATCTGAACCTTGTTGGATAGGAGGAGAGGGGTCTTTAGGAGGTGGAGAAGCCCTTGTGGGGGGCCTGCAGGGGCCTTGAGGAGTGACTCCCTCCTGGAGGACCAGGATCGCTGCTTTGGAGGCTGAGCCCCCTCAGACAGAATGAGGGGTGCTGAGGCCTGAGGCTCTTCTGTTGAGCAGAGCCTATTAGATTCCCTCTGATGCCCCAGGCCCCTGAGAGCTCAAAGGATATTCCAGAGGCATAAAATGTGGATATCCTGCTTAATGAAGCCGCCAGCCGCTACAGACCACGCCTGTGGTCATCAGAAATCCTAACGGCCATTAACCCCGTCCCATTTGCTCATGTGCTGGTCATGTTCCTCACTGGGTAAGTGGCTGGCCATCAACCCCCCAGACTGGTCCTGGCCACCCTTGGGCCCCCCAGCCTCCCCCTCACAGTTCTCAGCTGCACAGGGGAACCCACCACCCTCACCGGCCCTCTCCACCTTCTGGCAAATGCAGCACCCACAATGGGTGATGGGGAAGACAGGTTTCAGGAGTCATTGCTTGACACCCTGAGACGTCAGTAACAATAAGGGAACTATACTTAGCGAGGCCTCCGCCTCTCCTAAGGGGGGACGGTAATTTATGAGATCTCAGTTTCTGTACAACTGTCAGCATGCTTTCTGAATCACCTGGCTGCCGACACGTGCTGACTGCCCCCACTGATTCTCCTCCCCGCTCCCGCTCCTCCTCCGCGCCTGTCTCTTGCCTGGCACGGAGGAAAAGGGGGAGGGGTCTCGCTGGCACTGGGCAGTGTTGGGAGCAAATTTGAGGGCTAGAAGAGCTCGCTTTGTCTCCCCGCTTCCAGACTGGGAGGCCCTGGTTCCCCGGGGTGGTGATGGGGATGCAAGAGGAGACATCTCCCTCCTGGTCCAGGGCTGCAAGTCCCACCCACAGGGAATTCCTGCTTTATTACTTTAATCATGAGCTTCCTGTTGCTTTTAAGAGGAAATCCCAGCTCCCCAACATGGCCACCACAAGATCTGGCCCGTCTACTTCAGGTAGAGCCCCATTTCTGTCACACTGTCCCAGCTTCCCTATGCTGCCCCATCAGGGCCTTGACCCTGCCAAGCCTCTTCCCACCTCAGGACGTGTCCAGGCTCCTTCTTCTACCTGGAAGCCTCTTCTTACCTCCTGATCTTCCCGTGGCTGCCACCTTCTCATCCTTCAACTCTCAGCGAAAATGTCACCTCCTCCGGGAGGCTTTCCCTCGCCTCCCAATCGAAAGGAAGTCACTCGTGGTTTTCTGTCAAGCTCTTGTTTGCACTTCCATGTGGAACCATAATGATGTATTTACTTATTAGTTTATTAGTTTATTCAGCAAGTATTTCTTGAGCATCTGCTGTATGGCAGATGCTGGTCTAGGTGCCGGGGATATGCCTGTGAATGAACAAAGACTCTGCCTTCATGGAGCTGACTTTCTAGTGGGAGTCTCAGACAATAAACAAAAAGGTGAAAATAAATATACAATACAGTAATTATGTAATATCAGATAGAATAAGTGCTATAAAGAAAAGCTAAAGCCAAGGGGGTGAGGGATAGAGTGTAGAAAGGGTGGCCCAAGAAAGTTCCAAGGAGCGGGCATTTGAGCAGAGGCCAGAATACAGGTCTTTATTTGCTTACTGGAGTCCCTGGGTGATGCAAACGGTAACATGCTTGGTTGCTAACCAAAAGGTTGGAGGTTCAAGTCCACCCAGAGGTGCCTCAGAAGAAAGGCCTAGTTATCTACTTCTGGGAAAATTGCCATTGAAAACCTTTTGGAGTAAGGTTCTACTCTGACGCATATGGGGTTGCCGTGAGTCAGAGTCGCTTTGACAGCAACTGGCTTTTTATTTGCTTATTGTCTCTCCATGCTGCTGGGCTGTTAACTCTAGGAAGGTGCCAGGGGTACTTTATTCCCCATTTGGTGCCCAGTACCTGGTACAGGGCAGGGATTCGATGAAGTTTATGGAGTGAATGAACCAACGTGCAGCTGACCGGCCCTCCTGCCGCTGTGGCAGAAGTGTCTTTCCTTGGCTTCTTCCTTAGCAGACCCCAGAAGCAGCCAGTCCCCGTCCTTGGGTAATAACTCTCAATAGATGGGAAGGCCATTTGTCATCGCCCTCGCCCCTCGCCCCCCCCAACCCCCCGCCCGGGGAAGCCAAAGGTCGCCGTCCAGCAGTGATGGATCGAGTGTCCTCTGACTGGCAGGCCCAGCTGGGAGCTGCTCTCAGAGTGTCCCTCCCTGGCTCGGGGACAAATGGACCATGACACAAATAGCAAGACAGAGTTGAACAGGAGACCCTGAAGATCTTTTGGTCAAATACCAGAGACACGGCTTCCTGCTGATCGGTGGGCCCTGTGTTAAGTTGGCCCCACCAGGGAAGCCGTGCCATGGAGTGATGGGTGAGATCAGAACCTGAAGACACGGAGTCTCGGCTCTCCTACTCACTAGACCAGAGGCCTTGGGCAAGCTGCTTCACTTCTCTTGGCCTCAGTCTATCCATCTGAGCAATGGGAATGCCAATCTTTGTGTTGGTGACCTGTAAGCTAGAGATGCCTTGGAAGGTCTAAAGCGGTCTACTTATAAACAGCGTATTCCAAATAGCAAGTTTCCTGTAGTGTTTAAAGTGTAAGTTAATTGCAGAAGGACCTGGAAGAATGGTTGTATAAAGTGAAGCAAACCTGCACTCATTGTACTCGTTTTGAAGGTTGTATATGTGCCTGTAGTTCTATGGACACCTATGAACAGAAATTTGGAGAACACGTATACAGTAAAACCTATGAAAGCCGGAACCTGTGTAAGGCAGAAACCTGTCAGAGAAGAAAAACTCAAATGTTTTCCACTAAAACGAGTGATCGAAAAGTGGTAAGACTTCACCCTGTCAAAGACGGAAAACTCGAGAGACCTGGAACAACAAGGCCGTCCCGTCGAGTTCCGGCTCTCACAGTTTCACTGTGCCTCTTGTCAAGAGCTCAGACAGTGCATCATACGTACTAGGACTCACTACACATTAGCTGCTGTCCGGGATAGAGCCAGTAGGCTCCCACGCAGCCACGCAGCCATTGTGATCAGTGGGTTGCCCGGCTCTACCGGCTGATAATGACTTTCGGTATCATCCTTGATTATCATTCCCGAGCTCCTGGTCATTTAGGCTGCACAGCAGTCCTCCGAGAGTCCACAGGATTTCCCAAAGAAGACATGAAGGCCAGGAATCTTACCCCGCCTGAGGTCCCGGTAAAACCACCTGTGAGCCTGTCTTAGTTTTGCTTTTCTTCTCTCTTCTGGGCTGTATTCTAGCCCAGTACTGTTCAAAGTGTGGTCTGTGGACCCACAGCTCAGGCATTGTTGCAGGCCAGTGACAAAATGGAGAGTAAACGTTTAAAAATTTTATAGCAGTTTTGGCGTTGCTGAGATAGCCAAGCGCGTGGTTAGTGTTCCTCTAGTTGAATGAGGTGCAGGCCGGTGTGGGTGCTGTCAGATTCTCCTAGTGAGTCGCGTGTGCTGTGCGCTGCGTTACATCACACTCCAGTCAGGACCACGGATCCATCTGTGATGGACTGGAGAATGAGCAAAAACATAAAACTAGTCCTTCGGCACAGTGAGAAGCAATGGTCTAGCCTTCGTTCAAGCAAACAAACTCCTCAGCTGGCTTCCCAGCTTCCCTCCTTTCCAGGCCGCTGTCCGGGCCCTGGGTTCTCCCTCCTGCCTGCCTTTGCTTTTGCCGGCCCCTCCGCAGACAGTCTTCCTCTTGCTTTCCCGCCTGTTCAAGTCCTATCCCTGCCTCAAGATCCAAAAAACAAATCTCATTTCTTTCACAAGACCCCAAATCTCCCGTCAGATTAACCTGTTTCCCCCATCCCACCTCCAGCGTCCCCTGCCCTTCCACCTCCAGCCAGCATGTCTCTCAGTCTAGCTCTTATGACCCACGGCTGCTGCACTCTGAGCAGTCTGTGAGCCCTCAGGGTGGGGATATCTCCTACCCTTTTTAAGCCCCACCCAGTCTGGACTCAATAAATCTCAGCCAAGTGGACCCAGTGCTCCAGGTGTGCCAGTCAGCTCCAGGTGCTGCCTTTGCCAAAGACTGGCTAGAGGTGAACCTCTTTCACTGGGGACAATCGTGGGGTAATCCCTGCAGGACAGTCAACAGAGCCCCGGTGCTGGCTGGTGAGAACAGCCTCCCGCCAAGCCTCTGGGGGCGGGATTGACTCCCAGGAGGAGTGTCTAGGGCGGAAGATTCCCAATCCACAGGACACTCAGGGGTGCTCAGGTTCACATGCCCTGACTTTAAACTTTCCCTTTCCCTGGTGCTAAAGCCACCTGCAAACCCCACGAACACGCTGCTGGAGAAGCTCCAGCACAGCCCCAGCTCCCTCTCACCTTCCCCCAACCCCATGGGAAAGGCCTCCAGCTCCATCATGAACAGGGGTCCCAAGTTGCCAGCAACAGGTGAGCCAGGCCTTAGTTCAGAAATGCTCTGTGGACCAGGAGGGAGCCAGACCCCTGCACGGCCTCCACCGTCACTGCCTCTTCCTCGGCTTCCTCGGTGTTCCCTGTGGGGCTTGGCTGGCAGTGCTAACAGGAAGTTCTGTAAGGACAGAGACCCTGTGTGCCATGGTGACTGCTTCCCCACCAGTGTCCACGGCAGTGCTGAGCCCTGAAGTGTCTGCTCAGTGAGTGAGCAGATGAAGGAAAAGCAATTCATTTAAAGTTAGACCTGAGGAAGAACTTTCTGACTGTGGGAGGAATTAAACGCAGACCTTTCATCTTGCCCTCTTCCTTAGACCAGCCTTCACTATTTGATGAAGTCGGGGGCGGGGGGGAATGAATAGAAAGGGGTAGACAACGTTATGGAATGAGTTCACTCTGCATAGGAAACAGGCTTAGAGCCGGTGACTTTCTCATGTCCTTTCCCACCCCACCTGTGCGTTCTTGTTCCTCAGAGCCCACATCTAGTGGTCTCACTTCACACTGGGAAACCTCATCAAATTCCCTTTGATCCCCACCCGGCACCCCCACCCCCAGCCTGGGGCTTGCTGGGGAGCACTGAGAGGGAGGTGAGGTGTGGGTGCGCTAAGGAGGGTACCAGGCCAGCGTGCGGCCCCCTGGCGGGTCTGTGATGCCTTTGCCAGCTGCCTTTGAAAGACTCTTCCAAAGAGGTAATTCCTTTGCTCACAGACATGATTTATGAGGCTTTCTAAGCAAATTGTGGAGATAAATGGTCTTTGGGGCTGGGAAGCTTCAAAGGCAGTGATGCAGGCAGATCAGACGGAGCTAGCTGGGCAGCCGGAGCTGGGCGCTCATTAAAAGCCTGTGAAGGGTGGGGGAGGGGAGGGTTTAAGTAGCGCGGAGGACAGACTAGCTCAAGCAGGCTCTGGTGCCCACTAGGGCAGCTCCCAGCTTGCTGTTTGCTGAAGGGCACCCCGTTGCTGAAGGGCGTGAGGCAAAATGCTGGGGTCATTGAGGTGCATTTATCCCAGAAATGGGTGCAGCCCCAGGGCAGAGGTTTTAGGGTGGACAGGGGTGCACACTTTCGACTTGGACTCTTTAAAACGGCAGGAGCCGCCGTGCAGGGCCATCTGGCAGGGAGTCCGCCCCGACCTCTCTGATCAGCGTGGCCCAGAGCCCTCACAGCAGGGCTGCAGTCTTGTCCCCTCCTGCCGCGAACCTGTCCCTGCACAGGTCCCCGCCCTCTGGGGGTGTCCGTATCCTCTTCTGTCCAGGGAGAGCACTGGCTCAAAGGAACTCCAACATCCCATCTCCGAAGTGCTTCCTTGCGGTTCTAAGTCCTGTTGCTAAATGTCCCCATTGCAGAAACAGGCCAGAGACAGCACTTGCTGTGAGGATGTGGGCGAGCCACCGAACCACAGCTGACCTTGGTCCCTCTCTCTGTACGATGGGGATAATTATAGGGGCCCTGACCTTAGATTGAACAAGGTTACTCCTGCAAAGCCACTAACACCTAGTCTTCTTTCCCATGTCTGTCCACACAGCACTGTGGCATTCTACCTCCGGACACAATCCTTGTGATGTTGATAAATTTGACTTTTACACCTTCCCATCACCTCTCTCCAAAAGCAGGTTAACAAACACACACACACACACACACACACACACACACACACACGCCTCCTACCCTGGCTCCAGGTCTGCTAATTGCCACCCAGATATTAGCAGAGAATTAGTGTATTAATGGCTGATAATGACTCATGATGTGACCTCCTTAAACCCCAGGCACAAACACACACACACCTACACAAACACGGGCCTATTTGGGTTTTAACAGGGGATCCCTGAAGACTCTGAGGATGGAGTCCTGGTGGTGAACGCCAGGCAGTCTGGGGATGTTTTGAAGCCAGCGCCCCAGTGCTGGTCTCCAGGTTCGTGCATCCACAGAGAGATGCAGGGCTCTGATAAAGCTGCGTTACTGAGTCTCCCCTCTCCCTCCTGATATTTGATGGGGTGATGTCTGGTTAAAATGAGCTTTGTTGCCCGGGGACGGGGGAGACCTTCCGAGGCTGTGGCAGTGGAGATGAGGAAAGTAATGAGCTGAAGCGACCACCTTTGCTCAGAGCATTTTAATATACCCACTGGCTTCTTTGCCTCCTCCCACGCTGCCACCCCGAGACCCTGCCTGCTCCAGGGCCTCCTGATCCCAGCCTGACAGTGGGGTGCTCTCCTCAGCCACAGTGACCCAGCAACAGTTTACCCAGCCTCCTCTAGTTGCCCCATGTTCTGATGGGTCACTGTTTCCTGCTGGCCTGTCTATTTCTCCAGCGATTGTGGGCTTCTCAGCTGCTAGCACATAATAGGTGATCAAGAGTTGTTTTGTTAAGTGAGTAAATGGGCCTCCCTCAGCTCCCAAAAGCTGGTGGCTGGGATGGAGAAATCCTTCGACCAACATGGCCGTCTAGTTTCTAACCCAGCTCTGCTGTTCATTAGCTGTGTGGCCACAGGCAAGTCCCTCAGCTTCTCTGGCCCTGGGTTTCCTGACTGTAAACTGTGGGGAGGACACTCCATCTCATGTCCTCCCAGGAGGGCCAGGAGTAAGAAAGCCAGTATCTGACTCTCAGCTCTGCCTTTTGCAACCAGGGCTGATTTTGTTCCCAGATGGATTGGGGTACAATACTCCAGCTAGTTCTATCAAGGGGAAAGTTAATCAAGAAAGGAAAAACTCTAACAATCAGCTTACTGAGGATTTGGAAAATACTAGACTTTTTTTTTTAATTGTGCTAAAATAGATATAACAAAACATTTGCCATTTCAACCATTTTTATGTGTAAAGTAATGGACTTTTAATAAACAAAGATTAAATTAAAAAACAAAAAAGATCTCCAAAGCTGCTCATAAAGTGATTATCTTGTTGTTTTGTTAAACTAAATAATCCCGAAAGCTATTTCAGGCTCCCTAGTGTCGGTTAAAGGAGCCCAGGCGGCTCAGTGATTAAACGCTCAGCTGCTAACCCAAAGGTTCGGCAGCTTGAACCCACCAGCCACTCGTCAGGGCAAATTTTGTAAGGATTACAGTCTTGGAAACCCTATGGGGCAGTTCTACCCTGTCCTATAGGGTTGCTGTGAGTCGGAATCGACTCGACGGCAGCGGGTTTGGTTTTTCGGTTCAGCCACCCTAGGGGACAGGTGGGACGAGGAGGTACAGCCTGCGTTTCACGCAGCCTCTGTGAATCCCAGCCTCCCCTGGGTGGTTTACGGGAATCGACTCGACGGCAGCGGGTTTGGTTTTTCGGTTCAGCCACCCTAGGGGACAGGTGGGACGAGGAGGTACAGCCTGCGTTCCACGCAGCCTCTGTGAATCCCAGCCTCCCCTGGGTGGTTTACGGGAGATGTAGACGGTGTGGTTAAGTAACACAGAGTAAGTAACAAGTGTAATAAATAGATCACTAAGAGCTAATGATGCATCATTATAATCCCGTGCTGTCAGCATCTTCCAGGTTTAGGGACCGTGTCAGGAGATTTGGGTTTTATTCTACAGCACCTTGGTCTGTTAAAATTTAATTCCAACCAGCTAAGTGGTGGGAAGATAGGGGGCTGAGCCATGGCTCAGCCCGGAGCTGAGTAACCACCTCGCAGTTTTCTTTTCCATGTAGAACAAACACATCTCCCACCTGTCCCCTCTAGCCTGTTTCTCTACTGGAACATTTAGCAACAGGGCATCAACCCATTGCCGTCGAGTCGATTCCAACTCACAGCGACCCTATAGGACACAGTAGAACTGCTCCACAGGGTCTCCAAGGAGCACCTGGTGGATTTGAACTGCTGACCTTCTGGTTAGCAGCTGTAGCTCTTGACCACTATGCCCCAGGGTTTCCAACAACAGGGCATAGAATCATACAATATCAGGACTGGAAGAGACCCCACCAGTTACATGCCCGTGCTTCTTAATGGGGACAGCATTGGTATTTAGAGGGCACGGTGCATTTTGCAGGACTGCCCCAGGTCATTGTGACAGCCTAACCCCCCAGATGCCCTCTTGGGGAGGATGACCGACTGCAGATTGGTTTTACAGTAGAAAGCAGAGACCCAGAGAGGGGAGGGGGCTGCCCAAGATTGCACAGCGTTGGTGCTGACCTGCCCTTGGAGGCTTCTCGTAAGTGTGGTGGAGGGGCCCAGGCTCTGAGAGCTTGCCTGTGCTTTGACTGGAGCAAGTCGGTTGACAAATGGCCTCGCTCACCGGGAAGTCACTTTATGTATCAGCTGGAATGGTTTCGGGCGCCTGCTGTCCATCTCTGCCTCTGTGCCTGCTGCTTTGTTAGCCCAGGAGTTAGCCCATGACCTGGCCGCTCTCCTGCTTCTTCTTGCGGTGGGGTGGGGGGAGCCATGGACCTTTCCTGGGAGGTGCTCAGACTGCACCTAGTCTTTCTGTTGCTGGGGGCATGGGGACCTGGCTTGCCCCAGGCCATGACACAGGCCAGGGCTGCTCAAGGTCAGTGGCTTTCAGGCGTGTTCCCACCCCTGGGGCTTCACTTCAGCAGGCCACTCCTCCTCCTTGCTGAGTCTCCAGGCTCTTGTCTGTGGGATGAGAAGAAGTGCTTAGCTCTCCCACCTGCTTCTGGCCCAGCATCCTCCTGCCGTCTATTTCTGTGAGAGGACCAGTGAGAACAGGGACTGCGGGGAGAACAAGAATGGTGGGTCTCACCTGGGGAGCTTTCTAAAAGGACCTGCGCTCAGCGCCACTCCAGACCAGAACGCCCTGGGGTGAAGTTCCGGTATGGATAGTTTTAAAAACCTCCTGGAGGTATTGTAATGGGCAGCCAGGAAGTGAATTCCCACAAGCAGCCTGGAAGGACTCTTTGGGCATCGGGGAGGGGGGTCTGGCCAGCCCTTGTCCGCACTGCTCTTGTCAGTTCTTGGCTGGGATGCTGGGTGGGACTGTGTGTGCATGTGGGGGGCAGGGACAGTGACAAAGCAAGGATGTACCCCACCCCACCCCCAACTGAGAAGGCTCCAAGTCTAATGGAGCAGTCACAAGGAACCTAAGCCTTCTTACCTAGAAGTAGTGATTTTAAACAACAACAGTTGGCCAAATTATTTTTTCTGTTAAAGAAAAAGTCAAAAGGCGTATTTAGTTGTGCCGTTAATAAATTATCTTAACGGAAAAGAGTGAAATTATGGAAATAGGGCCAATCATGGAAAACCTGGACCTAGGACCACCGTCCGCACGTAAACCACTCCCTGAATAAGGCGTCTGTGGAAAATGAGCCTCTGCTCTCTCATCCCTTTGTGGATTATCCAACGTGGCTGCTAAAGCCCAGGCTGTCTGCCAGCATCCCACGTTTCCCCCTTCCTTTGACACCAGCCCACACCCAGCAGGACAGCAGGAATTTAGTTTAGACTCCCAGTTGCTCCCTAGCTGTGTGACCTTGTGCAAGTTACTTAATCTCTCTGGGCCTCTGTTTCCTCATCTGCAAAATGGGATAATAATAGCACTCACTGCAAATGGGTTGTTTTGAGAATTAAATGGGAAAATCCACTTTATGCCTTTACCTCATTGCCTGGTACATGGTAACTGCTCAGTAACCATAGTGACAAATTTCAAAGTGTGTCGGTGGTGAAGGCCAGCCACAGGTTAGCACCGCAGGGCTGAGGTAGGCCAGTGGGAGCCAGAAACATGCCAGGCCTGCACCCCCAAATCTGAAGAGATCAGCAGAGGGATATATTTCGGGGGCGGGATGAGTTGCCCACCCTAAAAGACCAGAATCAGCCAGGCCACACACTTCTGGGTGCCCCTTCAACCCTGACTAGCTACCCAGAGAAAATAGACCCACTTGAAAAATCAGCCAAACCCAAAAATAATTAAGAAGGAGAGTCTGTGACGGGGGGGAAAAAGGGAGGGGGGATGACATTCGAAGGCCAAATTGGAAAGAGTTTGAGATTATCTGCGAAAGAATGCAAAGTCCTGTTATAATTATAACGATGATAGTTTTTATTCACCTTCAGCAGAGGAGATAATTGACTCGCTGCCTCATTTCTCTGTCTGTGCTGGGGAATGAGGTGTTTTTAAGTGGATTTTCTAGATAACTGAAGCTTACCCCGGTGAACCCTAACATTTTTTGTCATTTAATTACTCTGGGGGAAATTTCTCTGGAATGAATTACACACTTCCCTGATTCCTTAATCAGAATATTCTAGATTGAATGTAACCTCTTCCGGTCAATTTGGGTATGTGGGGCTATTTGCCCCGATATTAATAGCTCCAAGTTGCTTTGCTTTTTCAGTCTACTTTTTTTTTCTGTTTATTTCCATGGTTTCTTGCTGTGGCATAGAGTTTTTGCTGCATGTTTTTAGTAGTCCTCCAAAATACACATACATACATGTAGACACAAACATACACCCATGTGGATACACACCAGTCTGTGGTCTGAGAAGCCAGATTGTCAGGCTTAATAGAGCTGTATTTACATTAAGAGTAATTGGGGTTTGAATGCCTTCCTAGATGTTCCTTAAATCAAAAAAATCCACTGCTGTCGAGTCAGTTCTAACTCATAGCGACCCTATAAGACAGAGTAGAACTGCCCCCATAGGGTTTCCAAGGCTGTAAATCTTTACAGAAGCAGACTGCCACATCTTTTTCCCTAGGAGTGGCTGGTGGGTTTGAACCACTGACCTTTTGGTTAGCAGCCAAGCGCTTAACCACTGTGCCACCAAGGCTCCTAGTTGTCCCTTGGGGGGAGGATGGCGGACACTGTTACAATAGGAAAGAGATGGCAGTAGCCTTGGCTAAGGTAGTAGCGTTAAGGATGGAGAGAAGCGGACAGATTCCAGCTATGTTTATGAGGTAGAATCAGCAAGGACTTGGTGATTTATGGGGTGTTGCGGGGAGGAAGAGGAGACAGTGAGGAATGCCACCCCAGCTCTGGCTTAGGCAGGTGGATGGACACCGGTTCTGTGCTCTTTGTGCGTAGACACCTCAAACTCAACGTCCTAAACTAACCTCATTCTATTCTCCCCAAACTCCGCTCTTCTCCTCGTGTTACCCACCAGTGTCCACCCACCTGCCTAAGCCAGAGCTGGGGTGGCATTCCTCACTGTCTCCTCTTCCTCCCCCCAACACCCCATCAATCACCAAGTCCTTGCTGATTCTACCTCATAAACATACCTGGAATCTGTCTGCTTCTCTCCAACCTCAACGCTACTGCCTTAGCCAAGGCTACCTCCATCTCTTTCCCATGATAACAGTGCCCGCCACCCTCCCCCGCCTGGCCTGGTTCCACCTGCTACTCTGACTCCACTCCCTCAAATCTGTTCTCACCAATCTTTCTACGGCCACACCCACTTACATCAGTCCTCTGCTTAAAGCACGTTCAGAGGTTCCTGCTGCCTTTATATGAAGTCCGCACCCCTTAACACGCCTCACCAAGCCCGTGGACCTGCAACCGTACCCAGGAATCTGCCTCACCTCATGTCTTGCTCTGCCTTAAAGTCTACACTCCGGGCACACATAATTTTTTTTCATTTTTCTCTCACATGTCATGCTTTTCTCACCCCATGTTTGTATATATGTAATGTTTTCTGCCTAGACACATCCTCCACCCCCACCTCTCCCTCTAGCGTCTTCTCTGAGGATGTCTTCCCTAGCCCCCCGTCTGGGTTCAGATTCACTCATGTGCTTCTGTAACACCCGAACAGCCCTGTTTTAGCACCTTCGCTGTGTACCACAAATGCTGCTCCAGCATCTCTGTCCCCACTAGACTGTACACTCCAAGAGGGCAGGACACTTTCTGGCCAGTTCCAACTCATGGCAACCCCATGAGTGTCAGAGTAGAACTGTACTCCATTGAGTTTTCAGTGGCTGATTTTTCAGAAGTACATTGCCAGGCCTTTCTTCCGAGGCACTTCTGAGTGGACTCAAACCTCCAACCTTTCAGTTAGCATGTGAGCACGTTAACCATTTGCACCTCCCAGGGACTCGTTGAATGGACAAGTAGAAGAATGAAAGCACCCAAGTCACCTGTCATGAAGTCCAAGTGCATGGACTTTATGACAATATTCCGACTTCCTTATCAGAGGCATAGTTTTGCTTCCTACAGGCTTTTGGCTGGACCAGCAGAGACTGGAGACATTTCTGATAAGTGAAGTGTAACTGTATGCCCTGGAATGTGCCAGGGACGAACTAGATTTGGACTCCAAGAGTTTAGTGTGGAACCAAGGCCTCAGGGCAGTAACTGTAGCCCTAACTAATGAAGGGAATCCTTTGTTCTGGATCCCGGGGTTGTTGACAGTGACGCGCGGAGAGGAAGTGTCCAGTCTCTGTAGTGTCCCTGCCATTGTGCTTTGCATCTGCCACTCTGTCCCCAGGGGCGGCTCTCAATTTTTCTCCTAGTAACCATCCTGTAGAAAGTGTCCCAGTACCTGCAGCGGGGTGAGCTGGAGTGAGAAGGTCTGGGCTTGCCCTTCACAATGATGTTGGGCAATCACTTAACCTCCCTGACCCTTTATTTCCCCATCTGTAAAATGGGGAAATAATAAAAACCTAACTCACGGGGTTATTAGGGGGATTAAATTTTAGTAATGTATATAAAAGTTCTGGTGGTGTAGTGGTTAAGAGCTCGGCTGCTAACCAAAAGGTCAGCAGTTTGAATCCACTAGCCGCTCCTTGGAAACACTATAGGGCAATTCTACTCTGTCTTATAGGGTCGCTAAGAGTCGAAATCATCTCGACAGCAACAGGTTTGGTTTGGTTTGGTTTATAAAACTACTAGAATGGTGCTTGACGCATAAACAAAAAACAAAATAAAAAACCCATTGCCTCAAGTTGGTTCTGACTCACAGCGACCCTATAGGACAGAGTAGAACTGCTCCATAGGGTTTCCAAGGAGCAGCTGGTGGATGCAAAGTGCTGACCTTTTGGTTAGCAGCCAAGCTCTTAACCACTATGCCACCAGGGCTCTGCCTGGCACATAGTAGATGTTTAAAATGTGACCGTCATTATTATTACAAAGCAGTTGTATCATATGTACGTTAAACTTATGTGAGTTTAACTCCACGTGCTTGACAACAAAAAAGAGAGAGAGAAGTAGCATAGTAGGTAATTTTGCTAGTCTTTCTACTACTGAATGCATGCCCTGGGGGACAGAGTGCGGTAGGAGATGCTGGACTGTTGGATACTGAGTCAATCTCAGTCCTCTGAGTCTCTTTCGGTGTGGGTGGAGACTGTAACTATAACTGGGCTCGATTTTTGCCCAGTGCAGGGGAGGGGGGCGGTTCAGTTATAACTTGGCAGCTCAAGTTGTATATGTGACTATTTGGGGTGCAGATGAAGAAGGAGTGAACCAAAATAGGATGGTTGGGATTCCAGGCCCAGGGTAGTTCTGTCTGCTAAAGGATAATGGGCAGCCACCATTGATCACCTGACCCTTGGTCGGCAAGTGAGAGGGGCACATGGGGGGTTGATAGGGCTGATGGAGTGATGCCTCCGCCAACCCTTTAGACCTCAAAGATCTCATATACTCATTGGCTGCATTGGAGCATTGTGCTCTTATACAGACCCAATACTTGAATGCTACTGTATCTTTGCTCATATAGAGCTTACCCAGAGACACCTTACCCAACCCCATTCCCCCACACCCTACCCTCTCTGAGTGTCTAAACCCCAGAATCACTGGAGCACAGAGATCAACTGATCATCTGCCTGTCCCCAGGGTGACTAGCCATCCTGGTTTGCCCAGGCCTGAGGAATTTCTGAGAATGTGGGGCTTTTGGTGCTAAAACCAGACAGTCTTGGAGAAACTGGGATGGCTGGTCACCCTGTCAGGCAGATAAGTAAGACATCTATCTTTCAAAGCCCAGTTCAGATCCATGTAGGAATCCTGGCCTGATCTTAGCTGGGAGCAATCTTCCCTTCCACTGAACGTCTCCAAGAACATTATTTGTGCCCGTCCGTCCGTGTCTGAACTCCACACCTCACCCCTACCCCAGAATGCAAACGATGAGGCTGTAGTTTGAGGACGTCCTGTTACTGTGTGTTGTTTATGCATCAGGTGAGAGTCAGAGAGGGAGGTGGCAACAGGTTGGGTGACCCTCCTGGAGTTCTGAGTGGGCCAGTCAGCCCCTTTCCGCAGCTGCAGAGTGTGAATTTTTGCGAAGCGGGCTCAGATATCACTCTCTGAAACGTTTGATTCCATGTAAAGATCTTGAAGGCTGTCTGTCACCTCTTTCTGCTGCTCCTTCTGAAGCTGGCTGCTTGGAAAGTAATGAAATTGAACTGAAGAGGAAGCAAGCTGAGGGAGGAGGCACTACAGAAAGGGAGAAGGAACGTGAGCGAGAGGTGGAAGGGCTGACAGGGAACTGGAGCCGGGGAGCCAGGGGAGGGGCAGGGCGTTAGAAGAAATGTTCTCAGAGAGTGAGAGGCAAGAACTGAGGAAACCACTGAGTGTGGGGAAGAGAGAAAGGGGCGGGAAAGACAGAGAAGGTGGGAGCTGGGCTAGGCTGGGGAGGCGCCGAGAAGGGGAGGGGACACACGGGGAAGAGTGGTGGCAGATCCCACAGAACGGGCCTGGCCAAATTGAACAAAGACCGAGGGCCAACCGGGAAAGATTTTATTTTTAGCAAAGACAAAGGGAGGTAGACAGTGGGGCTCCAGAATTTCAACACAGGACAGCAGGCTTCAGGCAGCCATTTGGTTGGAGGGAAATGCCTGGACTGGGAGACGGTTCTGAAGCTGCGTTGGGGAAACGAGCCACCTCCGATTCTTAGCTTGTATGATTCTTAGCTTGTATGATCTTTGTGTGGCTTGGTGGAAGAGCAGATGGAAGTTAGGAGTCCTCAAGGTTTCCCCCCAAACACCCCTGGCTGCCTCCGGTCCGTGTAAGAGTGATGCGGAGATGGGGAGTCCTCGTGGGCAGTGGTTCCGAGCCCCTGTCCCAAGGAGAGGCAGTTGAGGCCCCTTAGACCTGACCCTCCCCTCTCTTGCAGGCTGCGACAGCGACCACTGGGGCCCCCACTGCAGCAACCGCTGCCAGTGCCAGAACGGCGCTCTGTGCAACCCCATCACAGGCGCCTGTGTGTGCGCCGCAGGCTACCGCGGCTGGCGCTGCGAGGAGCTCTGCGCGCCCGGCACCCACGGCAAGGGTTGCCAGCTGCAGTGCCAGTGCCGCCACGGAGCCAGCTGCGACCCCCGCACCGGAGAGTGTCTCTGCGCGCCGGGCTACACCGGCGTCTAGTGAGTAGAGCGGGGGCGGGGCCAGGCGGGAGGGGCGGGGCCAGGCGGGAGGGGCGGGGCCAGGTGAGTGCAGCCTTTCTTACCGCGGCTGAGCAGCTGGGCCCCGGGCTTCTCGTGGGTGGGCAAAGTGTTGGGAGCAGAAGGATCCAGACAGATCTAGTTGCAAAAGCTCTTGCGTTCTGACCCCCAGTTCGGGTGGCTTGAGATCTCCGTCATCCAGGCGCCACGACAACTGGTGCAACCTAAGATTTCACATAGCTGGGTGCTTCCATGACCAGAAGTGCTGATCAGACTTCCCCAAGAGGCCCTCCGTTATTGGGGGAAGAGGTCCAGCCCCTAGCACCAGGCCCAAGACTTTAGCTTGGAAATCTCCTCAGACATTAACCCAGGCGCATCTCCTCACTGACTGTGAACTCACTAATTCCTGGGCAGCCCTGGGGCCCTGACACCTCGCCTGAATGCTGCTGTGTCTAACACCTTTGCTTCCCTCATGCAGCTGCGAGGAGCTGTGCCCACCTGGGAGCCACGGGGCTCATTGTGAGCTGCGCTGCCCCTGCCAGAATGGGGGCACCTGCCACCACATTACTGGCGCGTGTACCTGCCCCCCAGGCTGGACGGTAGGCTGGGCCCGAAGGATGTGGGCGGGGCACTGTGAAAGGTCTGCAGAGCCCGCACTCACGGGCTCAATTCCTCTCCTACCTTGAATGTCTCCTTCCAGTTTATGGTCACAGGGCCTCCTTAGACACTGCCAGGGGTACCATGGGCACAGCTTTGAATCCCAGTTCTGCCATCTAAGTGCTGTGTTGCCTGAAGCAAGTTACTTAACCTCTCTGAGCCTGTGGTCCCTCGTGTACAAAGGAGTTGATTCCTTCCCATAAGATTGGCTCTGCCTTTGGGCATGGGAAACCACATGAGCTGCCATGGGGTGTGGGCCTGATGTGGCAGAAAGGCCATGGTATTAGGGCTGGGGCAGGAAGAGAGACAGCAGAGTATGGACCACTTGAATGTATAGAACTTCAGATGCCCAGCTTCCACTGCTAGCACTCACACACACACACACACACACACACACACACACACACTCACACACACACACTCACACACTCACTCACTCACACTCACACACACTCACACTCACACACTCACTCACACTCACACACACTCACACTCACACACTCTCACACACTCACACACTCTCACACACTCACACACACACTCATTCACACTCACTCACACTCACACACACACACTCACACACTCACACACACACTCACACACACACACATTCTGCTGCTGTGGATCTGGGGGTGGGGGAGGTGTGCGCAAATCTGTACTTTAACAAGTGCTCCGGATGGTTCTGATGCAGCCTCAGCCCAGGTCTCACAACCACTGTGAGAAGGGGGATGAGATTTATAACCTCACAGGCCTCAATTCAGGTCTCACATCGCTGCTGACCCTGCAGACAGCCCTCGACTACTGTGGTCATCTACTTTCCCATCCGCAAAACAACAGGAACCCCTGCCCTGCATAGCTCCCGTGGCTGGTGGGATGCTCAGAAGCAGTGCATGTCGGAAGGGCTTTGCAAACTCTGAAGTGCTCTGCAGTTGCTTGTTTCATATCCCTGGATGCCACAGATGACCACAGGCCTCATTTTCACCAACATGCTCTGCCCGACAGCGCCTCCTGCAGACCCAAGCTCCTCAGAAACAGCGAGTAGGCAGAGGCTGAGTTTCCCGGGCCGCATCCCTGCCTCTCACGCTCCAGTGACCCACCCTGTTTCAGGGGACGCTCAGTGACATCACTGGCTGCCTCCCCAGTGGCCTGAGGCTGCATGAAGCCGGAGAGGACAGGGCTGCTGGGCAGGAGTGGGACATTTCGGGAGGCTGTGCCCGCTGAGGTCATGGGGCCATGCAGGAGCAACGCCCGAAGGGCCCTTGACTCAGGCACAGACTGTCAGAGTTTTTAGAGCAGGAAAGGGCCTTGGAGATCATCCAGTCCAGCAGTCCCAGGCCTAACTGCACACTGTCATTGATCAGGGAAGTGTTCAATACAGATTTCCAGGCTCAACCTGAGACTTCCTAGGGCCCGGAGACCTCTGTTTTTAACAAGCTCCCCAGATGATTCTGAGGCAGCCAGCCCTGTGTGCAGGTCTGCATTTGAAAGTAATTGATCAAGGCTGTAGGATTTCCTTCCGTATTTCACAGGACCCTAGGGTTCCTTGAGGGTGGAGGAGGGGCCGGGGGCCTAATAATTAGGGCTCTGGCTCCCCACACCCACACTGCCTCTCTATTTTAGTTTATTTTCTACATTGAGAGTCTAGTAAGATTTCACATCAAAACAGGGCCTCCCGTCTTTAAGAGGTCTGAACACCACAGGGCTATCAGTAAGGAGCCCTGGTGGCACAGTGGTTAAGTGCTCGGCTGTTATCTGGAAAGTCTGTTGTTCAAACCCACCAGCCCCTCTGAGGGAGAAAGATGTGGCAGTCTGCTTCCATAAAAATTACAGCCTTGGGAACCCTATGGAGCAGTTCTACTCCGTCCTATAGGGTTGCTATAGGGTCTGACTATGAATGGAAATCAGCTCAGCAGCAATGGGTTTGGTTCTTTTTGGTTTTGGGTTGTCAGTAATTTCCTTTCTCAGGTGAGAAAGCTGAGGCCCAGGGAGGGTAAGTGACCTCCCCAAGGCTCCACTACTGGTTAGGGCTGAGATGGAACTAGATTCCAGGTCCCCTGACTCCTGAATCCCGGCCCTGGTATCTGTCTGTCTCTTCTGAGGAAGACAGAGGGGCGACTGCCACCTCTCCCACCCTGAACTGCTCTCGGGAAAAGCCCTCCCATTTCTAGCCAGCTCCCGGAAACCCACCCCCAGGCAGTCTGGGCCTCTGAGGCCGGCAGCAGGACTGGGAGGCAGGATCAGTATGTGGCGGGGGGAGAGCAAGGCTGGAGACAGGCCGAGTGTGCAGCCTCTCTGGAGAGACCAAGGGAGGCCGCTGGTCCAAGAGGGGGAAGGGAGAAGCCCCCACGTGAAGGGAATTATTTTTTCTCCCCAACACAGTGAGAGATTTGTTCTTCCAGATGACAGGAAACTCGGTCGACGGAAGTCTTTGGATTTGAGGATTTTATGTTTTTAATTTTATTGTAGGCAATTGCATTTCTATTTTTGACAGAATTTAAGTTGCAGATTTATATGAATTATTAATACCCCTCGTGCATATGCAGAGTCACCGTATAATGAAGCTGCAGTTGAAGCCTGAGGCTCCTCCCAGGAACAGCTGGGGCCAAGGAGAGGGTGCGGGGAAGAAAGGTCACCCCCTTTATCATCCTCCACTGGCTAACTTTCGCAATGGCCCCATGTGGTGTGAACCACGCACTTTCCCACTCAGAGATCTAAAGCACATGATTGATGCGCACCAGGCAGCTCCCCAAGGGACTGGCAGGTTGGGTGGAGCTGGAGAGGAGCCACCAGGAACTCAGGCCCTCCGGGCCCCTCCTCCGGGATCCTGACCACCAGGCCCTGAATATGCCCACAGGACACTCCTCTCACCCAGCTGGGGGGAGCCCTTCCAGGAGGGGCCTTTGCAAAGAGCCTGGGGACTTCTTTCCCCCCTTTTTCTAAGCACTGAGACCTTTCAAAAGAGAGAAACCAGATGTGAGTAGTTTGATGAGAATGGGCACTGCAGGCAGATGGGGAGGTAGGAGGAGATGTGATTGACCCCCCCCTTAGGAGTTCCCAATCTGATGGTGGAGGCTGGATATAGTGTGTGTACACACACACACACACACACACACACACACACACACACACGAAAGGGAACAACAGGACTGAAGAGAGAAGGGGCAGAGAAGGTGGAAATAGGACCAGTTATCATGGAGGAACAAACAACAGTGCTTGTAGCTGAGCCTGTAGAATCATAGACGGATTAGACGGAAAGATTGGATGATTCATGGAGCCCCACACCCTGGCCTGTGGCTTGGATCACCTCCACAGCGCCCACACCAACTCCGTTCTCTGCTTGTTGAGGGCGTCCATGCCATCCTGGCACGCGATAATTAGAAATGCCTTCAGATGTTTGGAGAGGCTGAGTTGTCTCTTCTCCAGGCAAATTGGCCCGACTTTAAGGCCTTTCACCATTTGGCCTTCTCCTTTTTTGTGCTCTAATTAGCCATGGTCCTCTTAAAGTGTTGCTGGTTTCCAGATTTTGACAAAATCACTTGGTTTAACTAATTCTGGAACGAGCAGGAATGTTGCCTCACCCTCAGCTGCAACCTTCTAGATGTCACACAGCCCAAGATCCCATTACAGTTGGAGACACAGACTCAGTTGACCATAGGGCCAGAGAGAAAGCATCAGGTCACAGCCCTTTCGTGAGCTGACGCTTGCTTGCTCTCTCCCCTGCTGCTCTTCATGAGGCTGCTCTTCCAGCCAGCAATAAGGGTGTGCTTCTCCTCCACTCTTCTCAGTCCTGGGCTATACCGGGCTCCCTCCACATGCTGCCTCATCAGGTCTCAACTGGATTTAGTTAATATTAACTAAGTGCTCTCTGTAAGGCACCTTCCAGGTTCTTCACATCTCTGATGTCACTCAGTCTTCACAACCACCTCGGAGACAGGGCATTGCTACTCCCCTTTTATAGATGAGGAAACTGAGGCTCAGAATGACCACAGGACTTATTCTAGGTCGACCATCTGGGAGGAGGCAGAGCTGGGATTTGACCCAAGTCCTGGCTTTGAGTCCACCACACCAGGCAGCAGGATTTCCCAGGAGCTCAAGCTTGAGGAGGGGCCTGGAGAGGGAATTTGGGTGCCTGTAGTTTGAGAATCCTGAGTGGAGGTTCAAAGAGCTACTTGCCCACCTGTCCGAAAAGTTTCAGAGATGCTTGACTTCTCCAGGGAGTGTTGGGAGGAAGCATTATATGCATCAAACCTTCCTACTGACTTCCTGGGGGGTCAGGGTCGAGTCTCAGAAGTGTGGAGGAGAAGGGGTGCCCGCAGCCCGTGCACGCGTGTGTGTGTGCATGCACGCGTGTGTGCGTCTGTGCATGTGTGCGTGTGTGCGAGTGTGTGTGTGTGCATGTGTGCGAGTGTGTGTGCACGTGCATGAGGGCCACACTACTTGGGGGTGAGGGAGTGGGGGGCATAAAGCACAGCCCCTCGAGATGGTTCAGATGTTTTTTGAGGGTCAGAGTGTCCTTGTCCAGCCCAGGATTGTAGGTGACTGACTCAGATACTGGCCTCAAGAATCTCTAGAGCTTATGGGCAGCAGTGAGAAAGGCAGACCCCTGCCGTGCTTGATCTCCCCTCAAGGAGGAGGAGGGACCCCTATCTGAGCGTCTTTTCTCTGCCCCTGTCTTCACGTACATGCTCATCTCACTGTCCGGCTGCTGTCTCTGACCCCCTTAATCCCTGCTTCACTTTCAAATCTGTTAGGTGTGCCGCCATATTTCCATATTTCCATAACATGACTTACTACATTTCCTGACTTTTCCGTTGTAAGCATTCATTATCCAGTGACTTCCTGTTGGAGAAGAATAGGAATCAGCTCTGTCACACACAACACACAAGCACACCCGAACTTACGTGGGTAGAGGAGCAATCTGGGCTAAAAGGCCTCCCACTCAATTTGTTACAAGTTCGATGATCCTGAAAGATGACTCTGGCCCGGCAGTATTTTCCTGACTGAACTAGCTTCCTCAAGGCTGGCAGTTATTGGTTCTTAATAAATGTGTGTTGAACTAATTGATTAATTGTGGGATAATCTTCAATCTCTGTAAGAGAAATAATTATCTCTAGTGTGTGAGAGGGTAGAAGGGCCGCAAGAGCAAGTTCAGAATTCTCTTTGATAAAAAC
>NW_004443966.1:11415663-11477630 GCF_000243295.1 Trichechus manatus latirostris | reverse complement strand
TCTATTTTCTCTGCCCCACTGTCTGGAACCCCTATTAATTAATGTCAGACCTTTAGGATAGATTATTTTAATTTTCTTATGTTTTCTCCACTAGTTTCAATTTCACTCTTTTTTGTTCTTCTTTGTGAGAAATTTCTTCAACTTTAACTTTCAGCCCTTCTGTTGCATGTTTGAAAATTTCTTCCATCTGATTTTTTTTTATTTTCAAGAATTCCTTACTATTCTCTAGATATCCTCTTTTATAGCACTCCATTATTTCTTGATGCAATATCTTTCTTATAACTACCTAGGATACTCATTTTTTAAATTATATTAGTGTTTTTATTTTTCTTTTTTTAAAGTTTTCTTAGTTTCTTGCACAGTTCCTCTTTCCTCTGCATTCCTTTGTCTGTTTGTTTTGGTTCATCTCTCATGCCAGAACCTTATTTCAAATATCTGATGACCCTCGGAAAACTGATCGAAGCCTGGAATTGGGAGACCATGCCAGCCTTGTTGACTGATGAGACCCTCAAATGTCAATATCTGTAGATCTTTTCTCCTGAGCTCATCAAGTTTCCCCAGAAAGGACTCTTGCCAGTGGGAGTATAGTCTGGCAGTCAGCATTCTGGGAGCCGAGTAGGGGAAGAAAGTGGAGGTTCTGATCATTCAGCAGTCAGAGTTCCACATGACCTCCATTTCAGTGCAGCACCCCAACTGTCAGCTGTGCCTGGTGTCCCTGCATCGTCTGAAGCCTATGTGGGCCAGCTCCTCAGACAGACAGTAAACCACCAGTCTTCTGCCAGACTTGAGGAGGGGAAGTCACTTTGCTCTTTGAAGCTGGGGGTGGGGGACAGAGAGATCTGGGGTTTAATTCCTCTTTTATAAACTTTCAGACAGTCCTCTTGTTTTCACCACACCTGCACCTTGACCTTCAGAGGGTCCCAGTGTCCCCGATTCCTGAGCTTTTCTGAGGTTACAAAGGACTTAATCAGCCCGCATCTTGATGTCTCCCCACACTTCCTTTTCAGGCCCTTAGCACTGCTGAGAAAGCAGAAACCTAAGTCAGTTATTACTCCTCTGTCTGCTTTTCCATCTTCCAAAATGTGACGGCTCTAATCAATTATGGTCTCCTCTCCTTTTCCTTTTGTCTTTGAGGGTTTCTATCCCCCCCCACCACCACCACCCCCCTTTATTCTTACATTAGCTGGGTTTGGGAAAGAAGTGGAGATAAATGTATGTTTCCAAACCACTGTGTTTAATCAGAATCCTCTTCTTGGTTTCCCCTCATGCTTTACTTTATACCAGTGTGACAGTGCTTAGCACCTTGCACTTTAATTATCTGTTTTCTTGTTTGTCTCCCCTAGGAGACTGGGAGGACAGGAATCAAGTCTTACTCATTTTTTTGTATCCTTAGTATCTAATACAGTGCCTGCTATACAGTAGGTACTTACTAAGTGTGTACTGAATAATTGGATGAGCAAATTGGCCTCAGTCTCCCCATCTGTAAAATGAGAGCTTTGGAGCCATGATATCCTGCTTTCTATGCTTCTTTCGAGGCTTCCACTGGAGGAATGGGTGGTCCCTGGGGCTGTAGCTTCTGTGCCCTTCCTAGGAGAGTGGGCCTCCCAGATGGCACCTCAGGAGCACCCACCCATACGTGTCTCCCTCCTCTTTTTCAGGGAGCAGTATGTGCCCAGCCCTGTCCGCCAGGGACGTTCGGCCAGAACTGCAGCCAGGACTGTCCTTGTCACCATGGAGGACAATGTGACCATGTGACAGGGCAGTGCCACTGCACAGCCGGATACATGGGAGACAGGTAAGGCTGGGTATTAACTATTGTCCTTGCTCTTCACATTGCTAATGTTCACCACAGCCTTGCGTATAACTGCTAAGGTACGAGCCCACAGCATTCACTTTGCCAGCGTTCCTGTCTCCTTCCTCAGAAAGCATTCTGAGGCCTCTTGCCAGGGAGATCTATCAACTCATCCTTCCTTGCCCACAGCCTGCAGAGCACAGCCCCTCCCCTCCCCCAGTCCAGTTACCCAAGCCCTGAATTTGCCTTGGCTTACCTGGGGGATGGAGGTGAGCACCTCTTACCCACTCTACTTTCTGCGCTGATGCAGGGAGGCAATGGCACAGATAATCGAAAGGAGTTGAGAGTGCAAAATCACTTCCCACATTCAGCACGATTTCTCCCAGCAGTGGATTTTCCTTCCTAATATGAGTTCCGCCCAAAGGATACTGGCATCAGTTCACATCCTCTGAAGGCCTATGGTTGGAGAGCAGACTCAATGAGGCACCAGTGTCCTGGAGTCCAAACAACCTTGCAGAGTGGATAATCCACACAGCACAGAACTGAGAAATGACCATAGGTGCACATTTACTTATGGAAAAAGTATGCCATGAGGATACGGTGGGCACTGTGGAGGAGGGAGGCACAACAGCCAGTGGTCTGTTGTGAGCTAGAGGAGGACATGCGCTCACAGGACCCAGGCCAAGTCTCCTTCCTCTCATCCTCAGCCCTCAGCCACATGTGTCTCTTCACACAGAGAGAGGACAGTGATGCGGAGGCTGTCACACCCTGGATCATGGTTCCATTGGATCCATGTTTCATTTCCGACCTCTGGATTTTGTTAGTCTGTCTAGACAA
Organism: Trichechus manatus latirostris; assembly: GCF_000243295.1. NCBI lineage: Eukaryota > Metazoa > Chordata > Mammalia > Sirenia > Trichechidae > Trichechus > Trichechus manatus. The sequence goes on along the minus strand of NW_004443966.1, from coordinate 11,475,001 downwards.
GGTGAGATGAGAAGAACATTCTTTGCCACCCCTCTGCCTCCCCTGCCCAGGTAATATCAGGAAGCAGGGATTAAGGCTCAGTCAACCAATGAGTCCTTCCAACTCTGACCAACGTAATTAGTCTCCTCCAACTCTCGCTGGAATCAGGCCCAGATCCTTAATGATGTCCAGAAGAGACATTTTCCATTTTTATCCTTAGGCTTGCTTACCTGCAGCCCAAGGTCTTGTAAGCCAGATTGGATCCCTTTGCGAGCCAGTGTTCATTGACAGGAGCTTCCCAGGCATAGAACACGGGGTGGTCTGTGGGGCACCATCCTTCCTGACGCCTGATGGAGATTGAATCTCTGGGGGGCCTGAAGCATTGAGCACACCCTCCCATCCTCACCATCTCCCCCAAAGAAGGAAGCTTCCGGGATGAGCTAGTAGGAACAGGAGCCAGAGAGACTTTGAAACCAGACAGGACATCTGTGTTTCACTCCACTTCCATATGGGAAAGAATACAGCTCATTTGTTGTTGGAGATGAGCAGGCCCCGGGCTCCAGCCAGCTAGACTCAACACCAGTAGATCTCAGCTCATCAACTCTCTTGATTTTCACTGCCAAGATGTCCCAAATGGAGAAACAATTCAAAATCCCCCTTCGTGTTGGAGCCCTGCCATGAGCCTGGGGTAGAAGAGAAACCCCAAAAGACTAGGGGCCCTCTAGTAAGTTCCCCAGTCAACCGCAGGAGAGTACAATAGGAGGGCCTGTAGCATTCGGGTTCACACCCAAATGGGCTGCCTGGCGTTTAATATTTTGTAAAATTGCCTCCATTAATTTTGAAGATGACAGCTACATTAACCCACCCCAAATCATCACCGAGCTTATTAAAGTTGAGCGAGTGTAATAATGCAAGCCTCCCCAGATAGGCAAAAACCTGTGTAAATTAAACACGTAACAAGGGCTTTGCAGCTCAGTTTGTAATTTAATTGAGCAATGGATCTGGTTGTTAATGACAATATCAGACACATTAGATTGATATGTTGCAAAGGAAGGATGTTTAAGTAGAAAACTAATTCCTGCTGTGATTACGCTTCTGCTCCATAGGCCTGTTATTAGTGTGCTTTGTGTAAAATTCATCAGCAATCGTTGCTTGATCTCTAAATAAATAAGTTGTTTAAATTGTGAGGAGGAAAAAAAGGGGCTGATTATGTAAATGGTTAGGTCGTCAACACTGCATTTCCAGATTCTTTTTCTGGGGCTGTGGAATCAGGCACCGTGGAAGTATGGCAGGGTAGAGGACTGCCCTTCAGAGGGAGTTCAATGTCCAGTGCTCGGCCCAGTCCTGCTGGTGAGAGGGAGCAGGAATGTTCCAGTGACAGGGAGGAGAATCAGGAGGTGTCTCCTGGGGACCTCTCCTGGTCTGGCTTTTCTCCCCGAAGTCTGAGACATCTACGGCAAGCTAAGCTCAATGACTTCTGGGGAAACCTATTCTGAGGCAGAACCAAAAAACCAAGAAACCAAACCCATTGCTGTCAAGTCAATTCCAACTCATAGTGACCTATAGGACAGAGTAGAACTGCCCCATAGGATTTCCAAGACTAAATCTTTACAGAAGCAGACTGCAGTATCTTTCTCCCACTGGAGTGGCTGGTGGGTTCTAACCCTTGACCTTTTGGTTAGCAGCCGAGTGCTTAACCACTGCACCACCAGGGCTCCTTTTTGAGGCAGAACGGGGCTGGTAATTCAGTTAATGATCATATGGGACTTCAACAGCTCTTCCCCCTCCCCTTCTGCCTCAGTTTCACTCCTTACCGCCCCCATCCTGCTTCTCCTCCTCCTTCCTGTCATTCACCTTCCATTCATTCTCCAGACACCCCTTCTTTCTTTCCTCTTCCTCCTTCTCTTTTTTGCCCTCTTTCCCTTCGTGAGGCCTCAGATTGGTTCCAATGCGGCGCAGTCTGCCAGGAGATCGTCTGGGTTGTCTTGGGCACTTGCAGGCAGTGTGAGCTTGGAGCAGTCACTTCACCTCTACATCTCAGCTTCCTCAACTCCAGAGTGAGGGTACTGAGGATGTCTGCTGCTCTGAGGGTGGAGGACAGGCTTCAGGGTGTGAACAACCGGAAGCCCCTATATCATATGGGGGTGGGGGGCTGTTGCCATCCTTATCCCTGCTGGGCCCCCATCCTGCCAGATTCATCCGTTTGCCACAGTGGCCCTGAGAGGGGAGAGCTGGCAGAGCTTTCCTTGAGGGGAAGGCCTCAAGGCCAGCCAGCCAGCCACCCTCCTCCTCTTCCTGTCACTGTGGGCAAAGGGCAACAAAGACAGGGACACTCCAATCTGGAGTTGCAAAGTTAGTGCCCCCAAACCCTGATTGCTTCCCTAAGCCACTCACTGGCTGGTCCTACCACACCCTGGGGTCTGGTTATTCAACCCCATCACAGGCACCCAAGCCTCCTAGTGACTGACATGAAGTCACCCACACACAGGTCTTCCTGCCCTATCTGTGGAGAAGAACATTTGATTCCACCCATGACCCTCCAAGATTTAAGAAGGAAGCTAGGGCTACATTTTTTAAAACATCTTTTATTGCTTTTTCCCCTAACTATTATAGAATATATACAGAAAACCTAGAAAATGGAAAAATATAAAAATAAAAACATTTATAATCCCTCAGGTAAAGATTCTGACTGCTACGTATTGGAATTACTCCCTTTGAGCTTTGCTTATGCAGAATCTGAGTTCTGAAGGTCAGATGGGCTCTGTTTTAGGAGCTAGAAAGACATTATTAACAGTAGTAGTTATAACTACCATTTTTTATTGAGCCCTTACCATGTGCCATGTACCTTTATAAATGTTTCATGCATTCTCTTACTGAATCCTCCAACAGCTTGATGAGGTTTCGTTATTATTATCATCCCATTTTACAGAGGAGGAAGTGATGCCCGAGAGCTGTGAGGTCAGTTCTCAATTATCCGCACCACTGAAGTAGTGCTGGGACACGGATAATACAAAACCACAGAGTCCAGAGGCCATTTCCATTCACCTTTGAGACGCAGGAGTTGCCCATTTCTAGGAGCCCTGGTGGCACAGTGGTTAAAGCGCTCAGCTGCTAACCAAAAGGTCAGAGGTTCGAACCCACCAGCCGTTCCTTGGGGGAAAGACGTAGCAGTCTTTCCATAAAGATTTACAGCCTTGGAAATCCTATGAGGCTGTTGGACTCTGTCCTGTAGGGTCGCTGTGAGTCGTAATTGACTCAGCAGCAGTGGGTATGGTTTGGGGGTTTTATCCCCAGATTTACCCCGTGACTAGTCAGGCTCCAGTTGTGACAATGGATTTGCATCCCCTGGAAACAGCTATAGGCTGGCAGGGGTTGGAGGGACACATGGGGTGGGGAGGAGGCTGGGGCACATTCGGAAGGCTGGCTGCTCAGCAGTGGGGGTCACAACCTCCCACAGGGGGTCCACAGCCAATAGTCCTACACAGTTAATGAAGGAAGTTGACTAGTTATCATGTGTGGAGCTCTTGGTATTCGACCCCAGTGGAGACAGGACACAAAGAAGGCTTCATCCTTGGTGGCTCATGGGCTGATGGGATAGTCTCAGCCCCTGCCTTGAGGGGACCCCCAATCCAAGGAAGGAGAAATGACCCCTGACATGGGGGATTCCCCAGTCTGATGAAGAAGGAGGCCTCTTCTGCTCGGGCGCAATTCCACACTAGTGGAGGAGACACATCTCCCAGTGTGACAAGGGAGACCGTACATCTGTCCACACACTCACAAACGATGAGCAGAAGTGAACTGACCGCATTTCATAAAGTCTGAGATGCTGCCGATGGTAAGTTGCGTTGTCTCATACACTGCTAAGAAGAAAAACACTGATGATTAAACTATGCCCTGCCATCAGCTGTAACGCTTACCTGATTTCAGAGATGTTAACACATATTTTAAATATATAAGGTTTAGGATCAATGAAATATGATAGTGCAGACTCAGTGCTGGGGGACTCAGGAGACTGGTATGAAGGAGGGAACTGACTGGGGTGAGGAAAATCACGGAATACTTCCCGGAGGAGGATTTGAGGAGGGAGGGTACCAGGCCCAAGCCTGGAGGCAAGGTCAAGGGCAGTTCCACCCACAGTCTCAGTCCCTCCCCGCTGTCCCCACAGGTGCCAGGAAGAGTGCCCCTTCGGGACCTTCGGCTTCCAGTGCTCCCAGCGCTGTGACTGCCACAACGGGGGCCAGTGCTCGCCCACCTCAGGCGCCTGCGAGTGTGAGCTGGGCTACAAGGGCCCGAGCTGCCAGGAGCGGCTGTGCCCTGAGGGCCTGCACGGCCCAGGCTGCACCTTGCCCTGCCCCTGTGATGCCGACAACACCATCAGGTACGAGCTGGGGACAGGCGAGCCTGGGGAAGGACAGGGTGGGCACGGATGAAGAGGGAGCCTCTCAAGCCACTGCCCCCCACCTCCAGCCCAGTCCAGCAGCATGGCCATCCAGGCAGAGAGGAGAAGGAGCTGGGCCTCAAAAATCAGCTCAGCTAGCCACTTTGGTGAACAGAAGGGGAAGCTGAAGCCACGCAGCCAGAGCCAGGACTAGAACCCTGGCCTCCTGCCTCTGTCCACCATACCAGGCTGCCTGCCTTTGAAACTGAGCCGGCCTGAGACACCACAGACAGGAACCAGGAGGGATCCTGGGGCACTCAGGGGAGCAGGTGGGGTGGGACAGGGCCACATAGAGCTGGGATGCCTGGGATGGTGGGGCTTGGGGTACTACAGGCTCTGGGAGTATTGTTCTGGAGAACATTTCTTCTACGCACTGCATCTAACCAAGCCGCTCCCCCAATCCCAAGGGGCCCAAAAAATAGGGCCACCTGGGCGGAAGCAGGGGTGGAGCCACAGAAGGTCAGTACTAGAAGGGACCTTAAAAATCAGTATAGCTGGGCCTGGACTGGAAAGTTGGGGTCAACCTGTGGTTCTCAACTGTAGGCAGTTTGCCCCTGCGGGATATTTGACAATATCTGGAAACTTTTCTGTTTGTCAGACTTAGGAGGAGGTGATGCTGGCGAGGGTAGAGGAGCAGACCCTTCATCAGGGCCTTGGCTTGGGGACAGCTCTCCCTGTGCTCTGTGTCCTTGGGGTTTGGGGACCCCTGGGCAGAAGCTAGCCCCTACCCCTGTGTCCAGAAGAGCCAGCACTGCTCTGGGCCGCCTCTCCCAGCTCCCGTCACTTTCGGCTTCACACACCAGCTGGCACCGCCCTCTGATGATAAATGAGGCTGTCGTCGTGCTCCCCCGCCCCCGGCCCCCAGAGGAGCCCTGGTGGCACAGTGGTTAAGATCTCAGCTGCTAACCAAAAGGTCAGCAGTCTGAATCCACCAGCCATTCCTTGGGAACCCTATGGGGCAGCTCTAACTCTGTCCTATAGGGTCGCTATGAGTTGGAATCCACCCAGCCGCAACGGGTTTGGTTTTTTTTGTTTCAGCTCCCAGATAAAGGCGGGGGGTGGGGGGACCCTCCTGTGTGCCTCGCTGGTTTCGCCTGGCCTGGGGGACAGTTCAGAGAGGACTGGCCGCTACAGCAGAGGGTGCCACCGCTATTCACAGGCCAGAGAGAGAACTTTCGGCCCTGTTCACTGGGACAGCCAGGACTTAGCCCAGCCCCGCTTCATTTCTAGCTTTTGATTATCCACAAAGCACGCAGGAGCCTGGGGTCACTGCAGACAGAGGTGTCTCAGCAAGCGTTTATGGCTTCAACAGAAACAGACCTCAGTCCCTGGAGCTGAGTGCTGGCTGGTGCTGACTGCAAGGGTGGAGGGTAGGGGCGGAGACTGACCAGAGGGGGCCCTGGAGCAACAGACCTGGCCTGTACATGACCTGAGCATTCATACGCTCAGTCAGTCATTCCACAGACACTGATGCTTGTAGGGCTGGTCCTTGAGGTGGAAACAGAGGCACCCTCAGCACCAGTTCAGCCCTTGAGAACTCGAACTTGGGCCTGGAGTGCTCACACACACTGAGCACCTTCTACCATATTTCTTCAAATACAAAACAACACCAGGAGTGAGGCAGAGCTTTATTTTATATACTGCTGACAGAGGAAAATGCTGCCATCTGCGCTGTGACGTACCATTGCTTGTATGGCACACCCAAGGGGCATCAAGGGGCGGGGGGATTTTAGTGCATCTTAGAATCAATGAAATATGATATGTGGTTGTCCCTGCTGGGTTCCAACATGTACCCAAGTAACTGTGATCCAGGGTTGCATGCAGAAAGCACCCCAGGAGAGTGTAACAGCTGGTCAGGGAAGGCTGCCTGGAGGAGGTGACATCTAGGTTGGGTCTGGAGGCCAGGACTGAAGCTCTAAGACTCTAAATTCTGGGCTTCCCGCATGGCTGGTCAAGGACTGGGCAGATGCCTGCCGCTATTCCACAGGTGGGAGTAGGACCAGGATCCTCCGCCCCTGCTGGGAGGGTGGGGAAGGAGCCTCTCAGGAACAGGAAGCAAGGCTGCTGCTGGGCTGCAAACCAGGGAGGGTCCCTGCCACAGAGCTCTAAGCAACCCCCATATTAAAGAGCTATTGTTTTCCCTCCCCGCCTGAGCAACCGTGCTGTGCATAATTTCCTCTTCCTCTGAAGGAGCCTCGATGCATGATTAATCTGGAAGGACTCCCTCGTCCCCGTCGCTAATCTCAGTCCCTCCAATACTGATGATTATTTGCTTTACTGTCTTTAATGCATGTCAGGTTTCAGGGACTGGGAGGCTGTAGTTGTTCTTGGGAGTGGGGGCTCCAAGTGTGCCTGCCAGCCCACCCCCCAGGCTGAGCTCTCGGTGTCTGCGTCACTACCTCCTCAGGGGGGATTCTTCACAATGCCCGGCTCCTCGAGGGCTGGGGCTGCCTGGCTGGCCCACGTCTGCAGCCTCAGCATCATACAGCGCCTGGACAGAGTTTGCCTTCGGTAAAAAGAACCACTGGGATAATCTAACCAGCCCATTCCTCTAGCTAGTTCTGCCCCTGAGCTGATCACCTTCCCCCCTCTCTTTTTTTTAAATATTTCACCCCATTCTCTTGGCACACTGTCCCATGGTGGGTGGAGCCCTCAACACTCACCAAGATCTTTGTTTAGTTGAACCCAGGGTTTCTCAGCCTTGCCACTACTGACACTTTGGGCCAAATAGTTCTTCGTTGTAGTGGCTGTCCTGTGCATAGTAGGACGTTTAGCAGCATCCCTGACCTCTACCCAGTGTGCTAGAACCAACCTCCTCCACAGCCAGCTGTGACAACCAAGAATGTCTCCAAAAACCAAAACCAAACCCACTGCCGTCAAGTCGATTCCACCTCATAGCGACCCTATAGGACAGAGTAGAACTGCCCCACAGGGTTTCCAAGGAGCGGCTGGTGGATTTGAACTGCGGACCTTTTGGTTAGCAGCCGAGCTTTTAACCACTGCACCACTATTGTCACATGTCCCCAAATTGCCCAAGACTGAGCACCGCTGTTCTAACTGAACACTCCGGTGCTGCACTTGGTTTCAGGGAGACACCGATCAGCTCTCCTCCTCTGCACAGGTCGCCTCTTCTTTTCCCGTGAGCCCTTGTCCTGTTGTAGAGCCTTCACTTAGAACCCAGGAAAAGCAGGGGGATGATTCTGTGACTTCTAATCTCGAGGCAGTTAAGCTACAGGTCCTGGGGCTGAGACTCCTGAGTCCTGGCCTCAGAACTTACCTCTGTCTGAGCAAATGTCCTGATTATGCACATCTCCTCTCCGTTCCTCAGTTTCCCAATCTGTCCATCACCTTTCCTGAGCCCAGTGGGGGAAAAGAGTTCTGTTGTGGTCTTTGAAAGTGAAGCTTCCACGAAACGACCCACAGAGATGGCGTGTGGGACCCCCAGGAGCCTCACCTCACTTCCCCCTGGCTTGGGCAGAGCTCCCAACAAAGCCCTCACTGAGACAGCCTGCAAGGCCTTGAGCATCTTTTCTAGGAAGACAGAGCACCCCAGCCCCCAACCAAAGAAAGCCCTCCTCATGGAACCCCAGCCCCTCTCTGCTTTGCGCCCCTCTGGCCAGGCTGTCTCGTAGAGCCGAGTTCACATGGCCTGGGAAGGAAGGCATGGCTGGTGAGATTCCCCAGGGCTTCACTCCTTTAGAAACTGTTTGTAGCGCATACAAAGGAGCCCTCCTCCGTCGTAAAGGTGTCGGGCCTCTTAAATGTCCCGTCTACCATTGGATTGTCGTAGACGAATTCCAGCAGCCATGATCATGTATTATCTTTGGAAGATTTGATTTAGCCACCAGATGTGGCATCAATAAAACCTCATAGCAGCCAAAAGAAAGGCAGACAAATCCACCCTGAAAAGATTCCTGTAACGTTCAGCTTTCGGCTCCTATTAGCTTGTGATTAATCTATGTCTAGGGAAAACGAGAAAATGGAATAAAGGAAAAAAAAAACAGAGAAAATGGAGCATCAGCTGAAACAGCAGGGATTGTGACTTTTGTCTGAGCCTAACCAGTAGTCACCGGTCACCATGTGACTCAACGGAATGGCTCGTGGCACTGCCAGGAGGAGAGGACAGGGAGGGGGACAGTGGGAGAGGGGACCCCAGCACCAAGCATGGTGATCGCAGTTCACTCAGTCAGTGGTGACTCCCCGCCCTCTTTCCAAAGGCTTTTTTTGGAGTGCTTATAACAAGAGACAAATAATCAAATTAAGAAAAGAGATAATCACATTTTTTAAAATATAATTTTAGGGGCATGAAAAGGAGAAAGAAATAAAGAATTTTAAATTTGATTTTAAGCTTTCTGGTTCCCAGTGCAAAAAAGTAAAACTAGAGCTCAGACATCCCCAAACAGCTAAAATGATACGGCAGAGATGAATGGCGGGAAATGGGGGCGAGGGGCGGCGGTTAGGCGCCATTTGTGAGACCGAATTAAGAGACCAGGAAGGAAACATAATATCAGTGTTTCCAGCTCTTGCGGGCCTGGGGCGCTTAGCACGGACTTGTGCCCTTGTCCAAGTGTGAACCGCAGGTGGGTGAACTTTGGGAGACTGTTGGTGGGGAAGGAACAGCAGAAGAATCTATTTATGGGAAGGGCGGAAATGTGCCTGAAACCCTTTAGAATCTCCAGGGCTGGACAGTGCCAAGGCCTACCAGGTCATTCCTGGGGCCCAAGCATGTCCGCCACCACGGCTGTGACTAAGCTTGTTCCCCAAACCCTAAACCAAAATATCAGAGAAGGCCTCAGGAAAGTTGGAACCTACAAAGCCTGTGCCTAAGGACTTTAGTCAGAGGGTTGGGACAGAGATTAGTGCCCCAAAACCATCTGGCTGAGGGTCGGGATGACCAAGGAGGCCCCTGCCCCATAGTCAGTCCGTAGTCTTGCCACTACCTCTGCTACAGGGCTTGGCGCTCAGGGAGGAATTTTTCTGGAACCGTGAGGGTCGGAAATCTTTGTTCTGTCAGTCAGACTTGCTTTCTGAGTCTTCCAACACTCAGCCAGTATGTGCATTCTTTTATATGTTTACAAGTTTTCTTGCTTTAGATCTGTTTATAAATATAATAGATGCTCAGGTTTGGAACATTAGAGAATACATAGAAAATTAAAGAAAAAGTTCAGAATCATGCATAATTTCTCAACCCAGAGATAAACGCTAAAGCTATTTTATCGTCATTTGTTCATTCTTCATCCACGGGTTTGTATCTATGTATCTATATCACTTTTTTTCATGTTTTGGATCAGGTATACAGCTGGCTGACTTCCCTTAACTTTATAGCAAGTCATTAAATATTTTGGAAAACATTTAAGGAGCTCTCTAACATTCCTTCCTATGGATTTCCATAATTCATTTAACCAGTACCCTGCTGTTAGAGGCGGCATCAGGCCGACCTGGGTTTGAATCCCAGCCCCACCACTGACTGAGCCGTGGGACCTTGGGCTAGTCACGTGACCTCCAAGTGCTGTCTGTAAAATAGAGGACCTAAAGCCTAAATCACGGGCTTATTTGAAGATTAGAAATATATGTGCAAAGTGCCTGGTGCTTTAATAGCCTGGTCACATATTATTTATTATTATTTAAACTGCTTCCATTTTCCAGTGTTATAAACAATGGTTCAGGGAACATCTCTGTGCATAAATCTTTCTCCACAACTACGATCGTTTCTTTAGGATACATTCTGAGAAATGGAATTACAAGACCAAAGGGTCTGAGTGTTTCTAGGACTCCAGATACATAACCCCAAATTGTTTTCTAGAAGCCTCTACCAGCATTGAGTATTTGTCCCTTTTTAAAAGTCTTTACTGCTTTGGTAGCGAAAAGTAGTATCCAATTGTTGTTTTGACTTAATAATTAGTGAAGCTAGACATTCTCCGAAAAGATTATTACTATTTGCACATAGTATTCAGGAATTGCCTGCTCTGTCCACCCACTCATTTCCCATGAGAAAAACCAGGGCCTCCACAAGAGAAACAGCTTGACTAGGCTTCACACAATTCGTTTGTTCATTAATTCATTGACCAAATACGTGGTGAACACCTCCACCGTGCCAGGGACACTCCTGGGCCCTGGGGTACAATACAGAGGTAAGCAGAGAAACAAAGGGCCTCCCTCACAGAGCTGCAACCAGGTGGGGGAGACATGATAAACAAGTCAACAGACACATAAAATAATTATACATTATGAAAGTACTATTCCTTCTCAGCTCTTTAATTGGACCCTGACTATGAGCCAGGCACTGGGAATCCAGAGACATAAAGCCCCTGTCCTCCTGAGCTTAACAGGACCAAGACTTGTACCCAGGCTCCTCCTGCTGGCCCAAGCACATGCTTCTCTTGAATTTTGTCTTAGATTCCTGTGACCGCCATAACAAAATACCACAAACTAGAGGGCTTCCAACAACAGACGTTTTCTCTCACAGTTCTGGAGGCCAGAAGTCTGGATCTAGGGTGTTGGCAGGGCCATGCTGTCTCTGAAGGCTCTAGGGGAAGATCCTTCCTTGTCTCTTCCAGCTTCTGGTATCCCCAAGTGTTCCTCGACTTGTGGCAGCGTAACTCAGTCTCTGCCTGTCTTCACATGACATTTTCCCCGTCTATCTGCCAGACAGGTGTCTCTTCTCTTTTTCCAAGGACAGCATTCATATTGGATTAGCTTCCACCCTACTCCAGTATGACCTCAGGCTAACTAATTACATCTGCCAAGACTCTATTTTCAAATAAGTTCACAGTCACAGGTAATAGGGGTTAGGACTTCAACATATCTTTTAGGGGAACACAACTCAATCCATAACAACTGTGTCCCTTTTTCTGGACTCTGAACTAGGGAGGCAGGTGACACAGGGCATCTAAGAGGTTCGTCTCTACCATCCAGTACCTTTCCATGTGTGTTAGTCTGGGTCCTCCCAGAAGCAGACCCCAAGTGCATGAGATTTCCTAGGGGAAACGTTAGTGAGGAGAAGTGGGGAGGGGTCTGGGGAGGCGGGAGAGCCATCAGACCTCAGTGCAGGTCTGACTCATGTGAAGGAGAGAGGGAAGGAGGGAAGGGGGGTGGAAGTATCTTGCTCTATAGTGCAGTTCTAAGGCAGTTTGGGAAGGCTCATGGGGAGTCTTCAAGCCAGAGTTGCCCATCAGAGGAGTCTGTGTCTCGGAGGAACGACCCTACCTTAGTATCCCTGCTGTGCTCAGTCACTGGCCGGAAGTAGCCTGTGGGAAGTGTGGCTGAGCAAATGTAGTGTTGGATTTCAGAGCACAGCAGCTGGGGCCACGGTCAATTCCACTCCCAGCAGGAGATGTTCATGGCCCCCACACCTGGCATCCCTTCTGATCATGAATGGATGTTGGCTGTTTGATCAGATCTCTGCCAGCCAGAGGTTGCCCCACTCTCTAGTGGTCATGCCCCTGGCTCCAGGCAAATGGTCCTTTCTCTGACCTAGATGGACACGGGGCACAGAAGAGCTCACTCTTTGTTAAAGAGTCCTGGTGAAGCATGGGTGGAGGGTCTTCTCCCCATTGCATTACCCGAGAAGGGGAGGTCACATCTGCCCTGAGATCTCCTTTTAACTCAGCAAAGGTTGACTGAGTACCTACCCGAGGCAGAGCTGCTGGGACTTGCTACTACCCTCTCGTGCCTGCCCCCACATTAGGTATCTGCCTTGGGTGAAGGGAAGTGGGTGAAGCCCTGGACCCTTCATAGCCCGTAAGGCAAGGGGCTGAAGAGCCTGTCTTCTGCTTTGGTCCCTGTGTATTTGTATCATAAAGAGCACTTGTTAAGGAGTCGGGAGAGCTGTGTACTAATCCTGATTCTGCCACCTCCTCGCTTTGTGACTTTAGGGCAGTTACATAAACACCTTGAGCCTCAGTTTCTGGGGGCTAGTAGGACCGTGTGGCCTTGGCATCTTCTGATAACAAACAAGGCATTGAGCAATTTAACCTCAGAGGTCCTTTGATTCTGCCACCCTGGGCAGACCTGACTTGGTGCGGGCAGCGGGGTGGGGGGACGTGGCTGCATCCCTGACCGGACTCTCCCCTCACCCTTCTCTCACCTGCTCAGCTGCCACCCAGTAACCGGAGCTTGCACCTGCCAGCCGGGCTGGTCTGGCGGCCACTGCAACGAGTCCTGCCCTGCTGGCTACTACGGCGAGGGCTGCCGGCTGCCTTGCTCCTGCCTGAACGGCGCAGACTGCCACAGCATCTCTGGGGGCTGCGCTTGTGCCCCGGGCTTCATGGTAAGACGCGAGGGCCGTTCCCACGGCCTCCCCTGCCCCCCACCACAGGCTGGGTTGAGTGGGAGGTGTGGTCCTGCACCCAGAGGTGAAGAATGGGAGTGTCTCCTCGTGTGCCCCTCAGAGAGCCCCCAGAGCTGCTCTCAAAGGGCCAGTTCTGCTGGGGTTTGTAATTGTAAAAGCAAAAGAAAGAAGGGCCTTCCATCGTCCCCCCAACACCCTGAAACGCCAGCTGTCTTCCTTTGTGTCAGCTCTTCCCTGTCTGTGTTCTTATGCACACAGTAGTCTCACATCCTAACAACCACAACGCACACACGCGGTTTTTCATTCTTCGTCTTTCCCCCACATTGCTGCCTGGGCTGCTTAATCCTCATTTGAAATGGCTGCATGTCACTTACGTCCCCCAGTTTACTCAGCCACTCCCTGCCTGCTGACTATTAAGCTGTTTCCAGTGTTTGCCACAAACGTTGCAATGAGCACCTTCACACCAACAGCTTCCCCTCCCTCCTTCTGAGTTATTTCCTTACGGCTGAATTCCCAGGGTCAGTGGGTATAATATATTAATGGTTCTTGATGGATGCTGCCAGATGACTTTCCTCAGGGGTTATATAAATCCACACTGCCACCACCCGTGTTTGGATGTACCTATTTTAGAACAACTTTGCTAACATTTTTTTTTTTTTTTAGTTTTGCTAATTACATAGGCAGAAAATGGCTGCTCAGTGTTGCTTTAATTTGCATCTCTGATTACGAAGGGGAATGAGCGTTTTCCCCCACGCGTTTGTTTACTGTTTATATTTCCTCATGAATTATGCTGGTCTTTATGAGGTTTGAGTCTGGGGAACTTGACATTGGAAGTGGAATCCTACTCAAAGGTCAGGCGTGCCTGGTGGGTCCAAGGAGCCAAACGCGCAGAGGTCAGCCAGGACCACATTTTTTGTTGTGCTGGAGGTGGGGGTTTATGCAGAAAGAGCACGGTCTTTGGAACCAGTCAGACCTGGGGTCATATCCTGACTGTCTTGCCAACTGTGTGACCTTGGTCAAGTGACTTCACCTGTCTTATGCTCAGTTTCCTCACCTGAGAAATGGAACACCTGCCTTGCAAGGTTGTGGTAAGGTGTAGAGATATAAAGTACCTGGTAGCAGCGCTTCTGAGACTTAAGTGAACTTATGAATGACCTGGGATGGGGCCTGAGAGTCTGCATTTCTCAGAAGGTCCCAGGTGGTGCTGCTGCTGCTGGCCGGTGGTCCTCACCTTGAGTAGGAAGGTGTTGGTGTCGTTACTTGCCGTCAAGTCGATTCGAACTCATGGGGACCCCCAAGTGCACAGAGTAGAACTGCTCCATTGGGTTGTCAATGCTGTGACCTTTAGGAAGCAGATCACCAGGATTTACCTCCAAGGCTTCTCTGGGTGGGTTTGAACCACCAACCTTTTGCTCAGTAGTCCATGGCTTAACCATTTTCGCCACCCAGGGAAGGTACTGCACAGCTGGGGTTCTGCACTTTGGCTGCACGTTGGAATCACCTGGGGAGCTTTAAAAGTGCTAATGCCTGGCCCCTACCCCAGGGATTCTAATGTATTTGTCTGGGGGTCTACTTGAGGCCAATGTGCTGCAAAACCCGGTTTCCGTCGAGTCAATTCCGACTTCTAGCTACCCTATGGGACACAGCAGAACTGCTCCATAGGGTTTCCAAGGAGCAGCTGGTGGATTCAAACTGCTGACCTTTTGGTTAGCAGCCAAACGCTTAACCACTGCACCAGCAGGGCCTCAAGGTGGGGAAAGTGATGGACAAGAAAACCCTTGGTGTGATAATGGAAGTGAGGGTTTTCTGGGGTCAGTGCATTTTGTGAGCAGGTTGCCCTTGGTCTGCAGTGCAGGGCTCAGGGCAAAACACTGCTCAGCATCCTCTTCCTCTTCCCCAGTGCAGATAAAACTGGATGGAAATGAACTCTGGTGGCATCTTTGAAAGGGAGAGAAATCTGATCCTCCTCAAGATTTCTTCTCTAATTTATCTTTGTTAGTGTGAGTTTTTTCCATAACTTCCATGGACAAATGGAAGTGTCCTAGGTTTTGGGTTTGAGTAGGAGAGAAGAGATGTTTGTAATTAAAAATCTCAGATAGCCAAGTGCCCAGGTGACTGAAGTTGAAGTGAATTGTCAGCAGTGGACCATGAGTGGGGAGTCCTGACTGCCAGTCCCAGCTTAGCCACTAGGGTGGTTCTGTGACACTGGGCCTTCGGCTGATTTCTAAAATGGTATACTGTGCTCAAGGAGCCCTTGTGGTGCAATGATTAAGTGCTCTGTTAACCAAAAAGTTGGCAATTTGAACCCACGAGCTGCTCCATGGGAGAAAAGACCGAGAGATCTGCTTCTGTAAAGATCACAGCCTTGGAAACCCAATGGGGCAGTTCTACTCTGTCTTATGAGTTGCTGTGGGAGAATGAGGGAAATGATGGGAAGTAGGAGCAAAGAGGTGTCTGCACAATGTGGGGTGCATTGAGGGTTGTTATAATCTGATCGTATACATTTGTCTATGGGTTTGGATCCTTTTATCACCCAATGAGAATCTCGCCTGCCACCCCCAGCTTCCTGCCTAGTCACTGCTCCTCAGAAGGGAGCAGGGCCCTGCGAAGGTACAGAGTCCATGTGCCCACTGCTCCCAGGCCAAGCCCCACAGTCTGGAAGCCAGGCCAATATCTCTCTTCCTTCTATCTGGAATGCAAATGACCTTCTGTCCTTGAACTTTGGCGGACTTGGCGCTTGTTGGAATCATCTCGCTATTCCTGCCAGTCTGGTGCTCAGGGCTAAGACAGATTGTGAGCCAGGCTGCCGTGGTCAGCCCCTGTGAATTCCCATCCGTCTCCTCCTGCCCAGCCTTATTATACCTGGAAAGACTCTTCTGGGGCCCTGATGGATGTTGGGAAGGAGGTGCTTAAGGTGATTACAGAACAGTGAATTGTTCTCATCTAGCGTGACCCTGCGTAGAAGCCATCACTCTTGCCCTCACCCCAGATTTTGAATCAGTGCGATTTCTGCAATTAGCCATCTCTGGCCAGGGTCGGGGATGGGGCAATCAGCAGAGCAGATTCACCTGACACCGTCCCCAAAATGTCCTGGAGTCAGTGATAATTAGCAATGCCTTTATTTGTTGTTGGTTTGTGGATTTCTGTACCTGCCTTCCCCCCACCAAAAAAAAAAGATTGGACAATTAATTGGACTAATTAAAAGAGCCCTTTTCTAGGTGTCTGGAGACCTTGATCCCAGACTTAATAACCTTAAGCACGTTGTATCACCTCGCTGGGCCTCAGTTTTCTCATCTGTAAAATGGGAAGAGTCACCTTCATCTTGCCTACTATTGGCTGTGAGTAGTCAATACAGTAATGGATGTGAGGCCATATCCTCAGCTGTCCACAAATTGCTCCTTAGGGACGATGCTGGGGTAGCTTTAAGAAAGCAGAGGGGCTGAGAGTGGTGTCAGGCTCAACAGAGAGGTGAGGACTACTGATGAGGAGGGGGCTGGAGTGAAGTGCAGAGCCAGCCCAGTAGCTCAGGGCCATGCCTGCTGTAGTGTTCAGGAGGCACTGTGGGGGGACATGCCTGTCTGTGTCTGGGGGAGTGGAGTTAGGGAAAGAGGTGGGAAAAGAGTCTGGGCATTTTACGTGGTAGCTTGGCAACAGGAGTGAAATCATTGTAGGGGGCCTTAGTGAATTGCAGTGGGGCTCCCCGATGCGGGAAAAGAGTCCTGGGCTGGAAAGCAAGAAACCAGGGTTCTAGTCCTGGCTCTGCTCACTCTGGGACTTTATTGATCACTTGTAAAATGGGAATGAAATTCTCTGCGCAAAGAAAACAATGAAATCATTGAATGAGCCAGTCATCTAAACAACGAGTCAGTCTTTCAAATGAGAGTGCTTAAAGTTGGGAGCAGAGTTGTTTCAGCACCTCGGACAGCTCATTGGACAGCCTGTGTGAGCCTCTGCTCACAGCTGCTCTGTGCCCCGTTAAAACACAGGGACCCACCCACTCAAAACCCCAGAGTGAACAGGGACTGGGGAGTGCAGAGTGAGGGTCACTCTGCCTACCCACAGCAAAGGGACTCAGGCCAGCAGAGTTCTGGGGCAACAGCAGCCCTGTACTGGGATTGTCTATGGGACGACCAAATACAGGAAGTGAGGACCTTCCCTCCCACCCACCCGGGATGGGGAAGTAGCTGAATTGGGGATGAGGGAACTGTGTGGAGCTGGGCAGACTAGCAAGGTGCCATCCACTTGGAGACTAGTGTCACATCACCTCTCTCCATAGTCCCTGATTGCCCACCAAATAAAGCTCCAACTCCAGCCCTTTGTAACCTGCCCTCGAAACTAAAGTTAGGCCACACGAACCTCATCTCCTGCCAAGTTCTGCCACAAACCGGTGCTGTGACCACACTCAACTCACTTTTTCACAAACGCAGTGTCTGCTTTTGGCCTCTGTGTGTTTTCTCAGGCTCTTCCCATTGTCCTTATCGTTCTATGAAAATCCTTCTCAGCCTTGCAGGTTAAGGTCAGAAGTTGCCTCTTTCATGAAGCCATCCCTGAATACTGTTTAGAATCAATCATTCCATCCCCTCTGTTCTCACAGCAGATGGCTCATACTCAGAGTCTGTCTCCACGCAGGCAAGGATATGTCTCCCTCCAGCCCCTGCACCGCCCCCCAGCATGCCTACCGTATGAACTTCTTGCTCAATAAACTTCTTTGCAATGAATGAAATTCTTGGGAGGAGCAACGTCCTTAAAGCAGAAGTTTCCAGAACTGACATTTATAGGAAGGACATTCAGGGCATTTCCCAAAGGACCCTACCAGCAGGGCTGCGGCTTGAATCCCCCTTGGCTTCTCCGAAGTTCAGATAAACAGGTAGCAGCACTGGGACTGGAGCACCTGTCCCCCAATACCATCTTCAAGTTCTTTGGGTACATGGCGTGAGCTTCGACCTCATGCCATACTGTGTAGTTTCCACAGAGACTCTGGAGACAGATTCCCAGCCTTCAGACACCCACTTTACCAACTGTGTGACCTTGGGCACGATTCTTTACCTCTCTGTGCCTGTTTTCTCATGTGTTAAAAAAAAAACATTGCTGTCAAGTCAATTTCAAGTCATAGTGACCCTATAGGACAGAGTAGAACTGCCCCATAGGGTTTCCAAGGAGCGCCTGGTGGATTCTAGCTGCCAACCTTTTAACTTTTCGGTTAGCAGCCTGAGCTCTTAACCATTGCGTCACTAGGGCCCCCTCATGTGTTAGAGAGGAGTAATAACGAAGCTCACAGGATTGTTGGGCTGATTAAATGAGTTGGTACATAAAAGCACTTAGAATGCCTGGCATATGAGTAATCTTTCAACATTATTGTTGATGTTAACGCTACTGTTGTTGTTGTTATTTCCCAAGGGGTCTTCCTCCTGAAGAGACTGACTGGCCCTGGCCTAAGTGTCCTGTTTGGAGGAGCAGGTGGAAATGGGGGAGAGAGGAAGGGGGCAGAGTAAGTTGAAGCTTCCCACAGGCTGGGAGCATCAGGGCTGCTGGGGACCCTTATGTTCCCAAGGACAGCCTCAGAACCGAGAATAAACTTCCTCATCACACTGGGGAGAAAGCCAGTTTTTTTCAGCCTCACCACACTCCTCGGCTGACCAGCTTTCGTTTCTTAATTAAGACCTTACCTAAACGGTGGCCTGATGACACTTCTCCCCCCTCGGGGACTAATTGTTGCCGCCTTTGCTTCTGCAGTGAAACTACCTGTGAGATCACTGCCGGGATGCAAGGGCATGATTTCCCGGACCGTTTCCACTGCCTCCTCCCCACATGCAGCCGTGGGGCTGGGAGATACGGGCCCTGTGGCCATTGCTCAGTCCAGATGCTTCCTTTCAGCTCCAACTGTAATGGGGACAGGGAGCACGGGAGGCAGAGGAGAGGGGCCCGGTGTCCCCTCCCGTGGGGTTCGGAGCCTATATTTCTCCCCAGGATGACACAATTTCTATTACCTTAAAGGGCTCATCTATTTATGCTGCCATTTTTTGAAGCCCTGTCTGCCGTTACTGAACCCTGCACGCTGGCGAGGGGCGTGGGCGCTCCATCACCCAAACGAACAAACTCCTGTCCACACTTTTCTGCACTTTCTTGCTGCTGTTGGTGGGTCATACGCAAACCTCAGCTGCTGCGTCCGGGCCAGGCGGAAGGCGAGTGAGTTAGGAAACTCCAAATCAGTGGAGCAGTGATTGAATTTTCCTCCATGGTTTCCCGGCCCCCGGGTAGCTGGAGAGTGTGCGTGTCTGCCTCTCGTGCACCCCTGTGCTGGAACAGGAGAGCAAGGGCAGCTGTGTGGCCAGAATGTAGACTGAAAATTATAGCCAGGTGACACTGTGTGTGCATTTCCTGTTCTCAAGTCTAGATCTAGAGACTATGAGCCCTGAGGGCAGAAAACCAGCTTCTCACTCTTGCCCCCAACCACTGATTAACTTCCTAATTATTGTAGTAAAATAATCTACTGGTGCCTGCACTGGGGATGAGGATTTTCCCCTCTAGCTGCCGTGCTCATGTGAACAGAGGGCGCACATCGTGCAAAACAACATAAATGACCCCAAAACACACACACGCGCACTCCCGTCTCAAAGCCAGAGCTCTGGAGTCAGACAGAACTGGACTCAAACCCCAGCTCTGCCGGCACCTGTCGTGTGGCTTCGGGAGAGTTACTTAAATTTCTTAAGCCTTGGTTTTGTCGTCTATAAAGTGGGAGAAATGATGGAACTATGCTATAGTTATTCTTAGGATTGAATTAGACAAAATATGTACAATGCTTAGAACAAAGCCTGGCCTGTAGCAAATGTTCAGTAAATGTGCGTCGAGGTTTATTATGTAGCTGTGTAAGGATGACATATGTTGGTGGTGTTCGCTGCCATCCAGCCAGCTCCAACTCATAGCAACCTTATGTACGACAGAACAGAACGCTGCCTGGTCCTGCGCCATCGTCATGATCACTGGTATGTTGGAATCCATGTTTGTGGCTGTTGTGTCTCACTGAGGGCTTCCCTCCTTGCCTCTGACTCTTTACTTTACCCAAGATGACATAATGGAAGCAAAAGGGCATGGAGTCTGGGCTCAGACAAGCCTGGATTGGAACCCCAAGTCTCAGTAGCTGCGTGACCGCGGGCAGCATACTCAGCCTCTTTGAGCCCTAGCTTCCCATCTGTAAAATGCGTCGGTAATGTCTGCCCCTCAGGGTTGGTGTGAGCACATAACGAGATGCAGTGTGTATCACCGTAAGATGGGAATTACTCTTCATAATGGTAGAGTTGGGAGAATGCTCAGCGCTTCCCTTGTGCAGCCTTTCATTTTACAGATGAGGAAACTGAGGTCCAGAGAGGGGAAGTGACTTATCTCAGGTCCCACAGCAAATCTCTGGTAGAGAGCTGAGAGGGACACAGAGGTGACCTAATTCCCACTCCGGTTCTCCTTCCACCCTCGCGTCTGTCTCATGAGTTTGCTGTCCCCAAAGCAGACACCAGGGCAGGGCGGAACTGGGGGATGAGATCATTAGGGGCTCAATCACACTGGCGAGTATTCCACAGAGGAAAGGAGGGGGCGTTGGTTTTGTGTCACCAGTGCCAAGCCCAGCATCCGCCTTTGGGACCCTGTGGTTTGTGACTTTACTAGGGGATAACTGCCGACTCTTCTGTTCTAAACAATAAACGTGCCCATCTCACACCACCCCCTCCCTGCCGTGCCCTGCTGTCCTTGTCAGTGCCTTGATCACTGGGGTCTGGAGCTGGGGCTTTGCTCTGGCCCTTGGGGCCTGCAGCTGTCACCCCCTGCAGCAGAAGAAGCTACCAGGCCGGGTCTGGGAGTCAATGCTTTAACATGCCGAGTTTTCTTTTTGTCCCAATGGGGTGGGCAGGGACCGTGAGTCAGAGGAGTGTCCCCAAAATGTGCGGAGGAAGGGGATGGCCGAGTGGGAATGGTGAGGGCTCAGCTCACACTTAGCACTGAGTTACTGGCCAGGCCGAAGGCCGGGCACTCTGCTTTACACACATGATTTTATTTAACCCTCACAATAACCCTGTCGGCAGGAAACGCCAGGATCTCCACTTTGCAGAGGAAGAAACAGGCTCAGAGAGGTGAGGTAACCTTCCAAGGTGCCTGGGCGGGAAGTGGCTCCAGGAACTGAGTCCATGGCTGTTTCGACCCAGAGCCTGTACTTTCAGGCACGAACCCAAAGTGCATGGAGAGGACGGGGAGGTGGATACGCGGCCACATAACCAGCCTTGTGACTCTCAGGGAGCCCTGGTGGCGCAGTCATTAAGCACTTGACTGCTAACTCAAAGGTTGGCAGTTCGAACCTACCAGCAACTCTGTGGAAGAAAACACCAGGCAGTTTGCTCCCGTGGATATTACAGCCTAGGAAACCCTATGAGGCAGTTCTGCTGTGTCCTATAGGGTCAGTATGAGTCAGAATCAACTCGAGGGCACACAGCAACAGCAACAGTGACTCTTTTCCTGGGAAAGAGGACAACCGCATCAACCTCGTTTCTCATCTGGAGCCTAACTGGCCTCCCATTCTTGTCTTTGTGGGGAGGCGGGCTGGGACCTTCCGCTTCTCTCCCTTACGTTGGGACAGCACTTCACAGTTCACCCAGCCCTCTCACACCCTGAGCTTGTTGGTCCTTGCTACTCTGCAGTGAAGAAAGCAGGGCAGGTATTGTTAGCTGTACTTCACAGAAGAGGAAACTGAAGTTCAGAGTGGTCAAGAGTCTCGCCCAAGATGACATGACTTGCGAGAGCATCGAGCTGGCTCTAGAACCCAGAGATTATGGCTCCAAGGCCAGGCTCCCCCCACGGCAGCCAGGCCAGGAATGGTATTAGCACTGAGGAGAGGACCAGTGGGGAGCCAGACAGGGCTCCAACCCTGGCTCTGCCGCCTCCTAGCTGTTTGACTTTGCCCAGGTCACTTCACCGCTGTGTGTGCCTTAACGTCATCTGCTGCAAAGGGGGACGGAACCCTGCCCCCTGCCTCCCACGGCTGATGTAAAGCTCAGATAAAACAAGTTGCTGGGAAGGACAGGAAGAAGTGCAAGGGTGTGTGCACACAGAGGCATGAGGGGAGCTGTGGGCCCAGGTCTGCAGACCCTCAGCCCTGCACTGAGGCTACAGGTCCCAAAGGAAAGCACCAACTCCTGCTCCTGCTACTCCTGCCTGAAAGCTCCAAGATACCCGCCCCGCCCCCCCGCGCCCGCCCTCCCCACCGAGCCCGGCCCTTTCTCGGCCATCCCTTCCCCTTAGTCATTAGTACCAATAATCCCATTTGCAGGAGTAATTATTGACCCTGGGAGGGGAAGGAGTTCCTGCCAGATGTGATCATGTCTGGAAAATGAAAGATGTTACAGGAAAAGGTCATGAATAAATGACTTCAAGGTGGGGCTAATAAGAAAACAAACAATGGGGGTAAATGTAAAAAAAAAACCACCAAAAAATCCCTACTCAAAAGTCTTCTCCTAAAAACACTAAAAGAACGTTTTTTTTTTTCTCTCCTCTCCTAAAAGTTCTGAGGAGGGCAAGGGAATTCCCTGAGACAGGCACAGGGAAGCCAGCCCGGGGATCCCGGACAATCAGGCCCAGATGGTCCAGAGGAGCGGGGATGTAGGGGATGTGAAGGAAGACAGTGGGAACAGAGCAGGCTGGGCCCGGAATGCCAGGGTGGGAACCAGTGCTTAATTCAGCCAGCAGGGGGAGCCATCACAGGCTTGAGCAGGGACATGCCAAAGGTGTACTTGGTGGCCATACCTTGTAGAGGGAGATGGTGATGTCACAGGCACAAAGCATCTAGAAGCGAGCCCAGCATGTAGTAGGCACTCAGGAAGTATTGGTTCCATTCTGACTTCAGCGGACGCTGCTTGGCACAGGGGGGAGCGTGGACTTGGAGTCAGAGAAATCTGAGTGACTAGGGACAGGCTCACCCCTGAGCCTCACTTTGCTCATCTCTCCGTGGAAGTAACTTGCAGGATTTTTTTTCCATGGAAGTCACTTGCAGGATTGTTGTGAGAGTGGAACAAGGCAGGTGTTACAGAAGTGCTTGGCACCAAAAAACAAAACCAAACTCAGTGCCGTCGAGTTGATTCTGACTTGTAGCAACCCTATAGGGCAGAGTAGAACCGCCCCCACAGGGTTTCCAAGGCTGTAATCTTTACAGAAGCAGACTGCCACATCTTTCTTCCCACCCCCACCCACCAGTGGCTTGTGGGTTCGAACCGCTGACCTTTCAGTTAGCAGCCGAGTGCTTAACCACTGTGCTACCAGGGCTCCTCTGTACTTGGTACAGAGTGGGTGAATCTTAGCCTCTTCATACATATCCCACAGTGGATCAAGGCCCTTACTGGGTCACGTGTAATAATTAAAATGCCCGAAGCTTACCCAGCACTTACTGTGGGCAAGGCACCGTTCCAGTCACGTTACGTATATTAACTTATTTATCTTCACCATGGCTCTTGGAGAAAGGTACTCTCAGATCCCCATTTCGCTGATGGGGAAACTGAGACATGCCCAAGGTCATGTAAGTGCCAGAGCCAGGACTTGAACCCAGTAGTCAGGCTCCAGAGTCATGGGCTGACACTGCCCTCTACCACCTCCCTGTGTACAGCCTCTTCTGCGGACAGGCCCAGAGTAATCCTCATTGCCACCCCCCCGCCCCCACAGGATAAAACCATAACCGTGACCACAGGGGCACCCTGCTCCAGCCAAAAGGGCTGAAATGGGAAGTGATGCCAAGTTATGGGAGAGTTGGGCATCCAACAGGTAGCTCAGGAGAGGTGTCAGTTCCCCGCCCAGGTGGTCGCGTGGATGGAGCAGCCAGACGTGACATGACACTCATCTGCACCCCAGTTCTTCCTCTACAAAGTGCCCTCATATCCTTCATCTCAGGTATTTCTCCCCGCCCGCTGAGGTTAGATGTCACTGCTCCCATTTTACAGGGAAGGAAACAGGCTCGGGAGGCTGCGTAATTCTCTGGAGCCCCTCAGCCCTGCCCAGTCTCTGCTGGTCTCCTAGCCCAGGGCTGAGCCGTTCCCCAGGCCCTCACCACCAGCACATGCCCTTCCAGCCCCATCTCCCTCAGAGGCTCTACTCCTCTCCCTTCCCACGACCTGCTGCCCTCCATGGGCTCTGCATGTGACCCTCCCTGTTACCTGAGCTCCCACCAAACCTGCCCCCTAAGGCTTTGGGGCCTAATGGGAGCACACCCCAGGCCTGCATTACATGTGGTAAAGAGTGCTAAGAGAACCTGGCTCAGAAACCTCTGGAAGCCAGAAAAATCCCAAGGAGACCAGCTTTGTAAAGACTTGGATAATTTACAGGAGTTGGGGGACGGGCCGGAAGGACCCTGTGGATGGTGCCAGCAGCCTTCCCTACCCGCATTCCTTTTCCCCGGATAAAAGCTTCTCAGGTTTTGACTTTTGGGTTTTCTTTGCATTCAGTCTGTAATTGTTTTTTCAATGATTCCACAATTGTTAAGCGATTGAAGTTGCCTGAGTCTGGACTCTCAGTCTCTCTCAGCCAGAGTGTCCCAGACCTTTAGGGGAGGAAGTTTCTACAACAGGCTGGAACACTGAGTCCCTTGCCTGCTGTCTGGGACCTGCCCTTGTCTTGGGGACGAAGTCGGAGACCTGGCACCCAAGGCCTTCTTGACTGGACCCAGCCTGACCTCCAGGCCCCTGTCCCATCGTTGTTGTTAGCTACCAGCTACTCAGCTCCCGACTCATGGCAACCCCACGCACAACACAACAAAACGCTGCCCAGTCCTGCACCATCCCCATTATCAGAAGCGGCTTGTACCATTGTGATCCATAGAGTTTTCACTGGGTGATTATCAGAAGTAGATTGCCAGGCCTTTCTTTGTAGTCCCTCTTAGTCTGGAAGCTCCTCTGAAACCTGTTCAGCATCATAGCAACAAGCAAGCCTCCACTGACAACAGATGGGTGGGGGCTCTGCATGAGGTGCAGTGGCCAGGAACGGAACCCCGGTATCCCGAGAATTCTATCACCGAACTACCAACACCTCATCCTGACCCATAGCTGCCCCTCAAATCCATGCTCCAGCAAATTGGACAGTCATAGTTGAGGGTGAATATTCCAGGAGCTTCTGGGCCTAACCATCAAACCCTGCCACCACCCCGTCACCACGGGGGCCGAACAGAATGACTCGGTCCCACAAAGCCCTGGGCACTCCCCACTCAGCACAGGGAGACAGGGATGAAGATGGATGTGGCAAGCGGCCTCCCTCCCTCTCCCTCCCATCTCACCTGGCCCTCTGGTGGTCCTCACGCCGTACGCAGTTCCTTTTCCCCAACGCACCTTTGCTGTCAGTTGCTGCTTTATCAGCGACGCACTAATTAGGTCCAGCGAGGTTTGTTCTGCATTGGAGAGGCTTCCGCCGCTGGCATTCGGTCCCAGCTGTTCTCTCTTTGCCTTGTGGACCGCAATTCTTTTCCCCCTGGAAAATCACAGACAAGGCTCCCCCACCTGGCAGTCGCATTGCCAGAGCCTCAGAGCTGGGAGTGGGAGTGACTGAGAAGGGTGGGCAGCGGGGGAGCGGCAGCCTGGGGCTGGCACTCTGCCTGGCCAAGAGCTTTGTAGACAGTCAAGCACGCTGCACATGTGGGCTGTGGGCTTTGAAGTGACCTTGGACACCGAATGGGCTCCATTCATGGCCCTGAAACCGCAAACCCCAGGAAGATCAGGGGAGAGAGGGGACCAGGATCAAAGGAAGGCCACCAGGGGCTGCCTGCAGAACATCTGGAAGTGGGAAGGACCACCTGGGCCCTCCCATGCTACAGGCTCATCTCGTGCCTGCCCCCTCCAGCCACTAGAGGGCCAGCCCCATGGGGCCGGACACGCTGTTCCACTCCCCGTGTGCCCCCGACCTAGCACAGTGCTGACTCCTGAGAGTGCTCAGCAAACATTTCCTAAATGGCTGAACCAATTCAACACACGTGTACTAGGCATTGTGCAAAGGGCTGGGCCACAAGGGGGAGTAAAACAGAACCAGTCTCTGCCCTCGTGGAGCTTACAATCTAGTGAATAAGAGGTGCGGTTTTTAAGCGAGTATTTCATCGCAGTTGTGTTAAGTGCTACAAAGGAGCTGGAGCAGAGAAACCTCTCTGGAAGCGGAAGTGTAAGGGAGAGTTAAAGGGAGCTGAAAGGGCCCTTCAGACGCCCTGGTCCCACTTAATGGTTAACGAGGCCCAGGGCCTATTACGGTGCCTGGCCTATAATAGATGCTCAGCAAACATTTGTGGGATGAATGAACGAACAAATGAGGCCAAGCCGCCTGGGGCCAGTGCCTTTGCCTCACTTAAATTCATGTTTTCTAATTCCAGGTCCAGGGCCCTTTCTTGCCTAAACCATCCCACCCACCCCTCCAACAAAGACCTGTGGGCCTGGGCCACTTCCCTTTGTTGCCCGTCCCAGCATCCTCCACTGAGCGGCCACAGGCTGGCAGGCACACACCACCAAGGCCTAGATCTGTTGTTGTTAGTTGCTGCTGAGTCAATTCTAAATCACGGCAACCCCACGTGTGCAGAGTGCAACTGCTCCACAGGGTTTTCAGTGGCTGTGATCTTTTGGAAGTAGATCTCCAGGCCTTTCTTCTGAGGGTCCTCTGGTGGGTTCGAACCTAACCACAAACCTTTTGGTTAGTAGTTGCGCGCTTAACTGTCCGTGCTACCCACTCAGGTCACACCTCCTCTTACCCATGGCATGTTTCAGGTGACTAGAGATGAACTCGGAAAATCGTGTAAGGGAGGGTCGACCCCTTTCCTGCCTCCTCCTGCTTCCACTCCAAAAGACGCTCATTAACCTTCTGCCCGTCTCCAGGAAGACAGATGATCAACACGAGAAGCCCAGCTATTGATTGATTTTCCCAAACAGGGCTGAACTACAAAGCAGCATATTGCAAGGAAGAAAATTCAATAAACAACATTTGAAACAAATTTAATAGAACCTATAACTCATTACCCACTGGGGTTTGGCCTGTGAGCCACATTGAACGGGGAGGCAGGTGGAAGGTGGAGTAGAGATTTGCATCTCTTTAGTGGGACCAGCTCTGGGGTTCCATTCCGCCAGTAACTCTTTCAAATCAAGTTCAAGATGTTAATAGCCAATGCTGCATCTATAATTAACAGGCCTTTGGATGGGATGAAGAGTTCGCATCCGTTCTCCATTCACAGAATAAAGATGCTAAGCAGGACTGGCAGGCTTCCCCAGCGAAGCGCAGAATCTGCCCCTGTGGGAGGTGGAGGGCTCCCTTTCCTGGGTTTGGGAGGTATAGGTTGGGGAGATGGGATGGGGGATACTGGTTCCCATCAAGTCGATTCTGACTTACGGTGACCCCTGTGTGTCAGAGTAGAGCTATGTTCCGCAGGGTTTTCAGTGGCTGATTTTTCCAGAGGTAGATCACCAGGCCTTTCTTCTGAGGTACCTCTGGGTGAACTAAGACCTCCAACCTTTCAGTTAGCAGCCAAACACGTTAATCATTTGTACCATCCAGGGACTCCGAGATGGGGATAGATCAGGATATAGAAACACCTGGGCACCAGCTTCCAGGTGCTGAGGAAGGGGCCGCCTGCTGAGGCAGGTCCTTCCTCGAGGTCAGAGGCCACGTCCTCTGGATGGCCTGTTGCACGCTTACGTGGCAAGCTTGCAGCGTGGTTAACCCAAAGTTTCACCACATTGGCCTGCTAGCACCCTGCAGTTGAAATGGGAGCCAGGAGATGTGAAATCCAAACCCATCTCTGCCTTGAATTAGCTGTGTGATCTTGGGAAAGTCATATTTCTTTTCTGGGCCTCAGTTTCCTCACCTGTAAGACAAGGCAGCTGGACCAGGTGATTCCCAACGTCCCTTCTAGCTCTGGCATGATGGGCTGTCTCCCCATTAGGAGTGGGCGTCTGGCCAGGCCAGGCATTAGCGGAGCATGTGACCATCCAGCTGGTGTGATTCTGTGAGGCCCTGGAGGGCTCCTCACTTCAGGGCCTGCTTTCCACTCTTCCTCACTCCTTTGGGTTAAGGCCCTGCTTGAGGCAAGAAGATGCTCCGAAAGTCAGAGTTGAAGGGCCCTTAGAGACGACCCAGCCAGTGGGTCCCAGCTAGACACTTGGAAAGGCTGCAGTAGGTTCCCTAGAGCAGTTTTGAACATTTCACAAAACCTATGGGAAATCCTGCATTACCTGTGACGCGGCTTACTTAAACACCAAGGTTTTTCTTTTGCCTTTAATTAGAATTAAATTAACTCCATGTGGTATCCCAGGTTAGCAGGCACTGATCAGAAGCTCCGATTGGCTGTAGGTGACATCATAGGAATTTCCAGGTCGTGGTTGGTAGACAGATGCTGCCACCAGAGTCACATGGCAGGTGGTCACTGGCCAAATTGCACCTGTTCAATACATGAATGGAGCCCTGGTAGCACAGTAGTTAAGCGCTCGGCTGCTAACCCAAAGGTCGGCAGTTGGAATCCACCAGCCGCTCCTTGGAAACCCTATGGGGCAGTTCTACTCTGCCCTGTAGGGTCACTATGAGTCAGAATCCACTCAACAGCAATGGGTTTAATACATGACTGGCCTTAGTCACAGCACAGAGTGACAGCAGTGTCTTTCAGATTGAGGGGCTTTGTGACGAGAGGATAATAAAAAGGGTCCTTGGGGGTGAAAAGTTGGGGAGACTGATTTCAGCAGCCACATATAATTGATAAAGAAACCAAGGCTTGTATGTTACCTAGCATTACTACCAGTCTAAGTGGTACAAACAGTTAATGCGCTCAGCTGCTAATTGAAAGGTTGAGGGTTTGAGTCCACCCAGCGGCACCTCAGAAGAAAAGCCTCGCAATTCACTTCTGAAAAATCAGCCACTGAAAACCCTATGGAGCACTGTACTGTGACACGTACGGGGTCGCCGTGAGTCAGAGTCAACTCGTTGGCAACTGGTCTTTATCAGAAGAGAAGAGTGTCTTTTAGCAGTAGGACCTGTGGGAATTCTTGGGATCTTGGGGTGCAGCTTCAACTAAAGGCCTTGGGTACAGCCTGAGATGGCCTTGGGTACAGTGGGAATCCTGAGATGGTTGGTGCAGACTCTCCATCTCAGCCTCTGGCAAAATCTGGGTTCACAACCCAGGGCTTTATCCCCCGGGTCTGAAAAGATGAGTAAATCCAAATCCTGAGCTGCTGGGCCCTGGGCAGGGGAAGGGAGGTGGGTAAGACACAGGCCCTGCAGCCAGTCCCCAGAGGAACACTGCCCTGCCTGTCCCAGCTCCGCCTCGTGGGCCCATCTGGCTCTCTGTCTCCTGTTCCTTATCCAGAAGGCAGTGGATTTGATCATCTCTAAGATCTGGTCTCCCTGAGGGGATGCGCTAGAGGCCGACATGGTAATTTTCCAGCCGTGCTTCTCACCCCCAGCCTGGCCTGGCAGGGTCGGGGCAGAGGATGTTGGTGGAATAGCAGACGGATCTGGCCGTGCTTTCCCTTTTCCACGAGAGCCCCGGTGAGGCTACAGTGAGGTAGCATGGGACCCATCCGTAGACTGGACTATATTCTGCCTCCTGGGTGCGGTGGGAGCCACAGAACCTTAGGCCACCAATATTTACAGAGCACCTATACTCTGTGCTGGAGCCCTGGTGATGCAGTGGTTAAGAGCTCAGGCTGCTAACCAAAAGGTTGGCAGTTCAAATCCACCAGCCACTTCTTGGAAACCTTATGGGGGCAGTTCTACTCTGTTCTATAGGGTCACTGCGAGTCAGATTCAACTCCATGGCAATGGGTTTGGGTTTATACTCTGCAGGAGTCCATGGGTGGCACAGTTAACACACTTGACTGCTAACCAAAATGTTGGAGGTTCAAGTCCACTCAGAAGCGCCTCGGAAGAAAGACCGATTTCCAAAAAACCATCTGTTGAAAACCCTAGGGAGCACAGTTCTACTCTGACACACAAGGAACTCAATGGCAGCTGGTAACTGGTTATATTTTATGCCAGGGACTGAGCTAAGGATACCGGGCGACCCAGACAGAAAACGTCCCTGTTCTCAGGAAGCTTCCAGTCTAATTGGGAGATGGGGCCAGCAGGTAATGCGTAAGTGGACACATATTTGTAGGTGTGATGTAGATGTGAGTGGCCTTCATTTATACTGACTGGGAGCTGCCCAAGGACAGAGACGAGGTCCCAGGCTTCTCTGCACCCCCGGAGCCTACCCGGGGCTGGCTTGGAGTTGGCCCCACTCTGTAAGCATTTGTTGAATTGCCTGGCATGAGCGATGAAGCATATGGAGAATGCCCAGTCCTGGTTCTGTCCACAGTGGAAGCCAGCATGTACGCATAAACATCTCATTTCCGTTACACAACATCTATCGAGGGCTCTTATGTACCAGCAGGGTCCTGTGGATCAGAATTGTGCCCTTTAGAAACATGTCCGCCTGCCCATAAGACATTTGGCCGTTAGGAGCTAACATATGGACAGTGCCCAGCACACGCTCGCGCCTCAGTAAGCGGTCGTTTCTCCCCAGCCCTACCCTCGCCTCGACCGTGCCCTTGGTGTGTGGTGGGCAAAGTTCCAGCCTGTTCCGGCTGTGAGGAGGGGAACCAGGAAGCCGGCCCAGAGGAGGTGACAGGAATGAGGGTGGAAAAGCCCCTGACTAAAGACTAGGCAAACCTGGGGACTTGGGGGACTCCCCACCCCCACCCCGTAAACACCCTCCTCTCCTGCATAAAAACCAAAACCAAACCCACTGCTGTCGAGTCAATTCCAACCCATAGCAACCCTACAGGAGAGAGTGGAAGTGCCCCATGGGGTTTCCAAGGCTGTAAATCTTTACAGAAGTTGACTGCCACATCTTTCTCCCATGGAGCGGCTGGTGGAGTCAAACCACTGACCTTTCGGTGAGCAGCAGAGTACTTTAACCCCTGCACTACCACACTCCTTCCTCTCCACAGGGCCTGGTATTCGTTGATTGAGAGATGGCTCCCTCCTCCAGAACTTCTTTCTGCTTAAACGTTGGAGGGTTTTGTATATTCTCTTCATAAGAGATGCTCTTTCTTTACAGTAATAATAACTCTTATCATGCTTTCTACTTGCCAGGCACTGTTCTAAGTGCTTCACATATAATAAATCACTTAATCCTCTCACCATTCCTATGAGCTATGGTATGCTAATAACAATAATAGGTATGCTATCATTCCCATTTTACAGATGCAGGAACTGAGGCACAGAGGGCCCCGGGTCACGCAGGCAGCAAGTGGTGGAAGCAGTATGGCGCCACAGTCCATCCCGTAGCTCGTGGCTTAGCCGCCTGTCTTGAAGGGCGATCTGGTTCTTCCTCCTTCACCCTCATTGCCAATTAACACACCAACCTAAACCAAACCAAACCCATTGCCAACAAGTCAATTCTGACTCATAGTGACCCTATAGGACAGGGTATAACTGCCCCATAGGGTTTCCAAAGCTGTAAATCTTTGCAGAAGCAGACTACCACATCTTTCTCCTGTGGAGTGGCTGGTGGGTTCAAACCATCGACCTTCCAGTTAGCAGCCAAGCACTTTAACCACTGCACCACCAGGGCTCCTAACACACCTGTGCCCTGGATAAGTCACTGCCAATCTGAGTCTCCATATCCTTCTCTGGTACACGAGCTGTACCTTTTGCTGTGGAGTCGATACCGTCTCATAGCAACCCTATTTCCTTCTCTGGGAAGCAGAAAATTCTGTCAGCCTGGCGGCCTCCCAGAGCCGCTGTAAAGACCAAGCTGACAGTCCACATCTCTGCGCCGGCTTCGCTGGGAGGAAACGGTGGGCTGGTACTGCTTTCCAGGGTGCTGAACTTTCAGGTTGGCACTCTGCCTCTTGCCCTCTGGAGCCGGGTCAGGGTGGGGTGTCCTCTCTGAGTCCCGTCAGCAGACCCACAGCTGGGCCCACAGGCCCCTTGAGGCCTCCCTAGGGGAGCAGAGTTGGGGACACTAATAAGGATGCCTGGAGAGCTACATTGCCTTCTGTCTTAAAGCAAGCCCATGCAGAGAAATGCATCAACTGTGCCCACGATTTGCATCCGGGCCAAGGCCCTCAGAGCTCAAGTGCGTTCTTATGAGCTATTTATAGTCCTGGAGAAATTCAAGTTTTCTGAGTAATGGGGAAGCTGACAGGCTCCAGCTGGCCAGGGCCTGCTGCAGGAACTGGCAGGGGAGAGTGGGAACCGTGGGCCTTCTGATGAAGGGCCCCACCTCCCCAGGCCCTCCTCCCTGACCGGAGAAATGGGCTGGCACCGAGCCTCCCTTTGCCAAGGGCCACACCCTCGGGTCTCTCTGTGGCCTAAGTAGGGACGAGGCTGGCTGCCTGGTGAATGTCGAGAGGTGAGCTCTTTCTTCTACTCCAAGCCTGTGGTTTTACAGATCCTGGGACTGAGGCTCAGGGGGACGCTAACCCATCCCATGTGTCACTGGTCTCCTGGCCAAGCTCTCCTCTGTGGCAGGATCCCCACAGTAAGCCTAGGTGTCAGACCTGAGGAGCTGCTGGGGCACTGCAAACCAGCTGGCTCCCCCTAGAGGAGAGAGAGAGAGTTTAGCATCCAGCGAGCACATGCACCAGAGCAGATAGCCCAGCGTGGGCTCCTAAGTGGGGAAGGCTCATACTGAGGGACTCAGGGAGGGAAACCTGGCATTCAAGGCTCCCAACTCCCCCTTTACATATCTCCCTCACCCCTCCCTACACAAATTCCTCCCTTCAGCTGTCCCTAGAACATTCCCAGTTCTCATGCTTCCCCTCACCCTTGTCCACACCACCCTTCCCACCTGGGTTGCCTTGATGGGCCTCTTCTCTGATTAACTGAATGCTCCCCACCCCTCAAGACCTCTGAAGTCCTCATCTGGTGCCCCCTGCCCTGGTGACTTGCTTCACTCTGAGTCCTTACTGGAGCTAATTGCCATACCCAGGGAGGCCTGGTGTAGTGAACACTGTAGTGGGTCCCCCAGGTCCACCCTTCAGGACCAAGTCTCCCCTTCCCCCAACTGCAGGAAGGTCGGTGGCTCCCGGCTGAGCTCCTCTCCAGAAATTGCCTCAGACAGAGAGAGCTGACTCACCTAAGCCATGCCCACTTACCCAGAGCAGCAGGTATACAATGATTGGTTGTTGTTGTTAGGTGCCGTCGAGTCAGTTCCGACTCATAGTGACCCCATGTACAACAGAACAAAACACTGCCCGGTCCTGCGCCATCCTCACAATCATTGTTATGCTTGAGCCCACTGTTGCAGCCACTGTGTCAATCCATCTCTTTGAGGGTCTTCCTCTTTTTCACTGACCCTCTACTTTACCAAGAATGATGTCCTTCTCCAAGGGTCCCTCTTGATAACATGTCCAAAGTATGTGAGATGAAGTCCTGCCATCCTCACTTCTAAGGAGCATTCTGGTTGTAGTTCTTCCAAGACAGATTTGTTCGTTCTTCGGACAGGCTATGGTATATTCAATATTCTTCGCCAACACCATAATTCAAAGACATCAATTCTTCTCTGGTCTTCTTTATTCATTGTCCAGCTTTCACATGCATATGAGGTGATTGAAAACACCATGGCTTGGGTCAGGCTCACCTTAGTCCTCAAAGTGACTTCTTTGCTTTTAAACACTTTAAAGAGGTCTTTTGCAGCAGATTTGCCCAATGCAATGCGTCATTTGATTTCTTGACCGCTGCTTCCATGGGTGTTGATTGTGGATCCAAATAAAATGAAGTCCTTGACAACTTCCACCTTTTCTCTGTTTATCATGATGTTGCTTAATGGTCCAGTTTGTGAGGATTTTTGTTTTCTTTATGTTGAGCTGTGATGATTGGGGGCGGGGTAATAAAGGCCCTCTCCTCCCTTCCCCCCAAGTGGGAAAACTCTAAGGATCATCCCAGCTCCAGAGGTTCCTGGCAGATGAAGACTTTGTTGCAACTGTGTGTCCGTTCAGCGTCCCCCTCTGCCCTGTCCTGCTTCCCTTCCGCCTCACAGGAGTTCTTCTCAATAGCTCGCTAATCTCCATCTCAGAGAAGCTTTCCAGGGAAGCAGGTTTATGGCAGATGGTAACATACTGATTAAGCAGCCAGCGTGGGTTCAACTAGAAATGAATCGTGTTTAGCTCTGTGACCTTGGGTGAGTTACCTAACTTCTCTGTGCATCAGTTTTTCTTATCTATTACGTGAGAATAATGCTCAGGCAAGAGTTTCTATCTCCTGAGAATGTTGTGAATTCCGGAGGCCAACTCTTCAGACAAAGATCAGACTGGACTATGGGACATAAAATGATACTCGTGAAGAGTGTGCTTCTTAGCTTAAGTAGATACATGAGACTAAATAGGCAGCTCCTGTCCAGAGGTGAGATGAGAAGGCAGAGAGGGTCAGGAGCTGGTTGAATGGACACAGGAAATCTGGGGAGGAAAGGAGGAGTGTGCTGTCACAGTAAAGGGAGAGCAACTAGGGTCACAGCAATGTGTGTATAAATTTTTGTATGAGAGACTAACTTGAATTGTAAACTTTCACTTAAAGCACAATAAAATTTTTAAAAAAAGAGTGTTGTGAGGATTAAGCGTGTGGTGCCTGATACTGAGAAAGCACTCAATAAGCATTAGCTAGTACATATGACTTGGGCTCTGGTGGCTCAGTGGTTAAGAGCTCTGCTGCTAACCAAAAGGTCAGCAGTTCAAATCCACCAGCTGCTCCTTGGAAACCCTATAGGGCACTTATACTCTGTCCTGTAGTGTTGCTATGAGTCAGAATTGACTCAACAGCAACGGGTTTGGGTTTTTTTTTTTTTTTTTTTTTTTTTGGAGGGAGGGATTATTATTTACAATAAACTTCTCTGAGGTTCAGGTAAATTGGGGCTAGGATATTATGTGTCTCATGGAGTTGTTGGTGAGAATCAAATAAAAATAGGGAAGCAAAGAGTCCAGTTCTGTACTCCTGTGAACTAATGCAGACTGGAGGTCAGGTTCCCTCGGGGTTTTGCCCACCTGGAGCTGTGGTCTGAAGGCTTGGCTCACCTCCCTTGTCCACCTGGTGAGGGCCACTGTATTAGTCATCTGGCTTAACAAATGACCACAAACTTAGGGACTGAAAACAACCCAAATTTAGGATCTCATGGTTCTTTGGCTAGAAGTCTGACATGGCTCCCACCAGACTAAAACCAAGGTGCCTTCTGGAGGCTCAGGAGGAAAATCTTTTTCCTGCTCATTCAGGCTGTTGGCAGAATTCAGTTCCTTGTGGTTGTAGGCCTGAGGTCCCAATTTCTTGCTGGCTGTAAGGTAAGGGTTATCCCAGCTTCTAGAAGCTACTACACTTCTTGGCCTGTGGCCCCTTCCTCCATCATCAAAGTCAGCACCAGTGTATGGAGTCCTCATGGTGCATCTCTCTGACCTACCTTCTTCCATCCCTCACGCGATTAGATTTGGTCCCCGGATAATCCCAGATGATCTCCCCATCTCCAAGCCCTTAATCACGTCGGCAAGTCCCTCTTGCCATGTAAATAGCATAGTCACAGGTTCCAGAGATTAGAGCATGAACATCTCTGGCGATCATTATTCTACCCATCACAGCCAGTCACCATGGGACAAGCTCTGACTCCAAGTGCACCCTCTGCCTTCCAGGGAGAGGTCTGCGCAGTGCCCTGTCCAGCAGGGACCTACGGCTCCAACTGCTCATCCGTCTGTAGCTGTAGCAACGGTGGCACCTGCTCCCCAATAGATGGCTCCTGTGCCTGCAAGGAAGGTAATGTGCACTCTTTCCCAACCCCAGCCTCCATGTATGTGTGCACTGCCCGTGAGCTGCCAGCTGGGGGCGGTCTGGGCTGATCCTGCTCCACCATCCACTTGCAAGGCCAGGGAGCCTATACTAGTCAGGTTCTAGCCAAGGAAACAGAACCCATGCAGAACTTCAACAGTATGCACTTAATACAGGGGATTTGTTACAACGGTGTTAGAAGAGCTGAAGAAGCACTTGAGGAAGATGAGCCACCCACAGATTAGCAACTGTGGGAGAGGCTGCTGCTGCTGCTCCTGGGGTGGGAGGGACACAGGGAAGAGGAGGGGCCCCCAGAGCCTGGGAGTGAGGGCCACCCAGTGGGAGGGGGAGATGGGCAGAGGGGCTTCGTGGTTGCTGGAGCCTAGGAGGCACTGTCCCAGGTGGAGAGACGGGAGGAGCCACCTGGCTTCTCTCCTGCTCCCGCCCTCCAGTCTGCGGGCCAGGTCTCCCACTGGTAAACCCACCTGGGAGCCAGCTGACAGGGGATCCTGGGATATCCAGCCCCAGGGGTCTGTCCTGTGAGACACAGAAGAGAGCAAGGAAGGGGGAGATGGATCTGAGAGCACACAGGCCAAAGACCAGGCTCGGAAAGTGCAGTTGGCCGGCCTCGCCAACAGAGGAAGCTGAGTTAAGCTGCCTGCATCCGCCCTGGGCACAGTGCTCTCCACCACCGCAGCTGGTTCCCCCAGGTGGGATCATTGCCTAAGCAGAAACAGTGAGAATCAGGGGCAGGAGCCCTGGCTGCTAGCTCCAGCTCTTGCAGCGGCGTGCTGTGTTTCTGAGCCGACTCGGGGTGGAATACGGGTTCTAACCCAGCGATCAGAGAAGCGGCCGTTTGGGTGGGATTCCACGTACAGAGCCAGGGAAGTGGGCAGAAAGCTGCTCTGGCCCTGGACGGAGAGGTGACAGCCTCTTTCCCACTCCCCAGGGTGGCAGGGCCTCGACTGTGCCCTGCCGTGTCCCAGCGGGTCGTGGGGCCTGAACTGCAACAAGAGCTGCACCTGTGCCAACGGGGCAGCCTGCAGCCCTGCAGACGGCACGTGCTCCTGCCCCCCCGGCTGGCTGGGAGACACCTGCGGCCTGCCCTGCCCGGTGAGTGCCAAGGCCGGGGAGAGAAGCAGAGAGGGACCGAGCGGGCTGGCATCTCCTCGTGCCCTTTACCTGTGGTTCTTTTGTCCATGGGGGTGCGCAGAGAAGATTGCATGGTGGGACACTTGGATTCAGGCCTCAGCCTTCTCATTTCTAAAGTACTTGGTAGATGTGAGTGGCACCACTTTCCCCTCGCTGCTATGGTCAACGTTATTTATTGACCTTGGCACTCACCCGAGCTCAAACGTAGCTTCAGGATCCTTCTAAGCACAGTGCAACGGGGCAGCCCTTACGAATCCATCAGAGTTGGCGTTCTTTTACAAAAAACGTCTA
The DNA here is from genome assembly GCF_000243295.1 of Trichechus manatus latirostris. NCBI lineage: Eukaryota > Metazoa > Chordata > Mammalia > Sirenia > Trichechidae > Trichechus > Trichechus manatus. The sequence continues at coordinate 11,438,090 of NW_004443966.1, read as the reverse complement.
AGCTTCCTTGCGGTGCCGGCAGTCTGTAATTTTACATTAGGGCTGTAGGGGGACTAAACCCCTGTCTAGCAACAACCACCCAGATCTAATCAGTGGGTCACGGTCTAAGATACAGATAAGGTAAGCCAGCTGATGCCATAACCTCGAATGGGCATGGGCTTTGGAGTCCTACGGTCCAGAGTGCAAGTCCAGTCTTTGCGACATCCTGTTCCCTTGGGCATGTTACTTCACCTCACACTCTGTCTTCTCCTCTTTAAAGCGGGAATGTAATGGAGCCACCTCATAGAGTTGTTGTGAGGATCAAGAGAAATGATGGATGTAAGGTTCCTGATACCTAATGGGCACGCCCCACATGCTGGTTGACACTTCTTCGCCAGTAAACGAAGAATAAATCCTAGCCGTGCTTCACACGGGAATGATGTATTACAGCTTGCAAAGTGCTTTCTCATTTGCAATTTAGCTGATGGTCATTATACAGCCTTCCAAGCTTGACCATCCAGAGGTAGAGCACGACTATCACCTCCCTCCCTCCAAACCTCATACTCCTGTTAATGCAGCCAAAGAATTCATAACTGTGTTGATCCCCAGTTACAAAAAGTGTGCCCACTCTGCCCCAGCCCTAGCTTCTCTGTGTCCCTGTCGGGGTTGTGGCTCAGTTTGGACATCCCGATCCAACAGAAGTGTGTGAACCTCTGGGGGTCCAGGGCTGATGGTTTCTCCGCTCCCCCTCCTCTCCACAGGATGGCACTTTTGGGCTGAACTGCAGTAAGCGCTGTGACTGCAGCCATGCTGACGGCTGTGATCCTGTCACAGGCCACTGCTGCTGCCTGGCCGGATGGACAGGTAACCACCTTGGCCCCACCACCACCCAAGTCCCTGTGAAACTGTGTTCTTGGGGTTCTCCTACCTCTCTGGACTGCTCAGTCTCTTCCTCCTTCACTAGCTTTTCTTCCTGCTCCCAAAACATGCGCCTTTCCCTTTATCCCCTCTGGGCCTCGTTTCCTCATTCCATTCAACTCTAGCAAACAAATATTTTATTGAACATTGTCTCACTTATCTGGTGCTGCTATAACAGAAATACCACAAGTGGATGACTTTAACAAACATAAATTTATTTTCTCACACTTTAGGAGGCTAGAAGTCCGAACTCAGGATGCCAGCTCTAGGGGAAGGCTTTCTCTGTCTGTCGGCTCTGGGGGAGGGTCCTTGTTCCTTGGTTCTTTGGTTATCTTCATGCGGTGTGGCGTCTGTCTTCCCCCATCTCTGCTTCCTTCATCTGCTCCTTGTATATCTCAAAAGAGATTGACTCAAGATACACCTTACGCTAATACCACCTCATTAACATAACAAAGAAAACCCATTCCCAAATGGTATTATAACCACAGATATAACCAAAAAAACCAAACTCACTGCCCTTGAGTCGATTCTGACCCATAGCAACCCTGTAGGACTGAGTAGAACTGCCCCATAGGGTTTCCAAGGCTATAAATCTTTACAGAAGCGGACTGCCACATCTTTCTCCCACGGAGTGACTGGTAGGTTCGAACTATGGACCTTTTGGTTAGCAGCTGAGCGCTTTCACCACTGTGTCACCAGGGCTCCTTAACCACAGGTATAGGGGTTAGGATTTACAACACGTATTTTGCGGGGGACACAATTCAATCCATAACAAACATCTATTATGTGCAGAATCTGTTCTGGAGCTGAGGACATACCTATGAAAAGTTGAAGGCTGGCAGGTGGTGGGTGTAGGTGCTTAATCTGTATTTGCAGAGGATACTGGGGGCCGGGCGAGGAACTTTCCACTTACCGCTGGCTTAGGATCCTGGTCCCTTACATCTGTCCTGTCCTGTCCACCTCCTAAATACATGGTAAATCTGACCACTGCTCTCACCCCCACTGCTGCCACCTCGGGGCACCGTCCTCTCTCATCTGGCATGGCCGGGCCTCCTAGTTGGTCTCTAGGCCCAGCTACGTCCATTCTGCACGTGGTGGCCAAAGTGAACTTTGCAAAACCCAGACCCGTTCACATCAGTCCCCACTCAGAATCCCTCAACGGGTTCCCATGGCCCTTATATAAAATCCAAAGTCCTTCCCATGGCCCAGGACTCTTCATGATCTGGCCCTGCCCAACTCCTCCGCCTCACCCAGAACCCCCTCTCTGTCGCTCACTCCACTCCAGCCACCCAGGCCAAAGTTCAGTTCTTCGGGGAGCCAACCACCTTCCGGACTCCCAGCCTCTGCATGTGCCACCCCCTTGGCCTGGATCACTCTTTCCCCTTCTCTTTGCCTGATCAATCCTTCTCATCCATCAGATTTCACCTGGAACGGTGCTCCTCTGAGAACTCTGTCCCCGTTACACTGCCCCTCCCTCAACCCGCCACCAAGACTACGTCAACAGCCCCCTTTTATTAATTTGCAAAACACCCTATACTTTTCCTTTTGTAGCACTTACCACAATTGTCATTGAACTCTGATTTGAGTAGCCACGCAGGCAGGGACCCCGTCTGCCTTGTTCACTGCCTGCCACACACCGAGACAGAGATGGCACAGTGGTTAAGAGGCCAGGAACAGGGCCAGATGACCTTGGGCAAGTCCTTTAACCTCTCAGGCTCAGTTCCCATCTGTAAAATCCAGGTAATTATAATCCTCACGACTACAGGGGCGTTTTGAAGTTTAAATGAGTTAATACCTCTAAAGTGCTAAGGGTACCTGGCACATAGGAAGTAAACACAAGCCACGAATACAAAAAAACAAAACCCGTTGCCTTTGAGTTGATTCCAACTAATAGCAACCCTAGAGGACAGAGTAGAATTGCCCCAGAGGGTTTCCGAGGCTGTAAGTCTTTATGGAAGCAGATCGCCACATCTTTCTCCCTCGGAACCACTGGTGGGAGAACCACTAACCTTTTGGTTAGCAGCTGAGAGATTTAACTGCTGTGGCACCAGGGCTCCTATGAGTACCAAAAACCAAACCAAATCCATTGCCGTCAAGTCAATTCTGACTCATAACGACCCTATAGGACAGAGTAGAACTGCTCCATTGGATTTCCAAGGCTGTAACTCCTTATGGAAGCAGACTGTCATATCTTTGTCCTGAGGAGTGTCTGGTGAGTTCAAACCACCAACCTTTTGGTTAGCAGCTGAGCGCTTAATCGCTGCGCCACGAGAGCTCCTTCCTATGAATACAGGAAGTGCTTAATAATTATATGTTGCATGAAGGAACCCGCTAGCCAGTCCCAAAGTGTCAGACAGCGAAGTGGGAGAGGGGAGAAGGGCATACAGCCATTTCTGACAGTGTAGGTTCTCAGATAAAGAATTCACCCAGGTCACTGCAGGCTCTGTTCTCCACAACCAGAACCTTCTGAGCAGCTGAGGGCCCGGAGCACTGCTTCCTCCATAGCATCTCTCACCCGTTTCCCCTGCATGGCTTCTGACCCTTAGGGTGAACGGGGCTCTCCACCCTACACCGGCACCCTGGACTCTTAGCTGGAGCCCAGTGGAAATCCACTTTAATGTTTTCTTGCCTTAATTTTAAGTGAGCAGGTAAGATTTTAATGATATCTGGTGCTTAAAAATTCTGTATTTGTTGGACAACCTTTCAGCAAGGCCTCTGCTGTTCTAAAGCTGATTTCCACAAATGTGGCCCTGATGTCATTTCAGAGAAGTGATTGGTATCCTGGGGTTTGTCATGCAGAAGAGGACTAAGGAGGGGCAGGGAGGGAGACAGGATACAGGACTGAGCCTCCCACCCCGTGACTTCTCCCCACTGGCCGACACCTTGGGCCCTAGCACACTGCTCCTGCCTTAGTTCGGCGTGGGTTTGGCTCTGCCCTAAGTCGTGAGTGTCTTATCCCCGCCCTCCATGGGCCACGGGCTTCATGTCTTACTCATCTTGACCTGCATAAGGCAGGTGCTCATTAAATGCTTATTGAAATAAATTGCAAGAAGTTGGCATATAACCACGTACAGTTTTTCCCCTTGAGGTGGAGGAGATCTTTAAGATTATCTACTCTAACTTCTTCATGCTACGGAGGAGGGAAATATTCCCTTGAGGTCTCAGACATTAATGTCAACAGGGTGGGAGAGACAGGATTGCATTTTAAGGGGGAGCCATTTATTCATCGAACTAGGATTTCCTGACTCAAGCAATCACCAAGTTTTTATTTGGCAGCTACCATGTACTTGCCAAGGAGCCTGAGTGGCACAGTGGTTAAGCCCTCGGCTGCTAATCGAAAGGGCAGTTGTTCAAACCCACTAGCCGCTCCATGGGAGAAAGATGTGGCAGTTTGCTTCCATAAAGATTTACAGCCTTGCAAACCCTACGGGGCAGTTTTACTCTGTCCTATAGGGTCGCTATGAGTCAGAATTGACTCAACGGTGACAGATATACTTGGCTCAGCAGTGAATGGCAAAAATTCAACAGCAACAGTCTGGAGTACCTACTGTGCGCCAAACACTGTGCTGGCCACTGGAGATGGAAAGGTGACCAAGATGGCATCCCTGGCCTCGAGCAACACCTGGAAAAGCAGGGTCAGAAGTGTCAGTGAGCCATGTCCGCATCTTCAAATTGTTGGTGGGGGTGAGGGGACTTGTATGCAGGAGACAGGTAGGGGAAGGGCTGTACGCCACTGACTGTCAAACAGATTCTTGAATCCCTGGGCAGACATCCAGGAAGGCTTCCTGGAGAAGGAGGGCCCTAAAAGAACCTGAAGGAGGTGCTGAGTTCCTGCCGGCCCTGTGCCCAGCAACAGCACAGAAGCCAGGGCCTGGGGATTCTGTTAAGCTTCTTAGAGGGGAGGATTGGGGCTGCCCCAGCTGGAGGGCTTCTGGAGGCTGGGGGCTGGACAGCCCAGCTTTGGGGGCCCCTTGCACCGTACCATGAAGTACCTGGGTCACGCAGACAGTTGAGTGCTTGGCTACTAACCGAAAGGTTGGCAGTTTGAACCCACCCAGAGGCACCTCAGAAGAAAGTCCTGGCGATGTGCTTCTGAAAGTTCACAGCCCTAAAAGCCCCATGCAGTGCAGTTCTGCTCTGCACGCACGGGGTCGCCGTGAGTCACGATCGACGTGACGGCACCTGGTTTTTGCACCATACCAGTCCTTCCTTCTAGACGTTGGCAGCTGTCCAAGCAAGACTGGCCCTTTGTCTTCTCCAAACAGACAGGCCCAGGCTCACCATCATGATCAGAGAGGTATGGGGCTTGGATGCTCTTTGGACAGGAAGGGTGCAGGCTGGCTTCCAGCGCATTCTGACTCTGTAAGTCGTGTGGTTTTGAACAACTTCATTGGCTCCAAAGCACAGGACATACCAGCATCAGTAAATTAATAGATCAAACAGGTAGAAGTACCATGAAATCATACTGTCTAATTAACTTTAAAGTGGCCTTCACAGAAAACCTTCCTGTCAGAGCGCATACATCCCCCGACCCGACCCTGTTTCTTTCTCCCCCGCCACCTCCTCTTGTCTGCTTCCCCTTTTCCTTCCCTCCTTTGCTTTCTTCCTTCGCTCTTCTTTCCCTCTTCACACTCCCGCTTCCAGCTGGAGCTCAGGGCTGGTGCAAAAGGCAAGAACTTGGTCACAGTGTATGGATCCTTAGCTTTATCTGCCAGTATAGACGTGAGGGGGGATTTTTTAGGGGCATGAAGGGGAGGGACCTCAAGGGGGGGTTATTATCCCCATTCAACTATGCCTGGGAAAGGCATCTGATAAAACTATGCCCCCTCTTTAGGAGCTGTAGTTGGGGAGCCTCCCCCCAGGGCCAGGTTGGCCCCTCCAACACCCCAGCCTGTCTGCTTTAAACCTGGGGCACTCCAGTCTAGCACACACCCCACACAGGGGAAACCCTTGACCCCTGTCCCCACTTGGGTCCCAATGTCTTAAGTTCCAGGGAGCAATTAGGGCATGAAAGAGCCTCAGACAGGAGCCCTCTCCCCCACAACCAGGCCAGAGTAGGAAACTGCCAAACCCTGGGGCCCAGCGAAGCCTTGCAGCCACATGTCGTCTGAGCAGAAAGCCTTATACCCACGGTTCTCACTCTCCACGGAGTCCCCCTTTCTGACATGAAAAGATTGTGAGGATCCCATTCATGACAGTTGCTGTACTTATGGACTCAGACATAAGACAGCCTGAATAAGTAGAAGCCCCAGCGCATTTTGGCTCGCCACACCAGGGTCCCTGGGGAGCTGGGGGTCTGGAGAGCACGGGCCCCTCACGGCCATGAAGATGTTGCAGCCAACGGGAGGGAGGTCTGAGCACTGGCAGCTCTCTGTGCCTCTTCAACGTCCATTGACTGGGGAAGACACCGCAGCAACACACAGCCGTGAGTCAGTGATGCTTTTCCGGATGTTTTATTCATCACATCTAGTTGTTAAAGGAGCAGTGTGTTGGTGGGATCCGTGGGACTGGGTCAGCCTACACCCAGTGCCTGATGCACAGGTGGGACTGGAGGCCCCTTCTCAGACAGCGAAGGTCCGCCTTTGATCACCGTACCTCCCTGGGGTTCTCAACAACTACAGGGAAAAGAATTCCTCGGGGCAGGCAGATCAGGAAAACTGGAGCGTGTATCAGAACTGAGAACAGCTGCGTGATCGGCCCTTCCCCAGGGCCCCTTCTAGGCTGCTTGTCCAGGCCTCACTGCTTGTGAGCCTGAAACTCTGCTGGCAGAGATCTCTTTCCGGGGGACAATGTGGCTGCCAGGTTCTCATGGGAAAGGATCCCATGCCCTGGGGGGACGCCCCTTTCCCTCCACGCAGACGCCTCATTTCCCAGAGAATGGCGTCTGAAGCCCCCACCCTGCTGCAAAGTTGAGATGTCACGGGGAAGCGGGCACTTCGGTCCTGTGTGGCGTTGGCAGGCGGGGTTGGCAAGACTGGAGGGGGGAGGGATAAGCCTGCTGCACCCCCTCCCTCTCCGCCTCTCTCCAGCTGCTCCGCCCTCCTTCCTCTTCCCCGCTGGCCCAGGTGGGCTTGTACAGTTCTAGCCTGCCTCTAAATTGGTCCCTCTGCTTCCCTCCCGCGGGTGGGGCTGTTCACTGGTTCTGAGGGTCTTCCCTCCCCTTTCTTTCCCTTTCTCACAATCCCTGTCCTTCTAACAAGGCCGACATGATTTCTAAACTAATGCTGTGCCCCTCTGAGCCTCTGATATTCTCCTTCCAAAGCTAAGCCGGTCTCCTGAGCCCACACATTCCAATTCACCTTATGCATATCAGACCGGAAGCCTTTCTTCCTGGAAGGAAACCCCACCTCAGGCCTCTTTAATCCCTTCTTAGCCTTTGGGTTGTACTCACCCCAATGCACATTTCCTCTACCTCAGCTCTAAAAGACTTGGTTTTTTTTTTTTTGCTCTTCTTTCTTATTGAGAGATTCTACGCATTCCCCCATAGGCTTCTGTTTGTCAAACTGAGGGTCATTAAATCAATTTGTCGGGTCACGACTAGTTTTTTTTTTTTTTTTTTAAATGAAATAGAATACATCACGGTGCATGGGAAACACCAGAGTGCATCACACAGTGATGTAAATGTCATTTTGCAAAGCATTGGTTTCTGTTATACATACGTGTGCGCATGTGATATAAAGTACACATCGCAATGAGGGCCGTGGTAAGACAATCTGAAATGTGCTGAGAGACCCCATCCACTCTCTGGGTCCCGGAAAATTGCCTTCCCTGCCCCCAGACTGATCAGCTGGGACCCAGCGCGGACCTGTGGCTCCTTGGCTAACAAGGGTGGGCCTAGCTCACTCCCGGCCTGCGCAGCCCCCCCCCCCCCGAGGGCACAGACTTGCCCCATAGTTGGCCTCTCCCAGCTCAGATGTCAGACGAAGGAAGCCCTTCATGATTTGGTCCCTTCTTATCCCCACAATCTCGCCTCTTGCCAAACCTACTTGCACTATGGTTCAACCACACTGAACTATTCAAAACTTCTTTAAAGGCATGATTCTCTCTCCTGCCTCCTGCATCCTACCTCCTGCCCTTTGCGCATAGGGTTTCCTTTGCCTGGTCAATTCCTCCTTGTCCCTTGGTACTCAGTTTGGACATCAGCTCTTCCTGGAAGCCCTCCCTGACCTGCCAAGCCATGGCTGGGTTTCTCCTCCACATTCCCAGATGCCCTATGCTTGCCTCCGCCTCGTCATGCTGCATTGCACCTCCCTCCTTCCCATCAGCCTTCCCTCCTCCCTTGCCTCTCTGCCCACTGACCTGAGTCTGCCTCTGGCCCCCAGGCATCCGCTGCGACAGCACATGTCCACCTGGTCGCTGGGGCCCCAACTGCTCTGTCTCCTGCAGCTGCGAGAACGGGGGCTCCTGCTCCCCAGAGAATGGGAGCTGCGAGTGTACCCCTGGCTTCCGGGGACCTTTATGCCAGAGAAGTAAGGCTGCCCCCCCCCACCCAGACCTCTGATGGTTCATGCTCCCCACCCCTTCCCAGCTGGAACTAGTCCTGTTCATGAGCATACCCGAGAGAGGCTGGGCTCTTGGGGTCAGCCCCCCAGTTCTTCCCTCACTCTACTCCCCTCTCTCCCCCTCCCTGGCATCCTGTCCCCAAGTTCAGGCCCATGCCAGCTCCCCAGTGAAAAGAGAACCAGACCATAGCTCCTCTCTGCAGAAAGGATGGCCCTCCAAGGTGTGGGGAGAGTGTGTCTCTCCCACACTTTTGAGGAGCCTCCCTTCATCCCTACGTGGGCCCCGAGGGGTGGCCAGCCTGGCTGGGGCCCCTTGGGCCACTGACCACATCTCCCCTTCACCCCCAGTCTGCCCCCCTGGGTTCTATGGCCACAGCTGTGCCCAGCCCTGCCCCCTCTGCGTGCACAGCAGCGGGCCCTGTCACCACATCAGCGGCGTCTGTGAGTGCCTCCCTGGATTCTCAGGAGCCCTCTGCAACCAAGGTATGGCTCTGGAGAGAGCTCGAGGAGGGAGGCGAGCGCCCCTGGGAAGGAAGGGGGAGGCCTTGGGGTTCCTGTCACACTGTGGAGGGGCTTTTCGGCCCATTAGGTCTTGGGTCTACCCTTCTGAGGAGTGGGCATCACGGGGGGTGGGACAAAGACACAGTCTCAGAGACGTTAAATGACTTGTCTGTGGTCTCACAGCTAGCAAGTGGCAGAGCCGAGAAACAAATTCTGGCTCCGAAGCCCATGCTAAATGGATGAAAAATGAGATGCGCATGGGACAGACCCACACAGGAAGTGGCGCCAAGTGGTTTGGGCCAAGTGGTGAAGACAGAAAACACTGTGGGTGTTTGGAGGAGAAAGTCCTGGTTTGGGGTGGAGGTGGCAGCTTCCCGGTCCCGCTGCCTCAATCTCAGGCAGACGTCACTAATCCCTCCCAGTGCCCTCTCCTGTCCCACCTCAGAGTCTTCTCAGCACCAACTCCAGGCACTGCCACCACTCAATGGAGTGGAAAAGAGACATCAAACTTATTTGCACTGGGTGTGCCGCTACACCAGCGTTTTGTGTGGGGGGTGGGGGGCCCTAATTTGTAGCATTTGCAGATTTCCACGATATGAATATTGCCATCCTGGCTGATTCCAAGTTGCCAGTGGTTTAACCATTGGCAGAATTCCTGAATATGTAACAGTCAGCCAGTCGGTGGGAGCTGGCTGTGGCACGCCCCTGCTTATTTGGCCATCTGTGGCTTGCTTAGGCCAAGGCAATGTGAATTTGGGAGAAAGCTCTATGGACTGTGCAGGACCTCAGCCAGGCTGTCATCTGAAAGGCGGAGAAGGAAGAAAGGCATTTGGGGTAGAGGAAACAGTCTAGGCAAAGCACAGAGGCATGGACATGCTATTGTCCAGCAGTGGGGAATGGCTGAAGGATGTGGTGGCTGGGGCTGGGAAAGGGGCTGAGAAGGTAGGCTGGGGCCTTCAGAACAGCTTCGAACACAAAGTGCAGAATTTGCATTCTATCCTGGAAGTAGCAAAAAGCTCTGGGATCTTAGAATAAGGTAAATTAAGAGCTCAGAGCAGAGTCCCTGGGTGGTACAAATGGTTAACAGGCTCGGCTGCTAACCTAAAGTTGGGCGGTTTAAGTCCATCCAGAGGCACCTCAGAAGAAAAGCCTGGCAATCTGTTTCCAAAAATCAGCCCTTAAAAACCCTATGGAGCACATTCTACTCTGACACGCACGGGGTTGCCATGAGTCAGAGTCCACTCTACGGCAACTGGTAGATATAAACCAAACCTGTTGCTGTCAAGTTGATTCCGACTCATAGCAACCCTGCGGGACCGAGTAGAACCGCCCCACAGGCTTTCCAAGGAGTGGATGGTGGATTCGAACTGCTGACCTTTGGAATAGCAGCCGAGCTCTTAACCACTACGCCACCAGGGCTCCACTGGTATATACAGACGAAGCTAAAATCAACTTCAGGGTCATCTATACAAGAATCTCATCTGGCCTCTGCTTAAATACTTCCACTGACTGAGAGCTCACTACCTCCCAAGGGAACCCATTCTTTTGATGAGTAATCACCCCTGGGCGGGGCTATTCCTCTCCGCGTGTGGGCTGTTAATATGTATGAGCAGAAAGTTCCCTCCATGATGCTTTGAGGTCATGAGAAGTTTGGGCCCCAGGGAGATGTATGTGACAGTTTCATTTGCTTGCAGTCCTCCTAGGACAGTTGAATCATAAGCTGACACGTTGAGGTTTACTTATGAAACATCGGAGACCCAGCCGTCAATACAGATAGGCCGGCTCTAAATTAGGGCCTCAGCAGCCCGAGGAGTAACTCTCGGATCGGGTGGTGTCTGATTTATCGCCCGCTGGCCTAATGAGTGTTTTGCACATATAGATCTAATAGAGTTTGCTATTAATGGCAACTGCCCTGGTTAAGTCTCAAACCTTGTAAAAAATTGAACTGACACTTTCTAATGACTGGCTTTGCAGCGAGTTACAAATTACAGACACTGCTTATGCAGAATCATTAAACATGGATTAAATATAACCAGATGTTTTCTTTTCACCAACCCCCCCGCTTCTCTCCACCGCCCCTTTTTGCCACACTCCCGATGCAGCTAAGAAGTCGACCAGTTACTGTGTTAGAGTGATGGCGTTAGCAGCTCTGTGGGTGAATGTGCTGGCCTCCTGTGGGGGAGGAAGACTTCAAAGATGAGACTGTCTTGTTCGAGAAGCTCAGAGTTGGCTTTGGGATTGGGGGGTGGGGGTAAGTAGAGCAGACCTGGCTCCCCACAGAGGGCCAGGACAGGGGGATGGGTCCCTGAACCAAGCACCCAGAGGCAGGGGAGGGGAGGCCAGGCCACCTGCTTTTCAGGGCTGACGCAGTTGGAGCCCAGGCTTGAAGCAGGTGAGGCCTGTGTCATCCTCCTGGCGGTGGACCTGCCTGAGGAGGAGCTAGAAGTGTTTGCCAGGGGGAGCTCAGGGCCTCTAATCAGCCAGCCTGCCCATAGCTATTACCTGTGCTCCCAGGCCAGTGGGTGGGGTTATCATTCCATTTCAAAGTTGAGGAAACAGAGACTGACAGGGGTGGTGTGGTTTGCTCAAAGGCACTCAGCCAGTAAGTGGCAGTAAGTGGCAGAACTTCCTAGCTACGTGACCTTGGGCAAATTACATAACCTCTCAGTGCCTCAGTTTCTCATCTGTAGAGTCAATAAAACCAAAAGACCAAACCAAACTCGTTGCTGTCAAGTTGATTCCAACTCATAGCAACCCTATAGAAGAGAGTAGAACTGCCCCATAGGTTTCCAAGGAGCAGCTGGTGGATCTGAACTGCCAACCTTTTAGTTAGCAGCCAAGCTCTTAAGCACTACGCCACCAGGGCTCCATAAAGTTAATAACAGGGAGTAATAATGAGTTAACAACAGGGAGTAATCACGAGAGTATATAGTAATGAGAGGATTACAAGGTTAAGTGAACTAATATTTGTGAAGCATTTTGAACAGTGCTTGGTGCATATAAGTATCATGCAAGTGTTCGTTGAATACAGAAATAAAACTAGGACCCAGACCGAAGGCTTCGGAGTGCAGAGCCTGGTACACCACGCTCTTTCTTATTTGGCCCAACCACTAACCACGTGCAGGAGTCTAAGAGCGCCCACACTCTGCTTGGAGGGGGTTGAAGACGTGAGGCAGTGTGGAGTAAAGGGCAGGGCACCAGCCCAAGGCTTGAGAGACCTGGGCAATGCAATTCTTTTCAGGAATCAACACCTTCCCATGATCCTCCACATGGTTCTGCCACCTGAGGGCCTCAGAGATTCAAGGTCTCCTCGATAACAGGGATGCAAGGAGGCCTCTCTCGGACATGCAGGGCCGGCTAGAACCGGGCTTTGAGGGGAGTATGTTGTACTAAGAGAAGCTTGAAGGGATGGGGGTCATTTTGGAAGGTCACTGCTCCCAGGGCCTATTTTGGCCACTTTGGAACATTTCCTGAGTGTGTGCTGTATGTCAGGCACTGTGCTGGGCACTCAGACACATGGCTTTGACCTCTGATGAAAGATGGCTGCTTGAGCTCCAGCCATCTTATCCACATGTCAGCCAACAACAAAGATAAAAGGGCAAACAAGGACACACATTTCCACTTACCATTGACCAGAATGTAGACATGGCCATACCTAGCTGCGCAGGACCCCAGGACATGAAGTCTTTATCCCAGGTGGCCATAAGTCCAGCTAAAACTCGAGATTCTATGTCTAAGGAACAGGAGGATTAACACTGAGGGACAGCTAGGAGTCTACTACAGAAGGATCTTGGGGGAGGTGGCTTTTAAGAAGAGTCTTGTAGGCTGGGTAGGATTTCCACAGCTGCATGAGGGTGAGCGTGAGGGGAATTCTGGAAGGGACCAGCTGGAGCAGTGCCAGAGCGGAGGAAAGCCCAGGGTGCATCTGGAAAGTGGTGAGTGGTCCGGTGCTCGTGGGTCTGGGAGAGAGGGGTAGCGGAGGATGACCCAGGCCAGGAAGGTTAAGCGCTGCCCTCTAGGATGCAGACTTTATTCTGGGACTGTGGGGAGCCCCAAGGTGGTTTGAGCAGGGCATGGGAGTGCCAGGAGGAGAGCTGTGCTTTAGAAGCTCAAACTGTAGGAAGCAGGTGGAGGATGAATTGCAGGGCGAAGTGAGAGGTAGGTGCTCTGTTAACACTCACACCTAGTCCTAAAGGAAGGCCTCTGGTGGTGCAATGGTCAAGCACTTGGCTGCTAACCAAAAGGTTGGTGGTTCGAACCCACTAGCCGCTGTGAGGGAGAAAAGACCTGGTGATCTGCTCCAGCAAAGATTATAGCCTAGGAAGCCCTATGGGGGCAGTTCTACTCTGTCCTGTAAGGTCACCATGAGTCAGAATCAACTCGACGGCACCCAACAACAACAATCGTAAAGGAGCTAAGTACTTGGTGAAAACTCAAACCTAGTCCTAAGGAGCTCAAAGCTTGGTTGAGAAAACCAGTCCTTCCTTCAGGGACCTCCAGGAGGGGCTGTGACCAGAATCCTACAAGTGACCCAGGGAGCCCAGTGGAGGAGAGGACCTTGTGACCCAGGAGACCCTTCCTGAGGAGCAGGCTGAGCTGAGGAACAGGGAGGATTTGGAGACACAGAGGAAAGAGCTGGACAGGGGCAGACTTGGGTGCTGGTCCTCCAGCAGCCTAACTGCAGACGCGCCAGGCTGCATTCGGCCCTCTCCTTCCAGCTGTCAACTCTCCACCCTGTGGCTGTGGAGTCAGTGATGCTAGCAAAGGTGTGGGGACAGAAAACAGAGAGCCTGCAGGGCAGTGCAGGAGGCACTGGACTGAGAATCCAGACATGCGATTCCCAGCCTCACCATTTCCTGTCTGTCAGACCTAAGTCAAGTGATCCCGCCTCTCTGGGCCTCGGTTTGTTCCTCTGTCAAAGGGGATCATAATAGAGCCTCCTGCAAAGTGTGGGCACGAGAGGAACAATTGATAAGGGTGATGGGGGTGCTGAGGTGGGCAGTCCCCACCAAGATCCATGGCTCCCAGGGTGGTCATGGCTGTGGCCTTGGCACTTCTGGGGGTGCAGCAGTGGGTGGGGGCTGGGGGAGCACAGGTGGGAGGGCAGGTGCCAGGCTGCCCTATGCCCACAGTGTGTGCTGGAGGGCACTTTGGGCAAGACTGTGCCCAGCTCTGCTCCTGTGCCAACAACGGGACCTGCAGCCCCATTGACGGCTCCTGCCAGTGCTTCCCTGGATGGATTGGGAAGGACTGCTCACAGGGTAAGCTGCTGCCCACTGGAAATGCCCCCTTCCTTGCCCAGAACCTTTGCCCCTGGCGCCTCCAATTCCCAGGACGAAATCCTTGGCAGAGTGGAATGTCTACCTGAGTCCCATTTAGCTCTTTGGCTAATATTATTAGTTGTTAGGATTGATCATGAGCATATTAACTGCTGGTATTAAAGGTAGTGACATTGTTGATTGTATCATTAATGTTATTAATACTGAGAATTAATACTGCAGTAGCACTGAGCAAGGAGCAATCCCTGAGTATGGATGGGGAGGGGCAAGGGACTGGCATGCGGGAGTTTGGAGTAGGGAGTGAGTGAGGTCAGGTCAGTCACCTGAGGAGGAGGAAGGGTGCCCTCTGGATGGCCCATGTGAATGATGTCCTGGGCATCATAAGCCTGGATGGGACGTTGTAGGGGATGTTCCGGTAATGTGCCCCCAATCTGATGGGGGAGGTAACAGCCCCTTCCAGAGGGTCCCCAATCTGAGGAGGGAGACAGTCTCTGCCCTGTGTGGAGCTCCTGTCTGATGGGTGAGACCCAGCAGTACCCCTAGGGAGGTCCCAGTCAGATGGCCTGGCCTGAGGAATCTCCATTCTGATGGGTGGACACAGGATCCTCCTCGGTCTGATGGGGAGACGCGAGCGCCATCCTCAGGGAGCTCACGAAAGTCCCCGCCCTCACGGGAAGTCAGCACGCACAGTATACATACCATCGACCACAGTGTTCACACGGTTTACCACACACACCCACACATTCCAAGTCCCAGAGTCAGTCACCCAGGAAGTGAAGCTCCAGAGTCCTCAGAGCAGTGCAGCTGGTCACCAGAGACGTGGGGGGCAGGCAGAGTCTCGGCGCAGTTTGAATCCTGGGTGGCCTGGGAAAGAGGTGACTGGAGAAATTCTGGGAACAATGTGCCAAGCCCCTGAAAGTCAGGAAATGCCAGCCGGCTGCGTCCTGACATCCTGGGTCTGACACGCACTCCCCCTCCTTCCCCCTTGCCGTCTGCCCCCTCTGCCCTCACCCTCGGTCTCCCCACTTCTAGCCTGCCCACCCGGATTCTGGGGCCCCGCCTGCTTCCACACATGCAGCTGCCACAACGGGGCGAGCTGCGGCGCCGAGGACGGGGCCTGCCACTGCACCCCGGGCTGGACTGGACTCTTCTGCACCCAGCGTAAGCCCCGCCTCCCGGCCGCCCCGCCGCTCGGAATCCCGTGCTGCCGCCTGCTGGCCGCTGTGGGCATCGCCCCGCCTGCAGCCGAGGGAGGGAAGGGGAGCCCCCCACGCCCCGGACTGGGAGCTCTGCAGGGCAGCCCCAGGGCCTGGCTGGGTTCAGGGAGCCGACGGACTCTAAGCCCTGGAAGGTCAGGGCCTTAGGGTACCCCACCATCACCGAGTGCGCACCCCCCTTGGACAGTGGGGCCGAGTGGGGAGGAGCAGCCTGTGGACGCACAGCGAGAGGACCTCAGCCTGGCCTCTGCTCTAAGGCCCTTTGCCTGAAGGATCTCCCCCGCCCCCGACTCCTTCAGCACGAGGAGGGTCGGATCGAGGAGACGGCTCCAGTGCCGGGTCTCACTAGTCCTCTTCATCCAGCGCTGAGGAGGGACGACAAAGACAGTTCTAGTCCCAGCTGCCCCTCCGCGGTTGCCCCCACCATGCAGCCACCCGTGACCGGGGGTCCTGTTTTCCCAGGCTGCCCAGCGGCGTTTTACGGGAAGGACTGTGGGCGCGTGTGCCAGTGTCAGAATGGCGCCAGCTGTGACCACATCAGCGGCAAGTGTACCTGCCGCACGGGCTTCACCGGCCGCCATTGCGAGCAGAGTAAGCGGCCCCGCCCCCTGCCCTTGGGTGTGGAGCTGGGCCTCAGCCCCCTGCAGGGGAAAGAGGCTGAAGAATGCCTACGTTGGTGTTTGAAAAGGGCTTCTTTCTTCCTCCAGTTGGGGTGGGGGTGGGGAGTGTGGATCCAGGGCAGAGCAGAGACCTGGGGGCCAGTAGGGAATGGGGGGAGACAGGACCTTATTTGAAGCTTCTATGAAGTTCCTATGGCACCCAGCTCGGGAACTGGCATGTGGATGCCGTCTACAGGATGTGTGGAGTGAGGAGGAAGCAGTAGGGGGTGGACCCTGGCCCTTCCCCTCTGCAGGCGCTGGGGGCTGCAGGCGCTCTGTCCACCCATTCGCTGAACCACAGCACAGCAGGGGCTACAGGACGATAGGCTTCCCTGGGAAGAGCTAGCTAATCATTCTGGTTCTTCACATGTGGAACAGGACAGGGGGTGAGCTCCCGTCACTGTGCATGGTAGACAGTGAGGGTGGCCCACTGTCCACCTTAACTCTTGATGCTACACAGGGTGTGCGCCAGGAACCTTTGGCTACGGGTGTCAGCAACTATGTGAGTGCATGAACAATGCCACCTGTGACCACGTCACTGGCACCTGTTACTGCAGCCCTGGATTCAAAGGCATCAGATGTGACCAAGGTAATGCACAGGTGGCAGAGTCCCCAGGCAAGGGGCTAGGGAGAGGCTGGCTTTAGGAAGGAAGGGACCCCATGAAAGCTCTCGAGAGGATTCCAATTTGGAACAACTGGATTGCATAAGGACACCGTGATTCCCCTTTATTCACATTTGGGAGGAGAGGGGAGTTGAGTGGGCTGCAGAGGGGCAGGCAGAGGCTCCAAACCTGGAGGGGAAAACAGAGCAGGCAGCCGTTTAGGTAATGGCTTCCCCACGCTCATCACTGGCAAGTATCCTGTGAGCCAAGCAAGGGTATCCGCCAGACCAAGTGGGAATATCTGCCAGGTTCTGGTTCTGCTACTACCTGCTAGGTGTCCTTGGGCAGGTCATTTCCCTTTGCTGGGCCTGTCACTCCACATGCAAAATGGGAAAAGTAGATTCATCCTTGTCTTTCACAAGTGACAAGGGTCCTCTGAGGGCCAGCCGTAGCTGCTGCTCTCTGGTCAGACACTTCGTCGTGCAGTGCGAGGATGGTATGAGTGAAGGATGCAGCACAGCGCCTCGCACTCGTGGACATTAAGAGCCCTCTGAAGGTGCTGCAAACATGTACGGGATTGTATTGTTGTTGGTCCTGAAGAGCTGAGGATGAGAGTGGGCTCTCAACTGTCCTCATTACAGAAAAGGAGCCAAAGGACATTTCCATTGCGCTCTGAGGACGTGTCAGTGACGCTGGAGGCTCTCTTCACCCTGAGCAGCAAAGCTGACAGCCACGCAGAGGCCTAGCTGATGGGCTGCTGCACCTGCGCGGGGGGATTCGCTCACACGCACAGAGCCAAGAGGGGTCTGGTGGCATCATCTGGCTACCCAGGCACGGCACTCACGCTTTCAGTGTCTTTCCTGCTAGTCTGTCGTTGGGCCCATGGGATTATCGTCCCTGTGTTCCAGAGTCACACAGCTGGTAAACAGGAAGAGGGGCTGAGCCCAAGTCTTCCTAACGGCTGAGAAACGTGACCCTGCCAATGACTGGGTGTGTGATCTTGGGCAAATCACCTAACCTTTCAGTGACTCTGTTTCCTCATCTGTGACAGGGAAGCAATGAAGCAGTCCCTGTTTCATAGGGTGCTGGGAAGATTAAATGAGACAGTACCTGTACCTTATTTTTAGAATAGAGCAAAACACTCAGTAAACATTATTTTGTTTCACATTTGTGCCTTGCTGCAACCCTGGGACTCCCTCCCCCTAGGCAGTTGAGGACTCCCAGGCACAGTAAGGATCAGGGTCACACAGGGACTGAAAAATAGGGCCAAGGCCAGAACCCAGGTCTCCTAAAGCTAGAGAAGTCTGGGCTCCGGGCTGAGGGGGTCTGAAGAGCAAGCGAGCCCGGCCCAGGCTCAGGCCCTCCCTCCGCCCGCAGCTGCCCTCATGATGGAGGAGCTGAATCCCTACACCAAGATCAGCCCAGCGCTGGGTGCAGAGCGGCACTCAGTGGGTGCTGTCACGGGCATCGTCCTCCTGTTGTTCCTCCTTGTGGTGCTGCTGGGCCTGTTCGCCTGGCGCCGGCGGCGGCAGAAAGAGAAGGGCCGTGAGCTGGCTCCCCGTGTGTCTTACACACCCGCCATGAGGATGACCAGCACTGACTACTCCCTCTCAGGTAAGGGATCTTCACCCAGCACCCTCTCCCCACCCCTCAGCCCAGGAGGGGCCACACAGTATCCTTGGGCACACCTTGGTTTACTGATGACAGTAGGTGGTAGCACCTGCAGGGTGGGCTGCTGGGGCTAGGTGCTCAACTCCCCCAGAGAGACAATGGGGGTGGCCAGCAGAGGCCTGCTTGGGAGAGATAGACAGGATCCATGACAGTGTGATTTCCTGGGCCCCAGCTCTGAGCCACTGTGGTTGGGAGCCTCCTTCCATTTGCCCAGAGCTTCCGCATCCTGCCCACCAGGCTTGGGCCACAGGGGCACCTTCATTAAGCAGTCACTTTCCTAAACTGCTCCAGGGAACCCCTTCCCAGCCTGATGCCTGTGCCACCTCAGGAAGCAAGGCCTTAGGACCCTATGTCCAGGCCCTGTTCCATTTTTGTTTTCCTGCTGAAGGCCTCAGGGCAACCCTCCCCTCCCCAATCCCAGACACAAACCATTCTCTGAGTTAGAAGGGGGTGGTACTGACTTGGGGGGAGGCTTGAAAGTTTGGGCAGTGTCCCTCTGGCCAGGCCCATCAGCACCCCATCTGTCCATAAATGTGGTCACAACTCCAACGGGCATTCTATCTGGTGGTCTGAGCGGAGTCAGGGTGGCGCTACCAGGCTGGACACTTTCTCTCCCCTGAAACTGTACTGCCGCCTCGGAGACAAGAAAAGCTTTTTGCTTCCTATTTAGCTTAACAAATGCTCTGAAACCACCCCGCAGCGCTGCTCCCTTTCAGGCCACTGCCAGCAGAGACACATCACAGAAGGCTGGGCCTGGCTGGGCCTGGCTGGGCCTGGCTGGGCGAGCACAAGGATGACAGTCTCTCCAGCTGGCTCATGGCTGACTTGCAGCCAGCTCATGGCTGACTTGCAGCCTCCTGCACCTTGTGCTCAGAAAGCCCAGATCAGCTTGACCCATTCCTCCTAAGTGTCGCCTGTCATGTGCCCAGTTCTATGAGAGGCACTGCAGGATCCTCAGCAGCGGTCCAGGTGCAGACCCCGCCTTCAAAGAGCTCCTGGCCTACATGCCCCCTGGGGTTTCAGCCAAAGCAGACATCCTCTGATGAAATCCTAAACCTACAGAAATTTGGGGATTTTCTTCTATGACTGTGCAATGAGCAAGGTCAAGGCAGCTGGGTTTTCCCGTGCCATTCCTCTGGAATTTCCTGGCCTTTTGGAGAGATCCTGGAATCCTTGGGAGGGCTGGAGGGAAGGGCTGGGGTCTGTGTCCCAGGGCTAAGCGGACTGGGGGTTCTCTTTACGGACTCACTGCTGGGATCTGACCCTGGGGCGGTAGGCAGGGAAGCAGGGGAGGGTCAGTCTAGCCCTAAGGAGAGACTAGGACATCTGAGGTTATCGAAGCCAGCACTCCTTGTCCACACTCCAGCTGCAGGTACCACCCTCCACACTGGCAGACCTACCCTGAATTCTGCATGCTGCAAGAGGACGGCATGAAGGAAGGAACCAATTAGATTTCTGTGGGGTAGTGGGTACCAGGGGGTTGGGCTTGGGGGAGGGCTAGCTGTCTCCCTTTGCAGGGCACTCTCAAGGCTGCCCAGCCCAAGCGCTAGCACTGGGGGTATCTCATGCCAGGGGCAGGGGTATGATGGTATGTGGCACCTTGTTCTCTTCCCAGATTTGTCTCAAAGTAGCAGCCATGCTCAGTGCTTTCCCAATTCCAGCTACCATGCACTGGCGTGCGGGGGGCCTGCCACCAGCCAGGCCAGCACTCTGGACAGGAACAGCCCCACCAAGGTACCGGCCCCCTTACTCCTGAGCCCTCATCACTGTACCCCCATTCAGCCCCTTCCCTCCCCACCCAGGAAGGAACTGCACCTCCAACATGGAGGGTCCCCATGGAACCAACTGCCAACACATTAAACACAGCCCTGAGATCCATAGTACATGGAAACATTCTGTGAGGCATGTAACAGGAAGCGAGTGTATGACATGGAGCCAGCATGCGCCATGTAACTGGTGGGCATCACATGTTATCAACCTAGAGCACCACTCAATATAACATACACCCCCCCATACCCCGTGCATAACCACCTGGTGACCAAGTCATGTAATCATCATGTCACTTTCTTGTCACACATAACTGTGTACACCATATAGCCATTTTCGCCACGTATTGCTAACACATCACGTGATCAAAGTACAACGCCACCTCTCACCAATCACTGCAGTACATTACCAACGTAATGTGTGCAACAGCCACGTTAGAAGAGTAACCACTGTTACTCAGATAACTAACCAATGTCCCCTGTCTCTGAACATAGCACATGTCATTAATACATCACCCATAACCATTTGTTGTGATCTGAACCAACACCAGGGGCACGGAACCCATATATCAGCTGTAGCAGTATCCTCATTGACAGGGAGTCCTGCAGGTCCCCAGGCAGGTGGGTGCCACCCTGGATAGGATCTTCCCTGACAGCTCCCAGCACAATCCTGGCTGATGACAAGACATGCTCTTAGTCACAGGCCTTGGGCAAGGCTGTCTCAGCAACATGCAGATAATGTGTAGGGAGCCCCTATGATGTGCCAGGACCCATGCTGGGCACAGTGGGAGATTCAGAAAGGAGTAAGAACAGCCTCAAGCACCACAGGTTCCCACAGGCTTGTACTGCACACCCATCTGTGCACATGTAAACACACAAACATACATACACACCTGAAGGACAATTCCAGGGTCTCCAGCTTCCTGTAACACGGGCCAAGAGCACAGCCTTCATATTCCAGGCCTCTGCTCTAGCACTCTGGGGATCCTCTCCTCCCTGTCTGTCATCCCACTGAGAATGGCCACCAGCCCACAGACCATGCCTTCTGCCACACGCATGGTGGCACTGCAGCACGAACCCCACTGCAACAGCGTAGACTCTGCACAGCCCCAAGGGCAACCCCTGTCAGGGTGATTCCTTCAGGGCTGTCAGCCTCCCTATCAAGCAGGGAGTGTTTCGTGCCAGGGGCCATGAGACCCATCTGCCATCTCCGGCCATCAGCCCCATCCTCAGCCCCATAGCTCTGGCCACTCTTCCCGTGTAGCTCCTCGTTCCCAGCTTCAACTTCAGGCTTGTCTGAGGAGCTGGAAGCAGAGGGAGGGGGTCTGCAGTTCCCCAGTAGGGGGCCCTTGATGAACTAGAGTCACATTATCAGAACTGCAGCAGGAAGAGGCGACAGTGCCAGACACGACAGGCAAAGGCCCCTTGTGGTCACGTCGCTCTCAGTCTCATCCTAACAGGGAAGCACCCGCCACCTCTTTCAGTCGGGGCCTGAGTGACTGCAGTGTAGCACCACTGGGGACCTCTGACTCACCTCACCTCACAGGCCCAGGCTGCTGTGCCCAAGGACCCCTCCGTCTGGCACATAGGGCATTTGTAGCAAAGGTAGCAGCTATGATGACACAAAGGACACAGGTCTGGGAGTTGAGGTCTGAGTTCTAGGCCCAGCTCTGCCACTGACTCCTTGTGTGACCGTGAGCAAGGCCCAGAAGCCAGGACTCAGTCCCCACTGTGAAGTGAGGATGACCACCCTTGCCTCAGATGAAGGGCAGCTGTGAGGATCCAGGGAGAGGAGGGATGGCACCATCAGCCTCAAGACACCCTGCCCTGAAGATTCTCCTGGGTCACACGAAAAGCAGACTTTCACACTCTGCACAGGTCGCGTGGCGGAGGTGACCGCGGCGCTGCAGGCAGCCTCAGCGTCTGTGCTGGAGATGCACCATGCTGCAGCTGAGGCACTGCCAGAGTCCCCACTCCTGCAGCTCAGCCCCGCCCAGCTCACACTTCCCATAAGGGCCAGCTTGGTTTAGGGCCGTTATTGGTCTTGGGAGGCCCTTCCCCTCTTTACCCCAAGAGGTCTTCCAGACAGCTTGGATTGGGGTAATCTGTTCCCACTGGCCTCAGACACTCCATGGTGGCCTGTCATGAAACACCTGGCTTTCTCTTTCCCTCAATGGTCTAGGACCTAGGTGAGTCAGGATCATCACAGGGGAGGGGGATCTAGGACCTAGGTGGGTCAGGATCATCACAGGGGAGGGGGCTCTAGGACCTAGGTGGGTCAGGATCATCACAGGGGAGGGGGGTCTAGGACCTAGGTGGGTCAGGATCATCAC
>NW_004443966.1:11333260-11415546 GCF_000243295.1 Trichechus manatus latirostris | reverse complement strand
CATCACAGGGGAGGGGGGTCTAGGACCTAGGTGGGTCAGGATCATCACAGGGGAGGGGGAGTCTAGGACCTAGATGGGTCAGGATCATCACAGGGGAGGGGGGTCTAGGACCTAGGTGGGTCAGGATCATCACAGGGGAGGCTGCACTGAGGCTGGGCAAAGCAAAGGCTGGGGAGGGGCACCGTGTGGGCACGAGGTATTAACCAGTTCTCCTACTCTCCAAACAGCTCAGTAACAGGTCCCTTGACAGAGACACAGCAGGCTGGACCCCCTACAGCTATGTGAATGTGTTAGGTCAGTAGTGGTTTGAGTTGGTCTCCTGCATCATGTCCCGCCCGGTACTCCCCCTCACATTGAGAGGGGCCCTGTCCCAGCTCAAAGGGAAAGAGTCAGATGAGTCCTGAGCAGGGTTGCCCCCAGGGAGAAGGGGTGTGGGAAGGAGATCCAAGCCCCTATTTCAGCTCTTATAAGCAAATGAAGCCCAAGACCCCCTTCATTCCTGTATTAGGAGAGAGGGAGAGGGTGGCTGTGACCCAAGGAGACAGCTGGGAGGGATATGGGGATTCCAGGTGGAAGCAAAAGTGCACTCACCATCTGGAAAGGGACCCCTTCCTTCCTGACCCAGCCCCTACCAAGGTACCCCTGCTCTAGTAGGTACCCATTCCAGTTGAGGGTGGGAGGTAGGGAAGCAAGGCACATGGCCTGGGCTCGCGGATCCCCCTGGCCCCAGTACTATGTATAGAGGCCGTCATCTCCTTCCAGCCTGTCCCACTCAGACCCTCATCTCCCTGTGTACTTCCCACTCCCCTTCCCTGCCATACCAGGGCCCTGGGAATAATGGCTCCTCCCTGTCATTCCTCTCACTAGACTCCCATTTCCAGATCAGTGCCCTGGAGGCCAGGTACCCGCCCGAGGACTTCTACATTGAACTTAGACACCTCAGCCGCCCCGCTGAGCCACACTCACAAGGTCAGACCCCCAGCCCTACCCTCCACCCCCTGGGCCCCTGAGGCTACCATACTAGACCAGACCCAGCACCTGCCCTACTCCCTAGCCCACCCCCAGGTTCCCAGAACACTCCCTGTTGAGCCCCCCTCCCTCCCAACATGACTCATCTCCAAGCCCAATCCCCCATCTGAAGGAAACCTGTCTGGATCCTCCCCATCACTCCTTCTGCTTCCATCGTGGTCAGTGTGTGTGGACAAACACTGGTGGCTGGTATTAGGCAGAGGGGACATGATGTAATTGCACTCTTTACAGGCCACAGAATACAACCCAAAACCATTGAGAAATGACTTGGGGATGGTGACACCTTTGGGGTTCTCTGGACCTCTGGCCCCTGTTGGTATGGATAATGAAGAGCTGGCTCTTCAGCTAAAGAGCCCAGTACCTCCCAGAGAGAGACTATAGACCCACCAGGACCCAGGCCAAGCTCTCCCAGCTCATGGGATGGAGGGTAGGGGGGCCATCCAGCAGGGATCTGGAGAGACTGCGGCACATTGTGTGACTTCCTGGGCAACGTCCTCTGTTCCTGTATTAGGCTCAAACCTGGTGACTTGGGAGAGATGCAAAAAGGAGACGTGGAAAGTCAGTCCTGACATGGGAGGATGTGGGCAGTAGTTACAAAAGTAGGTGCCACAGGAGTGAGTACAATGAACAGGGAATGTGGTACCTCTACAAAGTGGCCCCTCCAGGGCACTGAGGGGCAGAGCCTTAGCACACTGGACAGCTCTGGGCCTGAGCTCGGGCTCTAGCTGGTTTCTGGGGCTCAAGGGAAATGCAGCTCTACCAACTCTGCATCTAGATCCCTGGGTCTAGCAGCACTAGGAATTCAGCTGCCCCGTGGGCAGGCACTGTCTGCAAGGACTCTGGACCTGCACCCAGAAAGCTGTGTTATTGGCTCTGGAGCCCCTGGCCAGTGTCCAGGGCATTCAGTAACCCCACCACCAGCGCCGTCACTCTGTATCTCTTTCCACATGGGAGATCCTCTGGGCTCAACCCAGAGATTGCTCCCTGCTATGCAAATTTCAAAGCAGTCTGACGCTTCAACCAGGGAAGCTAAAGCCACCACCCATTGTCATTTTTTGGCTGATACCCAGGGAGGCTGGTGGCCAACGGGAGTGAATACTTGAGGAGATCTGGGCTCTAGTCCTAACTCAGCTTCTCACTTGCTGGTATGGCCTTGAGCCCTCTTTAAGCCTCTGTTTCCTGTTCTGTAAAAATGGACAAAAGTTAACAGTCAAGCCTTCCTCCCTCAGGGAGGACAGAGGAAGCCCTTGTCTGGTGTAAAGTGCTGAATAGATGCTGGGGATATGGATTGTTGCAGTCATGTTTCTGAAGGCCTTTTAAAAGAATAACGAACTTGGACCTGATTCAGCTGTATCACTCAGCCATGTGTGGAAGGCAGATAGGACCAATTTAATTTGCCAGACTTCTGCAAATTCAGCTTGGGCACGCTATGTGGAGGGGTATTCGGAGGTACTTAAACAGCAGTGGGTTTGGTCTTCAGTGTCAGAAACTTTGGGGAGAGTCGATCTCTATTTTAGTAGGCACTTTCTGGCCACCTAGCCTGGTACTGTGTCCCCAGTTAAAAGCTGAATAAAGATGGCTTTGACTCTAAGCCAGGATCGTTACTGTCCTGACCTAGAAATGCCAAGCAGTTTCTTTTCTGGGATCACCAGCAGCAAAGAACCTGAGCTTTGTCCCTGAAGCTTTATGCCCTGCCTCTGGCTGGGGCTCAGGATCATGTGTAGGATAAACTGTGGTAGCCAAAAGGGAGAAGGAAATCCTTGGAGCTAAAAAAATTGATAACACTTTTCAAAGACAACTCTCAATTACGTGCAAGTTGTTCATTCATAGAAATGGGTGACTAAGAGAGCTGCTGAGATGGGAAGGACTGTACAAGGACCTCAGCAACCTGTCCTCCCTCTCTGGCTTCCCTCAGCTGAGCCTGGGGAGGAGAGGCAGGATCAGAGCTGAGACAGGCGAGGAAAACTGTCTCCAACCCCATTCCAAAATGCAGCAGACCTGGGGGCTGGAAATGCATACCTCCTCCCTCCCCCGGCCCAAGCTAAGAACTAGTTCTGATTCATTTCTCATTCTGTACCTTTGGCACCTGGAACTTCACCTACAGTGACTGCAGGTGGCATCAGAACTGCCTTTCGTTAACTCCTGGAAGACATTCTCCTCAGGGCTGAAGGTTAGAGAGGAGGAGTGCTGAATACGCCCAGGAGAGCTGCAGCGCACTGGCACTGTTAACGTTCCGGGTCCCTTCAAGAATCCCTATACACGCAAACTGATTCAGGGTAGATTAAACCCAGAGCAGTGTTGTAGCAATAGATAACTATTTATCTTCCGGGTAGAGAAGAAAGAAAGAAAAACAAAAAAGAAGAGCACCTGCAGTCTAAGTAAACCTCGCTCACCCCCGTACTACTCTCTCCTTATGTCATTTTCCTGCAGGTGCTTGTGGAATGGATAGACGTCAGAACACATACATTATGGACAAAGGCTTCAAAGGTAGAGTATCCAATCCTGACGTCCCATTAGAAAGGGCTTAGCAAGATAAAGGGTGCAGATCTGAAATGACCAGGAATTCCGCCTGAGAGAAACTACACATCCCCCCACCCCCACACCCCCACACACCCCCAAAAAAGGTTAAAAGACCACAGGACCTGGGGCTGCTGGGTAGCTCTGCGCAGGAGGAACAATCACAATAATGAATTCATCTTTCGATTTCAGTTGCTCCTGCTTAGCAAACGCTTGTGGGTTTTTTTTTAATAGATGCCAACTAAATGTCTTCGGAAATGCAGAACATCGTTATCCAACCAATTAGCACAAGTTAAATTGATTATAAAATCTGAAATAAAGTCAATCTACCTGCCCCCAGAGGCCTCCTGTCATTGTGCTGGGGAGGAACGCCACCCTGCACCTGCTGGCTTGCTGGGGCACACGGAAGGAAAATGATACCCAGTGTTAATAGATCAAGAGCTCTCTGGCCCTGAGAGCAGGGAAGCCAGCACTAATCCCCAACACATGGGAACTGCCAGTCAGACCGTCCCTCTAGGAAGTCTACAGGTGAAGCCAAAGATGAAAGGTCAGGTCCTGTTCCTGGGCTGAGGCCCAGGAGTGAATGACAGAATGTGTGAAACAGGCAGCTTTGGAACAACACAAACCTGGGTTAATGTCCCTACTCTGTCACTTATTAACTGTGACAGAAGACTGAGCTCTCCAGGGCTCAGCTTCCTCATCTGCAAGATTGGGATAACAATGCCTGTCCGACTGTCCAACAAGGTTATTGTACCTATCCAATAAAATCACAGATGGGAAGTTTTGTTACATATTGTACAGGGTTGTACAAAGGTAATGGGGCTGTCTTTTTGTCTCTAGGGTCTACTTAAGAGTCTCAGTCAAGCTGAAAGAGATATGACTGACAGCAAAGGTCCCAATGGATATCCTAAACCTGGCTGTACACCAGAATCACCTGGGAAGCTTATTAAAAATACAGAGGTTCAGACCCCATCTCCCGGGGATTCTGATGCAGTAGATCTAGAGCCAGGCCCTGGAATCTGCATTTGTGAGGAGTACACCAGGTTATTCACCCAACTATCATTTAGAAACCACTGGACTACACTGACCCGGATTTCCTGGATTACTATTCTGGTCTTTCAGGTCTAACCTTAGATACTGACACCTGAGACACAACCATTTCCTTCCTAACCAGGGAGAGCTAGTTGTCTACAGCCCTTGGTGGGGTGATTAGTGAAGTGGGTGGTGGAGAGTGCTGCGTTCTGAGTCAGAGAGCGGTGAGGAGGAGCCCCCATGAGTACCTGTCAGGACGTGCAGGTTCCAGGAGAACTCTCTAAAGATAAGAGGTCACCTCTAGGCACCCAGCCAGCCAGAGGACCTCCCATGGGAGCATCATTCTGACCCCTTTTTTTTTTATAAGTTTTGCCTTAAACCATCCAAATGGGGTACAAGCAAGCATCATTACAGCAGGTAAAGCTAAAAACAGAAAGGACAGCTCTGCTGCTTCATCACTGTGACCTGAGACCTCAGCGTCTTTGTCGAGGAAGTGAGGCGACTGGGCAGAAAGATCTCCCAGGGCCCTTCCAGCTCTCAGAACATGCATGACTCAAGTGCAAATAAGCTGAGACCGGCCTGGGCACCTCAATTCATAAGCACATAACGTTCTCATGCACTTTGTTGTCCCGTGCACTGTGAACAGGATAGCTACTTTCAGACTCACGACCTGCAACCTTTAACGTTAAGCTAGAGCTAAGGAGAGCAGCATCTCTGCCTCAGCGTCATTTCATTCCTGTTTGGTGGCTCATACATCCGAGCACCTGAGAGCAGGGAGAGCCTCAGCAGGTAGGCAGCCAGATTTTGTTTCACCACTCTGGCTGTAAGCATCCTTTAAATTAGAGAGGAAAGAGAAGCTGTGTAGGCAAATGTACCAGCAGGTGTTGGGGACCAATACATCAGAACAAGAGAATTCAAAGAATGTCACAGTTCAGAACTTTACAGAAATACTGATCAAAGACATGGAATAAACCCCATTAATTTGCTGAACCCCCAGAGAAACATGTAATAAACTAGTTTGTATCAAGAATGAAACTATTTCCTAAAACTACTGGGCCAAAACTAAATGAGAACTGCTAAGATTTAACGTCTAAACGTTCTCTGAACTCCATGGGAAAGAGGCCTGGTCTGGTCATGGTGTTGTTTTCTTCCTTTATAAAAGGACCTGGTTACACTCGCACCATCTCTAAGGCCCTTTCCAGCTCTGATATCCCCCACTCCATGTCATCCTGGAGGCTGAATGAGACCACTTACTGTGATAATCCCACTGTACCTCTGAACACCCACTGGCCCCGTCTATTCCTCCCCACCCCCACCCCCCACCGTGTATGATTCTGCAGCACACTGCCCCACGTTCAATTCCTTGTCGGTCATGCAGTTCAGAGTGCTACAGAAGTCCTCCCCACTACTCTGCATTACCTGGAAGCCTTGATCCCACTGTTGCTGGCTTTCCCCACCTCTGTGCTCCTTGCTATCCAACCTCCAAGTCTCTCCTCACCTTGGGTTCTAAGATAACGAGGAGTCCACTGACATCCTGAAAATGCCTTTTTTTCAGCCAGCTTGGTTCTCCTTCTGGCCCTGAGATCTCCCCCTCCTGCTCCCCATATTCTTGTCTCAGTCAAGAGAAGGATGCTAACTTACGGTCTAGAAAGAGAAAGGGCAGGTGGCTGAGAAGCAAGAGATGGATGTTCTGTGCCTGAACAGTTGCGCTATCCCCAACGGTGAAGTAAGTTGGTCCTTAACTGGATGTTAGTGTGAACCTACAGGCCTGAGTAGGTGCAGAGCCCACAGTGTGCTCACAAGGTGGCCTTGGAAAGTCATTTCTCCTCTCTAGATTTGCTGCTTCCTCTATAAAATGAAAATATTCAGATTAGCTCGTTTCAGAGGCCTCTTCACTCTCGGAAGAGGAGCCCTAGTGGCACAGTGGTTAAGCACTCGGCTAATAACCAAAAGGCTGGCAGTTCAAACCCACCAGGTGCTCCCTGGGAGAAAGATGTGGCAGTCTGCTTCTGTAAAGATTTACAGCTTTGGGAACCCTACAGGGCAGTTCTACTCTGTCCTATAGGGTCGCTATGAGTCAGAATCGACTCAACGGCAACGGGTTCAGTCTGACAGCATATGGCTTTATGTGATCTTTGATAGGTAGGAACCAGATGAGAGCAAATGCCAGGGCATTACAGGACTAAGCCTTCAGTCCTAATGCTAATGACAGGCCTGGGTTCTTGGAAGAGTGACTCAGTGGAGCTTGGGTACAGCTCATGCTTCCCCTTTCTTTGCAGAATGCTGTCAAGTACAGGGACTGGGGTGGGGGTGAGGCTGTAAAAGGGTGAGGAAGTGTCTTTGAGCAGCTGGTTATTCTTTCTCCACCCTGTCCATCCTCCCTCACTCAGGCATGTGGGTGACTCAGCCGGGGAGAGTGGCTTCCTAAGGTGGAGTTTTCCAGCTTGCCCTGCCCCTCCCTACCCTCCAGTTCCCAGTAGAGAAAGGAGCCACCAGATCATTCCATAATTCAACACTCCCCCACCAACCATTTGACTAATCCCTTCCCTCCAACCTCAACTCTTTTATCCTTCTAGGTTCATCCCCAGCTGCAGAGCAGGACAAACAATATATTCCCCAAAATTTGAAAGCAGCCCCGCCTTTTCTGATGAAAATGAGAAGAGAGGCCCTATTGGCTGGCTAAGGCTCTGACAGGCCTTGAGCTAGAGCCTCAAGGCTCCCCCACTGCCGTAACTGAATTAGTCACGGGATACCCATAAAAAGTGTAGCCCTTAGCCTCTCTCTCTCAGCAGGGACTGGCCCCATAAATAAAAGGTATTCCTTGTTGAGGGTAAGGCTGTTGCAGAAAGAGTTTGCACACAGAGATACAAGGCAAGAGCAGTGGGTAGCAGGATGGGGGGGGGGGGGCTCTTTGCTTGGGTATCAGAGAAGACAAGGGTTGAATCCTACCTACCTACTAACATTGGGCATGATACTAACAAGCTTTCAGAGCTTCAGTTTCCTCATTTCTAAAGGAGTAATAATACTCCTTCCTGCCCAGCCCCCTTCACAGATGTAAGAAGTTTCAAGTTACCTAACTGTAGTGAGAACTGTAAATGCTATACAGAGTGAGCTATCGCTATCCTGAAGTTTTAGAAAATATGCAACTGAAGCAGCTGCCAAGGGCAAAGTAAAAGGCTGTGTCTGGGTGGGAGAAGGGGGGTGTTAGGAGGGCTTTTCACTCAAGAGATAGCCCCTGTTTAAGCAATACTAGTCCTTAGCTTCCAAACAAGAAGTGCTGAGCAGTAATGCCCTATTCCTTGGCTGGTGAGTTCAGAGAACCAGAAGTGGGACAGATGAGCCATGTTTGGGTTCCTGGGCTTATCCACCACTGCTTTGTACTATGAAACAAAGCACCGAGAGGCCCATTTCTGTGGCGTGGAGCAGGGCATGGCGCAGCCACTTATCCCCATGTGAGCCTCAACCAGCAGCTAGCCTATCTAGCCTCCCTTTAGTCCTTGCTGGGGCTGGCTGGGACTGCTCGTTAGGTAGCAAGACTGTCTCCTCCTTTTCCTCTCTAGGTTCATATACTATTAAGAGGTCATAATCTAAGATGACACAAAGGCCAATATCCTATCCACCTCTGGGCTAAACTGAGAAGGAAAGTGCTCTGAGCCTGGTTCTAAAGCTTGCTGTGCTCCTGATAAGCAGTGTGACACGGGGGAACTTCCCCACTCTAAGCCTCAATTTCCTGATAAGCAATAGGGGGGTGGGAGGGTAAAAGGGGGAAGTGAGGAACAATCATCACTGCTCTACCTGCATCATAGCGTGTTGTGAACACCTGAAGGAACTAACAGGTGAATATACTTTCGTACAAGATTGGGGAATGTTACCTCAATAACCTAAAGCAACCATCAATAACCTACATTAACAGAACCGTAAATGCCCTCCCAATCGGTGACCTGTTAAGAAAGAAAAGACTCTTTGTGGTGGCACACATCTCAGCTACTTTAGCCACATGGAATGTTCTGCTCTCACTGGCCCAAGGTACATCTAGTCACCCCCTGAATTACATTATCACTTACACTTTTTACATTTCACTAATCTCATGTTTTAAACAGGGTACAAAGTTGTTACAAGTGTAACAGAGATAAACCACCCCAGAGGATACACTGCAGGCCTGCTAGAAAACAGGAACTTTTCAAAGGCCTAGCTTGAGACTGAGGTGCTTTTTTATACCAGTTATACTTAATTCTGCCCCACTCCAATCACCAGCTCCTGGCGGGCAGGGATGCCCCCAAAGTTTGCCACCTAAAGGCTGCCAAATTGCTGACATCGGTGATAAAACACACGTGCCTACTTTTTCTGAACCTGAGCTTCCTACCATCAAAAATAAGTCTGAAAAAGAATATCACAGAAAAAGCACAGGCTAAGGAGCCCCAAGGCATGGATTCAAGTCTTGGCACTGCTATTTACTAGCTTTGTGACCTTAGCCAAGTCACTTCATCTCTCGAGTCTTCATCCCATAAAATGGAAACTATCAACTATCTTTGCAGGATTTTGTAAAAATTAAATAATAGATGTGAAAGCATGTTATGAATATCTTGAATTAATGCCTTTCTGGTGCTATACCTGGCTACTCAAAACAAAAATGTTCCTATCTCCCCAAAATGTAAGTTTCTTTGGAAAAAGAACTCTGCCTACCTGGGAATGCGCTCCTCAACACATTTAATTAGCAAATCTTGAATTATCATAGGCTTTTACAGCTCCAGGATCCTGAAGACACATAAACTCAACTGCAGTCTCCTGCTTCTGGTATTTAAATGAAGACATATGTCCTTGCTTGTCCTAAGAAATCTCTCTTGCTTTGCAGATTACATGAAAGAATCCGTGTGCAGTTCTAGCACTTGTTCCTTGAATAGCAGCGAAAACCCTTACGCCACAATTAAGGACCCGCCCATCCTCACCTGCAAGCTTCCAGAAAGCAGCTATGTAGAAATGGAGTCACCTGTGCACAGGGGGTCTCCGTACACAGATGTGCCATCCTTGTCGACATCTAATAAAAATACATACGAAGTTGGTAGGTGTCTCAAATAAGTAACTTAGTGAAAATCAGGGCAACAGTGCAGCATCTGAAGTAAAAACAAGCCCTCTCCACTCACCCTGACTTGAAAATACACCTTTTTTTGGTTGCTTTTTAAAGACTGCAGGGTGAACTGTCTTTCTTAGGACTGTCCTCCTCTTTCCTGCAGGAAATCAAATTCTTGTGCCAACTCCGCTTTTAAAACACTAGGACTAGCGTGAAGCCAAAATGCTGGGGGTGGGGTGTGGGTCCACACACATTTCAACTGCTTGGTGACACAAACTGCAGTTTAGAAGAGAAAACCATCAGAACAGACCTTTGCAAGTTTCCAAATCACCCTCTTCTATCTCTTCCCGGTTTAACCTGTCTCCCTGGGCTCACTGACTAGACCCTTAACTCTAGGATCTTCTCAATCTCTTGGTGGTGACAAGTTTGGGATTCTGACAGCACATTCACTTAGATTTGCTGTCTCTTGAGCCTCAGTCCCAACCCTCACATATCTGTCAAGCCCTAGTATCTCTACTCACCAAGTTAAAATAGGACTCTCTTCCCCTCAATGAGGCAAACAAAGCTAATCTGTTCTCTGAACTCATTTTTCACTATGTTCCTTAGAGCCCACAATCAGTGTGGTCCAAGAAAGCCGCAGTTGTAACTCCAGCTATATCCAGAATCCATACGACCTCCATAACAACAGCGATATTCCTGGTCATTATGACCTCCTCCCAGTAAGACAGAGCCCTGCCAATGGGCCCTCCCGGGACAAGCACTCTTAAAGAGGGATAAGCTTCCCTCTTGCAATGTATTCTGCTGAATATTCTCTGACTCTCTGAAAGAAGACAATCCTCTGACTTGAAATAATGGTATAGACTCCAACTGCATGTTAGTTGTTACTTTCACCTGGAACTAAAGAAGAGTTTCCAAGTGGGACTGGGGTAATCGTTCAAAGAAATCTGTTCACAAAGGCAAACCCTATCACCTACCAACCCCAGACCCCAGATGCCCTGGATTATGGTTTCTAAAACATTAAAGGTACAACTACTTATCAACATCAGCTAAATATATATATAATTATCTGAAATATGATGCTTAGAAAGCATGTAGGTTTTACAAACCTTCCTAGGGGGAAAGGGGGACTGGGGAAGGGACAGAATTACTTTACAGCACCTGAAAAGTATATGTACTTTTGGTTGCTATTACCATCAACATCTGTTTTATGACCTAAAATAATCAGTACCTAGACATGAGCTATGCTAATATCAATACTTAATTTACCTGTGCATATATGTCTGCTCCATCAGATTGTAATGGCCAAGACTACAGAGTTCAGTATATAGTCTAATGCTGACAACTTCAATTTTTACAAATAAGACTTCAATAAATATAAATTAACTTTTTCTCTTCACCACTGTTTTGGTAATAGGCAAAAAAAAAAAAAATGTTTCCAAAGCAGCAGTTTCTATCTACAATAATGATTTCTAGGCCAGCTTTATCAAATCCCGCCAATTCAAAGGTCAAGAACATCGCAAGTCAGCCCTGGCCTTGTCTGATCTCTTTAATCCACCCACCACCTGAGTCATGCCATGTGCAATAGAGCACTGAGACAATGCTTTATGTAAGCACTCACAGACTGATAAGAATTAAGTATCAAACAGCTACTTGGCCTCCCCAGTTTATCAGGATGGCATTCCTTGACTCGGAAGAGTACTTGTTTTCAAGCAGTTCTTCGTAAATCTTGAGCTTCACATAGTATGGAAACTGAAACTATAGAGGATGAGACAGATGTGGATACAGCGAGTTTAAGTCGCTTAAAGTACATTATGCTTTTTAATAGAACTAAATGAAATTATCAAACAAAGAATGGACTGTAACCAGTTGTAATGTGATGTAAAAACTTAATAGTAAACAAACAGATCTAAGGATATCAAGTGCTTCTACCTTATACCTTAAAATCACCACCTACTGAGATGGTCGAAAATGTATCACAATGAGTTAATGCTCCAGATCCCAGCATTCAGATGTGTCTATACTTTCCGCTACATATGGACACAGGTAAACTGTGGCTCAGACGAGTCAAAATGGATTCAATCCCCCAGCCCTAAAGAGGACCTCTTCACAAAAATTAAAGACCAAAAGAAGGGCAAACCAAGGAAGCTAGTGACCACCTCTGTACCACTCCATTCTCTGACACCAGTCCAACCAGTAAAAAGTACTTCCAAAAAGGTATACGGGAGAGGAACTAAATGACTGCAAAGCTAGACTAGCTGCTACAGGAACTATGGGAGTTGTGAAGCCCTTGAGATAAATTGGAAGTCTGCCATGGAACCCATTAGGTTGCGTAAAAACAAAAAAAACCAAAAAACCAAACCCGTTGCCATCAAGTTGATTCTGTCGATTCTGACTCATAGCGACCCTAAAGGACAAAGCAGAACTGCCCCACAGGATTCCAAGGAGCAGCTGGTGGATTAGAACTGCCAACCTTTTGGGTAGCAGCCAAGCTCTTAAACACTTGTGCCCCCAGGGCTCCTTAGTTTGGGTAGTAACCAGCAAAAGCAAGAAAATAAAAAAATGAGTAAACCACCCCCTGCCACCCACTTCCCCCAAGTGACCACATTTTATTGTTAGGGGAAAATATATAATACATGAATGCTGCATGCGTGCATGGGAGCAAGTGATCAGCAATAGCAAATTTACTTTCCAAAAAAGCCTTATTAAAATATAAATACTAGCAAATTACTTTGTAGACCCAAGGAATATTTCATATACGTATGTAGAAAAAAATATAGATAAAACACTTACCTCAGTATTTCAGGGCGGCCAGTGCTCAATTATCTTCGTGAAGCAAGGAGTAAGAAGCATGACAAAGTCAGATCAGCAGTCAATCCCAGGTTTTGGCTTCTTCTCTTACCCTGCATGTGCAATAACTGCTGCCTGGCAAACCGGAAACCGGCAGCATCACTCCAGTTTCACCTCTTTTGCCAACTATCCTCTGGGCAAACGTATTCGGTCAGAGGTGGCATGGTGGAATGGGAAGAGCACGGGTTCAAGAGATTTGGGTGTTACCCTGGGCAAGTTACTTGCCCTCGTGGGCTCCTTTTGTCCCCATGTATAAAAGGAAGCAGCAGAGAGGGGGAAGGCAGCTCTAACAAGTCTTCAGCTCTAGCATTCTGTTGATTTTTAAAGAAATGTAATACAGCTCAAATCAGGCAATACAGAGGAGAAGGGAAAGGCAGAGGGTTTGAGTCATCCATGGTGACAACAGCTGCCTTCACACATCTAGGAGTTACCTACAAAAGACAGTTCAGTCTTACAGAGCAACTGGTAGGAGCTTCTCACCAGCACTGGCACAAATAGGTTCATGGTCAGCCTAAACGGGCACTGTGTTTTAGTTCGTTTTATTGGTGACTTGGAAAGTTCTGTTCAATGATTTCACAGAAACTAAATTTTTCAAATAAACTGATGTGCATACAGTTCAAATGAATAAAGAAAACACAATTATTGTACAGTAGCATAAGTAAGACTACGAAATGGCAATACTTTTTTAAACACAGATTTGTAATGTATTTGTTCACTGTGCAGAGGTATTGTACCTTGTACAAAATAAAATGAATTTCTCAAACTAATTTAACAGGAATGCCTATTGTCGTGTTGCAAATTGAAACCATAATCTATAATCTACACTTTAAAAGTAGAACTACATTTTGTGTGGTCACTTTAGGCAGTTGGAAAAATGAAAATTATCCAGGACTTCGAACCAGTTCGTTCTGGTTCGAGCCCCTGCGAAGAATTTGAATTTCTAACAAGTTCCCAGGAAGTTATACAGAAGAATCATGTGGGGATCTTATTAAACTGCAGATTCTGATTCAGTATATCTGGGGGTGGAAACTCAAATTCTCAGCAGGGAACTTTTTAGAAATGCAAATTCTTCAGCAGGGGTTTGAACCAGTTTGTTCTGGTTTGAACCCCTGAAATTATCCCAATAAATCCTTGAAAATAAAG
Organism: Trichechus manatus latirostris; assembly: GCF_000243295.1. Taxonomy (NCBI): domain Eukaryota; kingdom Metazoa; phylum Chordata; class Mammalia; order Sirenia; family Trichechidae; genus Trichechus; species Trichechus manatus. The sequence goes on along the minus strand of NW_004443966.1, from coordinate 11,401,910 downwards.
TGAAAAAGTGGTATCAAATTTCTAACAAGGAAGTCTCTTCCTTTAATGGATGGAATCAACATATTCTTATTCATGTCCAAAAATTACTGAAAAAATCCCATACATACAAGTATATTACAATTAGAGGTTTTCTCTCTTCCCACAAAGATTTGGACTCAAAGACAACTACTACAGCTTTGTGCTCAGCTCCAGAGGCACAAAGGTACTTCTATGGGATGGAATAAAGGCAAGTGTGAGGGCTACCTAATTTGCATAAATGCAATGAATAGCTTGCCACTAACAGGAGTTATCATCCAGTACAGTTAGTTACCCTGGGTGCATCTGTGTTAGGACCTTTAAAAACATAATCCTGTGACCTGACTGGTAAAGAAGCAGCAGGATTAATTTTGTAGTAAAACACAGACGCTAAAAATAGCATTCAATGGTGTAAGTTTAACATTTCACCTATATACTTTCAAAGGTTTGTATATAATCCTTATATTTAAGTCATACCAAAACCTTCAACTTGTCAGTTAAAAGACTTAATGTGACACTCAAAGCTTATTCCAATTTAGTAAAATGTTTAACCATTTTGCTAGTTAAAAATTAAGACTCATGCAGAAAAGACAAATCTTACTAACAGTCTTAGAACATTCTTAAGGGCTGGGGCTTAACATCTCAGCAAAAGACAAATATAATTAAGCGTTACACAGCCAAAAAAGGTATATATATACTGAGAATAGTAGTATAGAATTATGACTTACGAGATACAAGACTCAGAATACTACCCAGTACTATAAATGATAACCACAGGCCAATCGCTGCAGGCTGTGCACTCAATACGGAAGATTCAAGAATGGTAAGCAGTACATTCTATTAGCCATTCATCTGACCAGAGGGAAGGAAGAAGAGGCCCATTTAATCAGTATGTGGCAACAGGAGACAGAGCTTTTTCTCAGAAGAGAGAATCTCGCCATTTAAGAGTAAACGGTGATGGATACATGGTGATTTGTTATACCAGTTTTTTGTATTTTGTTTATGTTAAAATTTTCCTATAATAAAAAAATAAATGGAATGGTAATTCTTCAGCTATAGCTACCCAGGCTAAACTAGATAAATCCTAGTATTGGCCCCCTCACTTTTAGATGGTCCTCCCTTATAATAAATGAACACCATGGGCAAGAAGAAAAGGCATTAATTTAACAAATAACTCCAGTATCTACAGTGCAAAGCTCCGACATGGAGGTGGAGGGAGTAGATTAGGAATATAAGTACGGACAAAGCACACTCCCTGGCTTTGTGGACCTTAGAATCTAACCATCACAAAAGGGCAGGAAGAAACAGAGAGCGCTGGTGATCAGTGGAATGCTAATTTTATGTTTTCTTCTCTGATTTGCAAAGTCCCTCCTCATCCCAGCTTCGGCCTCCCAAGTCATTGTCTAGACCAGCAGATCGCCCTCCAGAGCCTTGGGTGAGAGAAAGCATTGGGACCATCAAAAAATTTTAAAAATAAAACCAAACCCATTGCCTTCTAGTCGAGTCTGATTCATAGTGACCCTACAGGACAGAGTAGAACTGCCTCATAGGGTTTTCTAGGCTGTAATCTTTATAGAAGCAGATCACCAGGTCTTCTCTCCCACAGAGCAGCTGGTGGGCTCAAACTACCGACCTTCTTGTTAGCAGCTGAGCTCTTAACCACTGCGCCACCAGGGTTCCTCATAGGGATTTTAGATCTTATAAAAGTACAAAGTTATTTAGGTATCCACTTTAATGTAAACCAAAACCAGTAACTGAGGACTCTAATGACCTCCTCCAGAGTTGGTTTCACATCAGAGATAGGCTATAGAAAAAGAGTTGCTTCCTGGGGCTTCTCAGGTTGTCTCATTTAAGATACGACCTTCTATAATATTCTTGGGCCCATATGATGAAAGGCTTTGGCACAGACTCTAGTACAGTGGTCAGCAACCTCTTAAAGATCTGACCAGGGACCGTACCACATTCCTAGAGATGTCTGAGAAACGGTGGAAAAAATGGTATGCTAAGGGACTGGAGGCTGTCAGTAAGGGAATGAGTACCAAAAGCAGTGAGGTGGGGGATAACAGGATCTGAGATTTTCTGGTTTTAGTGCAAGGTTAAGTTCCCACTGACTCCAAGGGAGGAAAGGAATCCTGTTGGCTACTAATTTTCACTGACTTCACTGGTAACAGAGAAGGTAAGAGCCAATCTACATGCCATCTCGTGCTCAATTCTATGCCTAGTAAATGTTAAGGAACTGAATCCAAATAGTGTTTACACTACTAATAATTAGATTACTACACCAACAGCCAAATAATAATGCCATTTATATCATGTGTGTACACACATAAACCTACACACTTTGATCACGGTCTCTACTGGATAGCTAGCTCCTGTAGATTGATTTACGTTTTTTATTCCTATTACAGCCAATTAAAAAACTAACATAAAATGTTTTAAAAAGTTCAATTCTCTCTACCAGACTGAATATGTTTTAAAGTATATGTAAAAATCCAGCAGATATTTTTTTAACAGCAAAAGCCAAAATAAGCAGTTTCCAATTTACAGGTGACACAGCAGCCTGTCAAACGCTCCTGCCCCGTTAGCACATATGGTACTTTGATGCATACTACTGAAAGTGATGGCCGTTTTGCAAATATTCCGAAAGCTTTTGTCTTATTTAATAGAGTTAACATGGAAATAAAGATGGCATTTCAATCAAGTTATTTTGTTAAGACCAAAAACATCTTGCAAAGTGTACACTTGAATTGTACTCATCCATAAATTTAAATCTGATTTAGAAGGAGCGATAGTTTGGCTATTAGGACCTGAAGAGAGTTCATTCACAGCAGGACAAGAGTTAGAGCTGGCAGGAACCCCAGAAATTATCTAGTCCAGTCCCCTCATTAACTGGAAGAAGGTGAGGCTCAGAGATGAACGACTGCAAGAGCTACAAGCAGAACTCAAGTCTTGGTCTCCCAGTCATGCTCAAGTCTACCTGCCACTTTTAATCTTTTAACTCCCATAGCATAGTTTAGCATATTTTCTAATATATGCCTAGTATAAAATGTCCTTTCAAATATTCTTTCTCCATCCTCCAATTCCATTTTCAGGAAAATGAATGGCCTCAATTAAATTATGTCTCAGCCTAATGGTCTCCCTTACGTAAGCTGTAATGTAGTTAGCATTTTATACCACTTTATTGCTACCATCAGTCTCCTACAGCTTGGGGGACACAACCATTCTTTAAAACATAAGATTGACAACCCTAGTTTATTTGACATATTGTATAGGGGAGTGGGAAAGGTGACTTGTCAAGTCCCACAAAGGGTGGTGGTACTGCCCCAGGCAGAAGAAAAAAATCAGCCCTCTTCTCTTTGGCAGTGGTGTCACGATTCCTTATCTAACTTTATGCTACTCATCAAATGATGTGGTAGAAGGGAGTCTTTTCATGGTCTTTGTTCTTTTTTTTTTTCAAACACAGGGAATGGATGTCATGCACAGTCCTTATACAAAGTTCATATTTTCCCAATGCTTTGAGATTTTTTTTTCCAGGCTTATGATGTTTGTGAGAAGTCAAACTACCAATCTCCATTTTTCTCCCCTGTAAAAAAAGTTCCATGAACTGAAACCTAAAGACTGGACTGAGTTTTTAGTTACCTACTCAACGGTGATAACTACTTCTGGTGTAAGCCAAAGTTTCTGTCTCTTTAAGGGAGATGAAAGAGATTATCACAATAATGCAAACCACTATTTGTAGCTGCATTTTGTATTCTGTAAATATAAATCACTGAAGACAAAAATTAAGATGTTCATTTTCCCAATGACAAAATAAATGTGACTAGCTCTGATGGGCAATCCAAACTCTTAAGAAGTCTAAATTTGCTGCAGAACCCCTCAGGACTTAAAAGGCCTCTGGCATAACTCGCTGGCATCTCAGAGTTTAAGAGTTACAATTGAGCATACTCAATGCAATGGCTGAAGACAACTTACTCTCATACAGTGAAAACTACTAGAGGGAAATCACAGATAGCACTAGAGAACAATGACATACAAGTTTACATCAAGGCACGATGGCTAAGGGACTTTTTGGGAGACCACAACAGATAAAAAGAACCATTCAAAGCTAAAATAACTGAAAAGCAGGGTCAAGCAGCAAAACACTTCTGAACTGCTTTGAGCCCTGAATTGTCACAATATTTAAAAACTTAATGTTTCTTACTTGAGACAATTTGTCTCCTGAGACAAATTCTCCTGAGAATGAAGATACTTGTTGAAATGCAATTAAAGTAACTCTCTCCTAATACCTAATGTTTCCTGGATTTCTCTCAAGATCCGTCCATGTCCAAGGCAGCATTAAGTCTACACCTGGTAAAAACCCAAAGTTACTTTATTCATATTTGATTCAATACCTAGTTTCTCCCTTAGTTCTTAAAATAATTCTGCAAAAAATTCACTACCTATTTTGAGTAAAATAAATAACAGATGAAGCCTTTTCCTGGGTTAGAAGACACTGTTAGGTATGAAAGCAGAGACTAGTTCCCTAATGTTTTTGGTAATACTTTTTCCAAGAAAAAGATCATTGAACTGCATGTCTAAAATTAGAGCCGAATTTACACACTGATGTCCCAAATGCAATGCTTACTCTGTTGATGAATAAGGACCTATGCTCTTACTCATCAAATATTCCATGGCTGCATCCAAAGCACTCAAAAGAAAAACATAATCTGACAACATAAGGAATAGTCCCCCTAAAACTGTTTATTATGTGAATATATTCCAAATCAATAACTAAAAAAAAAAAAAAAATCAAGTTACAGAGCATGCATAAAATACAAAGTAGCAATTTACAAACAGATAATAGTATCTTTATAACCAATACACTAAAATAATAAAATGGCTACAGAAGAAAACCAAAATGACTGACTACAGCAATGCCTTCCGTGCGCCCCACACGTCATGAGCACCGCAAAAGACAGAGGATTAACTACGAAACAGGAATCTGTGCAAGCCCACATATATATATATTTTTTGGATATCCCATCATCCTGAATAGTATCACTGCAGTTGACACAATTTGCAGAACACTGCAGAGTTAAGTGCTTAATATTATCCACAAAAAAGTAAAACTAAATATTAGTGTGCACATTTCTGAATGAGAAACTAGTTGCTCCATTGATTTCAATAATGTAGTGGAAGAAGGCTATTTTAAGTCTGTACAACGCCTAAATGCATTCTATTTAAACTCAAGGTACTATTTCATCTTACGTACTAAAGAATACATGCCTTTAAGTGATAGCACTTGAGCAGAAATTAACCTCTCATTGTATTCCTTAGACAAACTGAAACCAAAGACTTAACTGGACTATATTCTATAACATACTGCAAAACTCAAATATTAGCACTGTCAAAATAATTATCCATGCCTGTGATAGTTATGGTGATAAAACTAGGTTGCATTTCACTTACTGGAAGGTTTTAAGAAAAAATTAACACTTCAAATTTTGATACTACCAGCATTAAACCAGTTATTGCCTAAGCAATAAAATGCTGCATGATCTGCTGCTGGGAAATTAGATCAGTTAATAACATGGGCCGCCTGATCATTCCAACAGTGGCACCTCAGATGGAACTCCATCAGTCTCTCTAGTTCCCAACCTGCCAGATAGCATTATAAAATAATATGGCCCCAAAACCATACTGCTACCAAAACCGTAAGTCTTTTGTGTTTATTAAGATTATTCTTGGTCAGAAAAAAGTGCCCCCTCTCTAACCAACACTGATGCTTACAAAAATTGAAAAACAAAATTTACTAAACTACACAAACCTTTTAAGGCATTTTAGAAGTTGACTTCCAGAATAATGGAAAAATTTCAAGCTCTCAAAATCCTGCTATGTTTATAGGGCACCTCTTAGATTTGTGGAAATGTACGCTGCACTGAGAGAAGAGTGCATTGACTATAAACTGCTCTGTGGCAAAACATCAGCTGATTTTTAAAGGTCCTCTCAGTTTGATTTGATCAAGACCAACAGGTCTGAGCTTGGAGTGATCAAGTTCTACTATGTCCTACAGTGACAGGCTACCATGATGAAAAGTAAACAATAATTGAGGAATCCAAACATTCAGTTTATTAAACTAAGGCTAGTGAGGCCATACCATGAAAAAGAGCTGCAGTCATTTGGGACAAGTGGATGATTTTATAAAGCTAAAATCAAAGACTGAAGACATGGAAAAATTCATAAGTATGAGAAAGTAATAAAACACAAAAGGTGACCACGAGAATTACAAATATATTTAAATCTCAGACCTGGGAAATGGACTATACACAGCCTTCTAGGGGAGAAGAGCAACGCCTTATATGTTCTGACAGCACTGCACCTTTGGCTTGTTTTCAGTGGTTGGTGGAACGTGAATAGGAACCACATTGTTGCTTGGAGACATGTCATTTTCACGTCTGTCTGACATTTGCTTCTGAGAAACAATGCGGTATATCTCTGAATGAAGAAAAGAAACAGCAATACTTAGTGTGAATAAACCCATCAATAGTTGGTATAAAAGAAACATATAGGTACATTTGCAGGAATGACTGATTTTGAGAATACAAATAAACTGAACAAACAACCCATAATTTACGATTTTATTTTCAAACAGCCAATGATTAGAGAACCGAGAAACATTTCATTCTGCTATACGCAGGGTAGCTATGAGCTGGAACCGACGCCAACCACATCTTACGACAACAAGAGAAGCAAAGGCTTTCCCATTTCAGACGGAAAGGTTCACCAGAGTCAATTAAATAAATCTTCGTTTAAAGAGTCTTACATAGCTTATAGGTTTAGATCTGAATTTAAGCCACAGGGGTATTTTCAATCTGTCTTTAACAAAAAAAGCCTATATACATTGACACTGTTACGTGGAAAAATAAAATTCTGCACTATCACACGCTTCAGGTATTTTTCTGGGATATGAAGGGATGAGCACAACTTCATAAACATGCCAAAATCCCAAAGGACTCTTGGAAGGGAAGGAAGGATAGGTAATGTACTTATCAGTGACCTTCTGAACTAAAATTTAATTAATTACTCAAAAAGGCAACTTACGATTTTGTATGCATCCTCTATTTTTCTTTCATGAAACTTTTTAAAACTAACTGCTTAGTATATGCCTGTCCCACTAAACACGAAACTCTTTGAGGATCGAAATTATGTCTGCCCTATGCACTGAAGCACCTCCAGCATATAGCACATAACCCAAAAAACCAAACCTGTTACTGTCGAGTCCATTCCAACTCACAACGCCCCTGTAGGACAGAGCAGAATTGCCCCATAGGGTTTCCAAGGAGCAGCTAGTGGATTCGAACTGCTAACCTCTTGGTTAGCAGCCAAACTCTTAACCACTGCGCCACTAGAGGTCCATATAGCATATAGTAGGGATTCAATAAAAAATTATTTTCACAAATGTTGTTGATTTTAGCTGCCGTCAAGTCGATTCCAAGTCAAGGCGAACCCGTGTGTGCAGAGTAGAACTGCTCCATAGGGTTTTCAAGGCTGTGAACTTTCAGAAGCAGATCTCCAAGTCTGGCTTCCAAGGTGCCTCTGAGTGGGTTTAAACAGTCAACCTTTTGGCTACTTAGTCAAGTGCTTAACTGTTTTCGAAATGCTATTAAATTCCTCCACAGAAACTATCTTTATTTCATCTTTATTTGGTCTTTTATTGCACTGCCTAAAAATAGTTCCCTCTGACTAGATTATAAATTCCTTAAAAACAGAGAATGTAACTTACTTATCTTTGCTCTTCCAGTACCCAACCCCCTGACAAAAAAAAAAAAAACCCTCAAAAGAAAAGGAAATTCTTAAAACAAATTAACATGATATGCCTTCTAATGTGATGTACTAGGGAGGACCCAGTATCACCTATGTATGTATTCTTGTCAAAAATGTTTAGACTGAATTTAATTATGAGGAAACAATAAGATAAATCCAGACTGAAGGACATTCTACAAGACAATTGGCCTGGACTCTTCAAAAAAAGTTACTCTCATAAAATACATTTTAAAGATTGGGATAAAATGTTGTAGATCTGTGCTGTCCAATACAGTAGCCACTCACTTAAATTAAATAATAAAATAAAAAATTCAGATCCTCAGTCTACTAGACACATTTCAAGTGCTCAATAGCCACCTGTAGCTAGTGGCTACTGTACCAATAATACAGATATAAAACAGTTCCATCAATGCAACATGTGATCCTTGACTAAATCCTGGATTTAAAATTTAAAAAACTAATCTATAAAGGACGTTATTAGTACAGTTAGAGAAATCTGAATATGGACTGTATATCAGATAATACTGCATAAATGTTAAATTTCTTGGATATGGTATATGGTATCGTGGTTATGTAGTAGAACGCCTTATTCTTAGAAAAGACTTAAGTATTTAGCAGTACAATACCAAAATATCTACAATTTACTTTTCAAATAATCAGCAAACAGGAAAAAATATATATATATACACACAAAGAAATAAGCCAAATGTGGCAAAATGTTAATAACTGATGATTCTACATGGGGAATATATATAGATATTCATTGTATTATTTCTGTAAAATTTTTCAAAAATTTTAAATATAAAGTTATGAGGTAAAAAAGAGAAAGCAGAATGGTATCTTCAAAATGCTCTGCAATGTATGGACATTATTTGGATCCTAATTTAAACTGTCACGGTGACCCCATGTATGCAGAGTAGAACTGCTCCATCGGGTTTTCAAGGCTGCGACCTTTTGGAAGCAGATCACTAGGCCTGTCTTCTGAGGCACCTCTGGGTGGGTTTGAAACACCAACCTTTAGGTACTTAACCATTTGTACCACCTAGGGACTCCTTCGCCGTGAATGGAATAGACTTGATGGACAACAAATTTAGACTGTAAAAAAAAACACTGGGACAGTCAAGAAATGTCAATATTACATGCATAATACATGATAACAAGGAATCACTGCCTTTTTAAAAGTGGCTTTGTTGTTACAGGTTTAAGTGCTAATCAGATATGCATACCGAAATGTTTAGAAGTGAAATGATGTAGTATCTAGAATCTGCCTCAAAATAATGGGGGAGGGAGTACGTAGAAGAAAGACTGGCCATGAGCTGACTGATGACTATTGATGGTTACATGGGAGTTCATGATACTATCCTACTTTTGGTATGTTAGAAATTTTCCATACCAAAACGTTAAAGAAAAAGAAGTGTATTAATTGAATTAGTACATTTTCTCCAAATTAAAAACTAATTTCCCTAAAGTTGAACAACACAGCAAACTGTAGTCAACTGAATATGTAAACTAACAACACTGACAGTGAGTGTAACCTTTTCTGACCCTTTTTTGAGGAGGGGTTTAAAATTTGTGTTTGAGATGGCTGATCACGGTTTAAATGTGAAGAAGCATTAAAGAGGAAAAACTAGATTACTACTAATTAGAGTTTTGGGTTTTTTTTTTTTTTTTTTTTAATGCAAATGATGTGGAGCCTTAACTTAGATTCCTTTCATTAGAAAGTGATAGGATGGGACAGTGTCAAGGGTAAAGAGGATAGTCATTCAATCAGGCTAGTGGCTGAGGACTGAAGATAATCATGAACTTACTGCTAAACTATACCATTCATTCTTTACATTTTCTTTCTAATACCAAACCGAGTAACTCTTCTTTTTCAGTCAAATGATTAAACATGTGACTCCTACAAGTTTCAACTTCTTTACAAGTTATTTGGAGATTAATTTAGGGGAACTCACCCCACCCAAAAAAATAATGGTAGGTTCTTACATAAAAAGCAAGTAAGCATAATATTGGAAGAAAGGCAAAGGCAGGCTTCTCAGAGAACACAGGGAGGTAAATAATTAAAAAGATCTCATTACAAAGCAAGAAATTTGAGCAGTGTTGTAGAACTGCTTGCAAGTACCGCACACTGTTTTTTTAGAAATGGATTACTCCTGCACTTGCTCCAGTCACCAAAAAGACACCTGTTAACAAAAACTCTAACAAGGTGACAAAGAAAAACAAAACTGTTGGTCAGAAAATTAGGATGGAGAAAATGTTCTTCCAGGTAGAATCTTTTACCTGGTTCTATAATTTTATTAATTATGGAGCACTACAGGGCTCCATAAGTTACCTACTTAATTTTTCTCTTGGCTGGGTGTGTTATTTGGAAGGGGTGGGGTGGGGGGAAGGCTTTGATAAGAAAATAGGAACAGGTACCTTCCAGCTGGTATCTGATTAGAGAAGGTTATTAAGTGGGGAGAGGGGGCAGGACAAGTAACTTGCTAAACCAGACCTAAGAATTTTCCTCTTTCAAGGGCACATTCTCCTTTAGAATCAAAAGAATGTGATACACCAATGCCTGTGGGGTCACTTTTCAAGATGTACAAAGTGTAAGTAAGGTTAGAAAGAGAAGGAATTCTGCCTTATTTTATATCAGGATCTCTTGTAGGAGATCTAAATATCAAGTAAAATACTAATATAAGACAGTTTTATAAATATAACCAGTTAAGGCTAAATATAAAGAACATACACCTACTTCTACTCTAATAGAAGTATAGATTATAGTAAGCTGCAAAAGAATTCAAAGGAATTGAACTGTTTCAAATTGGGGAACCAGCAGAGTTAACCATTTTCAACCCCTCCAAGAACCGTGAAAACAGCAGAGGCCTGAGGTATCCCACCACAGCCTACAGTGCCTACAGTAGCCAGGAACCTTTGGTAGTGAATAGCACATCGTCGGAAGTGGTTAACCCACCAAGTCACTGAAGAGCTAGGAGCAGACTCTGTGCTGCTGAGAAGTATTAAAAAATGAGAGTAAGGATTTATAAATTAGTACATATCTCTGAAAATGATCAATCTCAAATCTAATGGTAAATCGGAAGTTTAGAGCTACACATCAATCCCATAGTGAACTGACAATGGATAAGAAGTTTACCCACGTACATAAAAGTATTGGTCCCAGATGCTTATTATTGGGTTATTTCTTTCACAAGCATCAAGTTCAGCTGTAAGGGCAAAATGGAACTTTTATCAATATTATATTCATATATTATTGCTTAATTGCAACGTAATTTTGAGCCACAAGTGATTCATAAAACAAACACAACCATAAAAGGTTGTACCAAAATGAGATACAGTATAGGAAAAGACAGAGCTTAGTGAGGCATGAAAAATTTACAACAAAATCATCATCAGAGCATAGCATAGAACAATCTCTGAACTAAACTCAATAGTACTAGGTCAGAAGCTTTTGACAGGTCTTCTTCAAACCCATTGCTCACCATGTAAACTTTTGAAAGTCAAAAAAATGCCCAGATTTGATACACTGGCACATATTTAAAGAGTTTTCACATGCCAAGAACAAAGCTGCTACACCTAATTAAAAGATTCTCACTACTGCAATAAAATTAAGGCCTCTAAAAAATACCATCAGCAAAACTATATGTCACAGAGTTGCTGTCAAATTTGTGATGTCAAGAATGCCACGGGTCTCGGCTCCTCTCCAGAGGCTGGATGAGAAGGCAGAAAGGGACAGGAGCTGGTTGGATGGACACAGGAAACCCGGGGTAGAAAGGGAGAGTGTGCTGTCACATTATAGAGATTGCAACTGGTGTCACGTAGCAATGCGTGTACAAGTTTTTGTATGAGAAATTGACTTGAGCTGTAAACTTGCACCTAAAGCACAATTAAAAAAAAAAAAATGCCACAGCTCTATTCTAAAAAAAAAAAAATTACAATTAATTTTGGAATAATAATTAAGATAAATTTTCTAATACATAATTTTGCATCTTTAAAATTAAAAAGCTTTTTTTTCTTCCAGCAACATAAAAATACAAAGCAAATGTTTCCTTAATATCTTTTAACATTTAAAGCAGAATTAAGCATAATGAAATTACTGTTCTCTTTTTTTTTCCTACATATTAATACTTCCACTGATCTATTAAGAGGAAGAAAAGTTTAAAACATCCAAAGACTTATAAAACAACACAGATGTCTAATGCCATATGCAGTGATCTCTAACCCCACAGATCAACACTGAGATTTATGCAGGAAGCTGAGGTAACAGTGACTATAGAGAAGACAAGTGGTAGTAAATGAAATGGAAGTCGTCTTTGCTTTTAAGCAACATTGATTAAGCAGTAACCGAAGTTCTATCTAGAGTGAATGTTAAGGAAAATAGTCAGCTGTTCTTAATCTGTAGGGACAAAACAGCTCAATTCTAACCATATATCACTGTTAATTAGTTCATGTTTGAATGCATCAGACGTTCAATGTTATAAAACGATACATACAATAGCTATACTGCAGATGGAAGACGGACTTGGATTCATCTTCACTCAATATCAGAATAAATGGGCTGAAATTATAGCCAGAAGAGATTTGATGGGACACAGAAAAAATCCCAACAATGAGGAATGACTAAAAAGTTTTTTCAAGTGAGGTTTTCAGAGGCCTAAGAGACTCACAGACATCCAAGGTGATTCAACTCACTCATTTTAAACCCTACAGAACCTAAGGGCCAGGGAGGTTCAGTGACTTAGCTACACAGGGATTGGGAGCAAAACTGCAAAAGCAAAAACCTGAAACTCCTGGGTCTCAATTTAGTACTCTACATGTTGACCCAAGAGAATCCTCACACGTGGTTATAAATGAAAAAAGTAGGATCTGAAGACATACTGCATATTTAATCAAATCTTACCTGCTTTAAACAATCTGCAGTGAAACTTAACACAGAGAAGATTCTAAAGGAAAGCTATAGTGTGCCAAAGACAATTTATCCAACCCCAGCACCAGTTCTTTTATTTACTATTCTTCTGATAACAGAAAAGAATTCTCATAAAATACTTAGGAATGTAAATCACCAGTAATTATTTTATTTTTAATGAAGTTGTTTTTGTTTTGTTTTTTTTTCGTGCCTTAACTGGTATTTTTGCTACAAATTTATTAAGTGTTCACTATGTACCAGGAGGAGCCCTGGTGGCACAGCGGATAAGAGCTTGGCTGCTAACCAAAAGGCTGACAGTTCGAATCCACCAGCCGCTCCTTGGAAATCCTATAGGGCAGTTCTACTCTGCCCTATAGGGTCGCTATGAGTCAGAATCGACTCAATGGCAACAGATTTTTTTTTGGTATGTACCAGGAACTAGCTAAGTACTTTACGTGCACTACCTCATGTACTCGTGTTTGGAGTCTAGTGACAAACCATTCCTTTCTGTAGGTTACAGGGATAAAAAACCTTAAGTCACAACAAAACAGTCAAGTCAAAGCATATCACAAGGTATTTATAAATATAAGCTCACTCTCAAAAAAGAAAGAACTCCCCAAAACATATTTGAATTTTACAGAGGAAGAAAGCCTTATTTTTAAGGTGTAGAAAGGTTAACTAACTTGCCCAAGATTACAGAGCTCATAACAAGTGGAGGAGCCAGGACTAGAACCCAAATCAGGCTTCCAAGTCCATGCTCTTAACTCTAGGCTTTATTCCCTACATTTTTACAGTAAAATAAGGCGATATTTAAAAGTTAAAATCTGTTTACCTCTAATACAAAGAGTAAATTAAAATCTTGTTACATTATTACTGGAGACTCATTTTTTCCAACTATTTATCCATATAGACTTTATAGAACAAGTCCACATAAGACTATTATATATTAAGATTGCACTCTAAATCTATAGAGTTCTTAAAAATAATATACAATTTAAAAATACTTAAAAACAACCCATGGAAGTCCTTACTAGAGGATTAAGATTAAATTTACTGATAATTTGGTCAATTTAATAAAGTCAGATTAAATATGAGTCAACATACAAATAAAATGTCTTCTTGTCCCCGAGCTTGACCTGGTCTGCACAGCATGAACTTTGTTCCTTTCCCGCTACACATTTAAACTTTTCTATGTGAAATCATTTACTGATTTTCCCCAGCAGGTGACACCTGGCTCCTTCTACAATGTATCATGGGAGAATTTTACTTTTTGTTTTTTAATTTAAATTTTCAAGTATATATTTTTCCCAAGCATTTTCTGCAACACATCAGACCTAAGAATGCCTTTTTTTTTTTAAACTGAATTTCAGAAGAGCATTTATATCTTCTCGTAGCCGGGATCTCAATAGGTCCCTAATGAAAGTTTTATTTCAGCATAACTTTGTGCTTGTGACCATGAAGTATGGAATACATTCACTGAAGTAATAATAGAAGTCAACAAATTATTTTCAAAGTATTCTTTCCCACTATACACTAGATGAATTAGGATGACTGAAGCTCAACAAGCAAGGATTGTAACTACTGTTGTATTCTAAATAGCTCTCGCTATAGTAACTCACAAACAATAATAGTTTCAGTTTTTTTTATTAATTTGTCTAAATTACCTTTACAAACGTTCAACTCCCAGTGGTATAATTTCAAATGAAAGTTTTACCTGTCAGGATTGTTTGAAAAGCAGCTTCTACATTTGTAGAGTCTAGAGCAGACGTCTCAATGAATGACAAACCATTCTTTTCTGTGGGGAGACACAAAAACTTCAGTCACGTTAAGTCTTAATATAGGGATGTGATACACTCAAGCACTCAGAAGGAAAATAACAGAACTTTCTAAAATATAAAACCACGCTAGCACAAAGAAATGCTGGGATTAATATCTGTATTAGAACTGAAAGACTGACTATACAAACGAACAATGGCCAGACCATATTAGAAATAGAAAAAAATAAACAAATAAAAATAAAACATAAAACCACCCTATCTTTTCAGGCAGTAAGGGCACCATTCTATCTCCACTTTAGCAGACTAAAAACTGTGAGAAACTTTCATTGACTTCTTAATTAAAATAATTACTTCTGATATCTGAACTCTACCACTAGCAATGATACTACTCAAACTACATGAACTCATCAAGATACCCAGCTATTTTCATCCCCTACTATCTATCTACTATCCTTCTCCCTTCACACCACATAGCTATGGTATGAACATGGGAATATGTGATTCACTTAGAATAAATTCTGTAATTATATTATTTGAAATAAAGCTGCTTCTTGCCTGAGAAACTAAAAAAACTGTTAGAGGAATCTTTTACTCACAACATAATCACTAGTGCAAGGTCACAACTTTCACCAATCAAGAATGCACGATGCTGCATTCTAGTACAGGACTGGGCCAGAACATGGGTAAGAGATTGGCTAATCCTCTGTGAAATCAAAAAAATTATGGCCACTAAGCAGCTAGACTCCTGTTGGTCCAGACACTCCCTGGGCCATTGCTTTTCAGACTGACATATAAAATACAGAGGCATACTGGAAAAATAAGACAGGAAGCACAGAATAAACGGACAGATTTTGTCTACCATTTATATTCAACTTTTTGGCAACAAAAGCTCAAAATTCTACAATGTTTTAATGACTCAGCATTAAGCAAAGAACCATGTACTAAAAACCAAACCCACTGCCGTTAAGTCGATTCCAACTCATAGGGACCCTATAGGAGAGAGAAGGGTTTCCCCCAAAGGGTTTCCAAGGAGCAGCTGTTGGATTTAAACTGCCAATCCTTTGGTTAGCAGCTGAGCTCTGAACTACTGCGCCACCAGGGCTCCATATAGTCATCACAAATTTTCGAAACAATAATTCTTGCTAAATATTTATGTCTATTTTTCTGAAACTACTGTAACTTACTACCCTCACTGGAGGGGTTAAATCAAAACTGCAAGAGAAAACACTAAGAAATACAGCATCGCCTTAATATCATGGAATATGTTTATCACTAACCTGCGAAAGCTCTTGCTTCATCTGTAGGAACTGCCCTGAGATGGCGTAAATCACTCTTATTGCCCACAAGCATGATAACAATGTTACTATCAGCGTGATCTCTCAGTTCTTTCAGCCATCGCTCTACATTTTCATATGTGAGATGTTTAGCAATGTCATAAACCAATAAGGCACCTACGGCTCCACGATAGTATCTGAAAACAGAAAATACATTTGACTATTAGAAAACAACCACAAGACAGAAGCAAACACCAGGAAGAACTCAAAATAAAATGGATTAGTTATTTTTTAAAACACACTTATAAATAAATTTCAAAATCTTAATCCTGGAGTTCTTAAAAGGAAAAAAAAACCCACAAAATAGTACCTTTTCCATTACCAAAAGTCAGCTAATTCACTTGACGGCAGTCTACTTTACAGAACTTAAAAACCATGAGACTTACGCTGATGTTATAGCTCGGTATCGCTCTTGCCCTGCCGTGTCCCATATCTGTGCCTTTATTGTTTTCCCATCAACTTGGATGCTTCTTGTTGCAAACTCGACTCCAATGGTGCTCTTGCTTTCCAGATTAAACTCATTTCGAGTGAATCGAGACAGGAGGTTACTCTTTCCAACACCAGAATCTCCGATAAGGACAACTGAAAAGACATAAAGAACTTAATGTCAAATGAAGGAGGCAAACACATTCAGTAACACCACCACGTTTTTTCAATAGAATGAAGTTTGGCTTCAGAGTTAAAAAAAAAAAAAAAAAAAAAAACGGCATCTGATCTCTTAAAAGAGGCCAGAGAGGAGGGGAGGTTCAGTTGCCCATGTTCTTGACCTGCTATTAATCCGTAAGATCAATTTATTCTTTTTAATCAGTTTCTGACTGCAGGATGAATGACTTTCACAAATCATCTGCTTAGCACGTGAAGCTAAGACAGTAGCATCCTGTCTTAAACATGCAATTTTAATCATAGACCCAACAGAATCTGATGACAGGTTAATGCATTTATGGTAGCTATACCAAATTTACTACCCTAGAAGGTAATAACTTAAAAGATAAATTGCCAACCAAATGGAAAATCTGAGATATTAAAATGTATGAGACATGACAACAACAAAGGATGCTAGTGGATGAGGAGGAAGAGAATGAATATGTTCTACTTAGTTTCATCAAAGACTGGGTGTGACCTAAGGACTCACACCGAGGCAAAATGAAACATGTTAAACATATGAGGCACCAGGCTTATAAACTTCACCACCCAGATCACAGAAACTACAATGACCCTTTAATAGCTGCATTTATCAGGTTGGTACAGGAAGCTAGAGACGAAAACCAAACAAATGAACAAACAAAAAACACTAAGGCTAAATGCTGGGCCTGGGAAGCTGACTTACAGTTCTATTTACTCTGAGTCAAGGCCAAAGCAAGAAGGGCATACACTTTCCCTTATGACTTCAGGAATTTTTTTTTAAATAGGTTTTGATTAGATGAGTTCACTCCCTATGGTTATCACAGGAGGCAGTTTATGTACGAACTAAATAGATGGAGACTGTTTCTCACCCAAAGCAACGTTACACTTAGAATTTCAGACACAATGGAGAAGCAGGCAATTAAGACAACTTTTTTAAAAGCATTTTCTATCTGAATTTAAAGAAGAAAACAAGTTCACAGGTTTATAGAATCTGAGGCAGATAACATAATTCCTTTTGTTTGTAAAAAATTTTATCAGCGTTTCAGGAAAGACATTATTTCTACAGTTGACTACCAATGCTTCCTCTTATCCGCCTAAACTAGTGAGCTGATTTAGACACCTGGACTAGAAAATCAAATATGCAAGAATAACACCAAGCACGCTTTACTAAGGGGATCAGCATTTGGCAGGAGGGTTAGAGAGGAAGGTAAAAACTGTGAGAGCTCACTGCACTCTGGTCAGAAGGCAAAGAGACTCCATTATGCATTCCTTCCTTGCCACAAGACTGGATATAAGCTGGCCTCTGGACAGTCTTGGGAGAGAGTACACTATCAAATGCATCTTTCTGGCTTCCTTCATCAGCTGATTCAGCAAGAAATCACCCAGGCAGCAGTGACTCCATGCAGCACAAAGAGTAGTTATTTCTAATTATACAGTCAATTAGAAGTTGTTACAGGTGATGTGGCAATCACATATATTAAATGCTTTTATTTGGATACTGGGGAAAAAGATGTCAAGGTCATGGAATAATGTATAAAAACGAAGCACTTCCAATTTTACAGGATAGTTGGTTGATATGCTTCCAACGTCTACATTCTGGACATGAAGTCAAATGCCAGTTTCAGTAATAGAGTCTACCTAACATGCCTCTTGGAGCCCTCGTGGTGAGTGATTAAGCGCTGAGCTGCTAACCAAAAGGTTGCAGTTCAAATCCAACAGCTGCTCTCTGGAAACCCTCTGGGGCAGTTCTACTCTGTCCTATAGGGTCACTGTGAGTTGGAATCAACTCGATGACAATGGGTTTTTTTGTTTGCTTGTTTTTTATTATGCTTCTCAATATAGGAGGCTGGGTGTTCTGTTCAGGAAATCTACTTTGAATCACTTCTGGTCTGACACCAGCACCGAGGTATAAAAGCCTAACCTGAGATGGGAATAGGGAAGAAGGGTAAAACCAAAATGTTACAACATTCCTACTTCATGGTATATTGTTAGTTGCTGCTGAGTCACTCCAACTCATGGCAACCCTCCACCTGGTCCTGAGCCATCTTCACGCTCAAGTCCATTTTTGCAGACACTGTGAATTCTGAGTGCCTTCCAACCTAGGGGGTTTCCAGCCCTGTATCGGGCAATATTCTATTGTGATGCATAGCGCTCTCAATGGCTAATTTTCAGAAGTAGGTCACCAGGTCTTTCTTCTTAGTGTTAGTCTGGAAGCTCCTCTGAAACCTATCTACCATGGGTGACCCTGCTGGCACTTGAAATACTGGTGGCACAGCTTCCAACATCATAGCAACACACAAGCCACCACAGTAAGACAAACTGACAGGCAAGTGGTGGGCACTTTGATATCAACTAGTAATTCAAGAGCCAGTCACACAGTATAAAGCCAAAGAGTGTGTAAGTACATGAGTAAAACAGGACAATGCCTTTGGGGGGAAAAAAAAACACTCAAAGAAGACCCTCACCCTCCCACAAAACTCGAGCAGTTTCTAGTTAAGGTTTCTTTCCTTCTGACTTCCACTTTAACTAATGATTATGTTCATTATGGGGACATCCTCAAATCTTTATGCCATCAAATAGTGAGGGACTTTTTTCCTCAATGCAAGTGATTATTAAAAATAGTCTCCTTACCTAAAAATAATTCAAGACTCACAATTTATGCTATCATAGCCCAGAGAATTAAAACAACAGTGAATGCTTTATACAGTACAAAACTGTTATCTCAACTAGACACAGCCAATATTGCCAGAGTTGGAAGCAGCAACTTGTTAAAGAATTATATATTAAATGACAACAAAAGATAATAGTTCTATAAGAACAGGGCTGTCAAAAAGATGCTGAGAAATGATACAAAAAAGGAAACCGGCTTCTATTCAGTTACCAAATGAGAAATCAGAACGTGCAGAGTTACATTTAGGATCACTAAAATAAACAAACGAGAATGGATTAAATTACCTGAACAGCACAGGAGAATCTACTGGCTGTGATTTAAAAAAAAACCAGCTTCATGGACTTTTCTTCATCGACTCAAATTTGAATACTTTCTAATCAAAATAGTTTCTCTCATTTAGATGATATTTAATTGTCTTAAGATGTGATAAACTATATAATCACATCCATACTTCGAGAAAGGAATTTGCAGTAACTTTTCTGTTTAGAAATGAGCCCTGGTGGTGCAGTGGTTAAAGGCATTTGGCCGCTAACCACCAGTGATCTGAACCCACCAGCTGCTCCTCGGGAGAAAGATGTGGCAGTGTGCTTCTGTAAAGATTTACAATCTTTGAAACACTATGGGAGTTCTACTCTGTCCTACAGGGTCCCTATGAGTCAGAATCAACTAGATAGCAGTAGGTTTGGTTTGGGTTTCTGTTTAGAAGTCCCTAGGTAGTGAAACAGTTAATGTACTCAGCTGATAACCGAAAGAATGTAGGTTGGATTCTATCTAGACGTGCCTCGGAAGGAAGGCCTGGCAATCTACCTCCCAAAAAATCAGCCACTGAAAACCCTATGGAACCATTTCTACTCTGACACACAAGGGGTCACCATGAGTCAGAGTCGACTCTATGGCAACTGGCTGGTTCCTATGTTTTCCATAACTAGTATCTTAGGTTAAAAGTAGTTCCACTTTAAACATTTTATAACTATCGCCATCTATGTGGTGTATATATATATACTAAATGATACAACCAAATTAAACAACAGCATCTAGCGATTAAACATCTATAACCAAAATAAAACCAAACAGCATTTCTAAAATAACCTAATAGTATTTATCACCTTTGGTTAACCTCATCTGATGAATTTTAAGTATCATCTCTAATACCCGATATTAAATTTTGCTCATAATATACGTCAAATATCAGGCTGCTAAATGCCATAAAAGCAAAATATACGTATAAATTGTCCATTATTTAACACAAATTTCTATCTCTACAACCACACTTAGTTTTATACTCTCTTGCTGACTAGTTTACCGCACTAAAATTTAACTCAATATATCAATCACAGTGTATCTGACCTAAAAGTTACAACCCTATAAAATAACTAATCATTTTCGTACTAGTATTCATAAACGAACAAGGAGATGTTTCTACTCCTTCAACTATATTCACAGTCCAACCTTATCAAAAGCATTTGTAAAATAAAATGCATTCATTAAGGCTAAAGTCTAGACAAGTTTTTCCAGATTCAGCAGAATTCAAGTTGCTCAACCAAAAGCTGTGAAAGAAAAACTACCAAGATACAAGACAGCAAAGTTCCTATGATCCTTTCTACTGACAATCAGCTGATGGTTAATTACTATCGAATTTCGGTGAAATTGAAAAGAAAATGCTGTGAGCAATAGACTATATAACCAGACATTTTTAGAAAACATGATTTCAATTAGACTAGTGTCTACTACATTTATTTGTAAACAGGAACTGTGATTGATGCTTACTTGACGTACGTGTCCCACATGGCCTAAACACATCATATGTAAATACTTGTAGAATTAAGGTTTTTAAAATAAAAAATCAAGTCTTAAAAAATAAAACTCATTTCCCCCATCAAAAGTCTCACTGTCCACATTAACTAAAGATTAATGTTCAAGTACAAATTCATAATGTACAATAATTGTCCTGCTCTCCCCACATCAAATTTCCATTTGGACTACTCCATCCTATCCTAATCACAATATGCCTTCATTTTCCACTGGTTAAAGTTACAAATTATCGTCCAATTCTCTCAACTATTTAGTTTGCTAGGTAAGCCTTCTTACTGAGATACAGCTTCTCTGTAGAATGAAATCATTTAAAAATGAAATCATTCTTCCTTCCCTTTAAAATATGATTACTGTAATGATTAACAAATATAATCATTATATAAAATGATTTTTTTAAATGATCATTTACATAAGAAAAAGCTAAATAATCAGCAATGAAGTTTTTAAAAAGTGATTCACATCCTGTAAACTCTTTAAAAAAGTGAAAATCCTTACCACTAGATTGTTTAAAACACCCTATTTTAAAACAGCAGAATGTGCAACAAAATGAAATCTTAACCCTTGGAAACATAAAATACTTTAGAGGCTCCAAGCTTGGAGTTTCTTTACTAATATTTAAATGCTCATGTATTTATAACGATTTAAGGTTTAAAAAACTGACTGAATCACAGTAACTTCATTATTATCATTTATTGAATCCACACAGAAGCTAAAATTTCACAGTGTCATTTAATCCTTACAATAGAGGGGTCCTATCTCCATTTTATAGATGAGAAAACTGAGGTTCAAAAAGGTTAACTTTCCCAAGGTCACAGAGCAAATATAAGACCTGAGCCAGGATTTGAATCAAGGTCTATACAATTCCAAAGCCCTCAATCATTGTTAGATGGGTGGTCTAATTGCAAAATTATTTTGATATCAGAAGTTTAAATTCCTTAAACTAATTCAGGATAATTAATATTATTAATTAAAAAATAAACGGATTTCTATGACCAACATTCTAGTTACAAACCAAACAGGAGAAATACTCTGAACAATCTATCTTGTTCTAAATTAATTACTTCAAAGGTAGCTAGCTGCTCTCTGCCATTGTGCCTCATTTAAGAAAACAAAGCTCCCTTTAATGACTAAACCCCAAAGTCTCCAGGGACTCACAAAGTAACTTCACATCACCCCAGATGCCTTCAGCAAACAGTACGTAAAGGAACCTCGGTTTCCCTTTTTTATTTGTAAACTGCATTAAGGACCCTTTTCTCTGTAAATGCCTTTCCAACATGGGGGTGAGGGTGGATATCAAAGGTTAGAACCCCACTATTACAACAAGGATATATCATCACCTAGTATAACAAGATTTGCGAAGTATTGGTAAAGCAAAGCATTGTTTCCTGCCTCATTTAGTCAATCATTCCTCGCACCCAATGGCAAAGTCAGACACACTGCCTAACACTCCTTTTAAACTCCACCCTCCACTGTAAAGCTTTAATAGCAATGGCTTCTTCCTCCCTAGTAATGATCTTTGTTCAGCACACTACTGATGGCTGCCCTCCTAATTCAGAAGCAGAGAAAGAGCATCAGAGTGAGAGCATTCACGAGACAAAAAAGCGTTTACTGTGCTCTTGTCTCATTGAAAACTGTACCCTTTATCTTTGTTGATTAAAAAAAAACTATTTGGATTCTTTCCGGACTAACTAATAAGCAATTCTGTCTATCCACTACCCCCCACTCTCCAAATGTTTTGTCCGAGGGCACTACACGTTTCTCTATCTTATAATATTTAATATGACCAAAAGAGCACACAACCCCCGCCCACCACCACCACCTTTTGGGAAAGGTATGGGTCCAACTAGGACTCTTTCCTTCCTGTTCTAAAAACACCAAAAGACTGGATCCTCCCAGCGTTGCAGCAGGAAGCAACCAGACCATAGTGATAAAGCAAGCTAGTATTTGTGCAGCGCACAACCTTTCCTGCTCAGGAACTGGGCCTTCAGGTCTGGCAGGGATAAGAGCCACCACCCATCCGCAACCCCCTCTCATGAGTTATCCCAGGCTGGACGCCGCTGGGAAGGGCCGGCGGGAGTGGGAAGTCATATCAGTGTGCCGGGTCACTGCGACAAGTGCGCGCCTGGGTGACAGACAATTCCTCTGCCCCCCACCCCCACCCCCCAGGGTCGCACCGGAGACGTGGAAGCTACAATCACACTTTGGGGAGAGATGGTAGAGAACAAGCTGCCCATCCGCGGGGCGGCCCGGGAGGTTACTGACCGCGAGAACTGCGGGAGTAGCGGGGTGGAGGTGCGGGTGGAGTCCACTGACCCGCTCAGATTTTCCCAGGGCAGCGCCGGGGGATGAAGGAAGCCGGCTAGGAGGGGCGTCCGGCTGAGGGGAGGGCCCTGAGGAGAGGAGGCTCGCTCGGGGGTAGAGGGAAGCAGGTAAGACCTGGAGCGGGAGTCCCTGGGCCGAAGGACAGACGGAAAGGGAAGCGAAGGGCCTGCCGGAGGGGCTCCTAGAGGGGATGTGCGCGAGGAAGGGTGTACACCGAGGGGGAGGGGGCGCTGAGGCAAAAAAGACAGATGGCAGGAGGGGCCCTTCGATGGGGCCTTAGAGCCCGGGGAAAGGAAGCAGGAAGACCATTTGGGAAAAGGCAGTCGCCGTGAGGGCAGCCAGTGAGGGGTTCTGGGGCTAGCGAGGGCTATGGGGAGGGTCGCTAAGAAATGGGTGTGTGGTGGGGACCCCTTATATGAGGGGAGAGAAGCTGAACTGGGAGACGACGGGGCGAACCGCACAGAAAGGAAGGGCTGCGGCAGGCCCATTTCTGTGCAGGGGTGGCCCGCGCGCGGGTCCCCCGGGAGTGTCCCGGGCCCCCGAAGGGGGACTTGGTAGAGAGTGGGAGAGCCCATAGTCTCACCTTTGAAGAGGTAGTCGTACTCGTCGTCGCGGGTGCCCATTGCGCGGCCGAGGAGCGGAGGGGCGGGAGCTGCAGCGGTGTCGGTAGGACCAGGGGGCGTCGCTGCAGGGGTAACCCGAGCGCCGAGCTTCAGATGCCGGACCGGGTAAAGAGCCCCTCCCTGCCGCTGCGCCACTTCCGGCAGGCCCCAGCCCCTCAAGGGAAGTACTTCCGGGGAGGCGGCGCACCGCCTCCGAGACTAGGAAAGTGGTATGTGGCCTGCGTCGCCAGCGCCTTCGAATTCTCAGTCCCTCAAGAAGGCTCAAATAGGAAAATGAATCCTGGATTCCCAGCTGACCACACTTTTAATGGCCTCTCGCTCATTCCTTACCCACCTTGCGCTACCTTGCCGGAACCGGCGCTGGGAGCACGTCAGACCCGCCTCCGGGTGGTTGGTTTGTGCGTGGAGGCGGAGTTATTAAGGTTTAGATAGCTGAAGGCGAAAGCTTGGGTATGGTGGTTCCATGGTGTAATGGTTAGCACTCTGGACTCTGAATCCAGCGATCCGAGTTCAAATCTCGGTGGAACCTGCAGGAGTTAGTTCTTTTCTGACCATAATTATAATTCATTTATTTATTCACTAGGTCGTTGTTGTACAACTGCGCTATGCCTGGCGTTGCACTAAATAGGATAAGAATTTCGCGAAGTATAAATTTTGCCTCCAGAGATCTCACAAATTTCCCCCCTTCAATTCGGTACTATCTGCCACCTGCCACATGAGAACTTTGTAAGGAGCTTCTTCACTTAGCCTCTTTAGCCTCAAACCCTAATTGAAAAGCTTCTTCAATGAAACGCGATTCCTATTCTGGAATTTTCTATCTCCAGCTCCATTAAACAACAGGCAGGCTCTTCTATTCGCTCCTCTCCGGAAATCTCTCAAACTATCTCCACATGTTATTCGAGAACTTGGCCCACCCTACTTATCAAGATTCATCAAGAACTTCGTGAGCCTTTACTATTTGTCAGCCTCTAAACGAAGCCTCTTCATAATTATTTCATTTAACACGCAGAGCAAAGGATAGCAATTTCCATTTTAGTGGCTTAGTTTCTATTTTAGTGGATAGTGAGACTCAAGTGATTTGCCAAGGATCACAGCAGGCCTTCCTGTATTTGAGAGTTTTGTAATTCCAAAGAGCTCTTTCCCATTTATTGTCACACCCCCTACTGCCTATATGCAAACTCTCAATTTAGACTTCTGGGCAAGGGTGCTTGTGGTAGACAGAAATCATGGCCCTCCAAAGACATCCTTGCCCTAATCCCTAGAAACAGACTATGTTAGGTTACATGGCAAAGAGGAATTAAAGTTGCTAATCAGCTAACCTAAAATAGATGGATTTTTCTGGATTTTCCATATGTGCCCAGTGTAGTCACAAGAGTCCTTAAAAGTGGAAGAGAGAGGCAGAAGAGGTGAGAGTGATGCAATGTAAGAAGGATAGACCAGCGTTTGCTGGCTTTATAAAAGATGAAGGAAGGGGGCCATCAGTCTAGGAATGAAGAGGGCTCTAGAAGCTGGAAAAGCAAGGAAATGATTCTCCCCTAAAGCCCCAGAAGAAACATAGCTCTGTTGACACCTTGATTTTAGCCCAATGAGACCCACGTCAGACTTCTGACCTACAAAACTGTAGATAATAAGTTTGTATTGTTTTATACTACCTAGTTTGTGATCATTTCTTATGGCAGCAATATGAAACTAATGCAGTGCCACTTTCAGTGCTTTCTCTGCCAGTATAAAGTGATAAAAGCTTTATCTAAGATCCTAGATACTGCCTTGTGCACGGAGTGAGCATTATCCACAATAGGGGAGAAGCAGGATATTACACAAACGATCAAGTATTTACAGGATACCTATTACGTGCTGCTACAGATTATTTTTAAGTCACAGCCCTAGCCTTACTCAGGTTGAGTAGACAAGATGGGCCCAAGAAAGAGGAAATATCAGTAACTAGACAGTTTAGTAGGAGTAGCTAATGAGAGTTCCGGTGATAAGTGCCACGGTTAGAGAGACTGATATAATTTAGGGAGAACTCCCTGGAGGAGGTGGAACTTGCACCATCCTGTGAAGGAAGAATCTAGGAAGGAAACTCATTTTGGAAAGTGGGGGAAATTAGATGGTAAGAGCATGTTGAGCAAGGTCATTGATGCCAGATGACTTTTGAACTTTTCCCTGTAAGTCATTTTTTGTAATATGTGTTCTGAGGTCAGTAGGGCTCCTCAAAAGAAGGGTTGCACGGTCAAATGCATTGAGAAAAACTACACATTGTCTCTCATCTTAGAACTCCTTAGCACATTGACAATTTAAAGTCTCTAGAAATTTTGCTCTGATGAAATCTTCTTTTTTCAACTGTATTGAACACAGCATTTCCCAGATTCACCAGATCACAGAACTCTTTTCCCATGTGACACCTGTTAACATGCCTCTGAACACTTGGATAGATGCTCTGGCATAGGGGGTCATAAAAGGTTTGTCAACAGACAGGTGATTGAGTAATATTTGATTTTGTCTTAGGGAAAGCCTTAAGAAAAGTAAGATGGCTATAGACTGAAGCATTGGGATATACTTTCTTGCAGACAAAATTTTTTTAATGTAATGCCATAACTACAATATAAAGAGGAAATAGGAAAACAATTCATTATATAATGATACATATTTCATATGTAAATGCTTGAGCACAGCTATAATAGAAGACATAATGAAGTAGTCAGATGCTTGCACCTAATAGCAGAATCATCATTCATTCAAAAAATACTTATTGAGCACCTACTATGTGTTGGACACTGTCCTAACTTTACTGTGAATATAGACAGAAATCCTGCCGCATGGAGCTTACATTCTAGCACTGTTGTGGGAGATAGGCAACAAACAATCAACATAAAACATAAGCAATTGCATATTAAATTACAAAAAAAAAAGCCAAACCCATTGCTGTTGATTCTGACTCATAGCAACCCTATAGGACAGACCAGAACTGCCCCATCAGGCTTCCAAGGAGTGGCTGGTGGATTACAAACTGCCAACCTTTCAGTTAGCAGCCAGGCTCTTAACCACTGTGCCACCAAGACTCCATATATTACATTAGAAGGCGGTAAGTACTGTGGAAAAAAAAGAGAATGTGGAACAGGATTAAGGGAAAACCAGAGTGCAGAGCCATAGGAGGGTGGGTAGCAGGTTGCAGTTTTAAAATAGAGTGGTCAGGGCAGGCTTCACGGAGAAGGTAACATTGGTGGCAAGATTTGAAGGAGGTGAGAAAATGAATTATGCAGATATTTGGGGGACAGTGGCCAGGCAGAGGGAACAGCCAGTGCAAAGGCCTTAAGGTGGAAGCTTGTCTGGCAAGTGTGTGGGCTTTAAGGGGGCCAGCGAGGTAAATAGAAATGAGTAGTATAAGTAGAAGCAGAAACAGGAGAGAAATGGATCAGAGAGGGCCTTCTAGGCCACGGTAAGGACGTTGGCTTATACTCTAAGTAAAATAGGAAACCATTAGAAGGTTTTGATCAGACGAATGACATGATCTAACTTACGTTTTAGAAGGAAAAATCTGGCTGCTTTGTTGAGAATAGTTTGTAGGGTAATTAGGGTGGAAGCAAGAGCCTTGGTGGCACAAATGTTTAAGCACTGCTAATCAAAAGATTGACGGTTCAAACCCACCCTGCGGCTCCTCAGGAGAAAGACCTGGTGATCTGCTTCTGAAAAGATTACAGCCAAGAAAACCCTATGAGACAGTCCGACTCTGTCACATGGAGTCACTATGAGTCGACGACTGGACAGCACCCAACAACAGCAAGGGTGGAAGCAGAGAGACCAGTTGGGAGGTTGTCACAAGAATCCAAGCGAGAAATGAATACATCAGCTACAAATGCAGACTAATATTCAATACTATATTTCATAGCATCTAAGATGTCATTGATTGTAGGATACGTCCGGATTTCAGAGATGTTAAAATATGCAGTGTGAATTACATTATGCAGTGTGAATTGCGATCTTCAGGACTGAATTGGTTACTCAAATACCACAAGTGGTACTGACTGTTGAAGACATGATCTTTCTGAAATAGTGAACAACTCTCAGTAAAGTTCCAAATGAAACAAAGTACTATCTTCTATTTACCCATTAGTCTCATATCTAGAAATTTGGCTTATATTAAAGCCATGCATAAATAATTTGTTTATATGTAAAATGGAGTTAGAGGCTAGGTTCAAATTATTATAAACTGGTTGTTTTGTTTTGTTTTTTTAAATCTACATTAATGTCAACTGAGTGGTTAAGAGCTTGGCTGTTAACCAAAAGGTTGGCAGTTCGAATCTACCACTGCTCCTTAGAAACCCCATGGAGTGTTAACCAATGCCATAAAACAGTATGTGTACTGTTTAATGAGAAACTATTTGTTCTTCTGTAAACCTTCATCTAAAGTACAATAAAAAATAATAATAATAGTAATAAGGAAAGAAAGAACCCTGTGGGGCAGTTCTGGTCTGTCCTACAGGGTCGCTTTGAGTTGGAATTGACTTGACGGCAACCGGGATTTTCTTTTTTTGGTGGTGGTGGAGGAGGGCATTAAAAGTCGTGCAAGGTGTAAGGAAAGTCTGACCTGCGTCTTAGCAGATGTCTAATACCCCAGCCCATGTTCTCTAAATGCCCAGTCATTGTGACAACCAAAATTGCTCCCCAAATTTCCAAAGAGACCTCTTGAATGTAACGTCAATGTAGTGCATCATTCTGAAACAGGCACGTGACCTAATATGGTCCAATCGGAGGGAAGTCCCAAACTTCTGTGTGATGGATGGAGGGAGACACCCTACCCCCTTGGGCCTGAGTGAGGAAACCCAAAGCCCTGACTGTGCCAGCAGCCCTCCCACCACCATGCCTTGGAATGAGGCTTCTGCCTTGGAGGGCAGAGGGCAAGACAGAAAAAAGCTGGCAGCTGAGTGACACTGTTCAACCTCTGAATCAGCCCCTACCGAAGTCCACTCTACCTCTGAACATTTTGGTTAGTTGGCCAGTATATTTCACTTATTGTTTAGGCCAATTTGTGTCTAATTTTCTATTACTTGCAGTTGAAACACACTAACTGATACCCTTTTCTTCTTTCCCCAAATAGTAGTAACAGTTGGATTACCCATTTTCTCAGACTCTTTAATATAAAGAGATATAAAATAAAGATGTGTATTTCATTTTGAATAAGTGCAATTTTATACAAACTATTGAAGAACTTGATCTTTTTCACGGACATCTTTCTATGCTAACAAATATAGAGCTCCGTTGTATGGGTGAAATATAACTTATTTAACTAATTCGCTATTAGGATCTTCTCATTGTTTTGATACTATAAACATGCTGTAGCAAGATTATTTATTTCTTTTGGATACATTTCTAGACAAAATGCCTTCCCAATGGGTGGACTACTTTTTATTCCTAACAGTTTATAACAACAGTTCCTGATTCTCTATGTTCTTTGGTAATATAATAAATACAAATTATATCTCCTTTGCAAGTGAAAATGACAATTTTTTTTTAATGTTTACTGGCCACTTTTATTTTTTCTCTTGTAAATCGCCTTTCAAATCCTTTCTCCGTTTGTCTACCAGGATATATATCGTTTGCCTGATAATTCATAAAAGTTCTTTATAGAATTAAGAATATTAATCCTTTGTCAATCATATATGTTACAGGTGTTTCTCCCAATTTATTATTTGTGTTTTAACTTTATGAATGGAATCTTTTTTAATGGAATCTGTTCCATACTGAAATCCTACTTTGTTTAGCATTGTTTCTTCTCATATGAATTGAATTATATCTCAATAAAGATGTTAAAAAGAAGATAAACAAGACAAAGTTATCGGCACTGGTTCTATCGCTAAATGTTTAGAAGTGCTCGATAGGGTTTCTAAGAAGCAGCTGGTGGGTTCGAACTGCTGAGCTTTTGGTTAGCAGCTGCGCTCTTAACCAGTATGCCACCAGGACTCTGACTAATGCAGTAGGATGAGAAAAAGAAATAACAGGTATATTTTTTTTAAAGAGATTTTTTAAAATCATTATTTGGAGATTTTTAATTATCTATTGAGAAAAATCCAAGAAGAAAAAACATTTGCATACCATAGAATTCACCCTTTTAAACTGTACAATTGAGTGTTTTTAGTATATTCACAAGTGGCGAGTAAACTATAAAATGGTGCAACTGCTTTGGAAAACAGTCTGGCATTTCTTCAGAAGGTTAAACACAGGGTTACCGTATGACCCAACAATTCCACTCCGAGGTGTATATCCAGGACAAATCAGAACATATGTCCACACAAAAACTTGTACAAGAACGTTCATAGCAGCATTGTTTGTAATACGCCAAAAGTGAAAACAACCCAAAATGTCCATCAATCAACGAATGATAAATAAAATGTGGTATATTAATACCCAAACCCATTCCCATAGAGTTGGTTCCAACTCATAGTGACCCTCTAGGACAGAATAAACTGCCCCATAGGGTTTCCAAGGCTGTAATCTTTACGGAAGCAGACTGCCACACCTTTTTCCCTTTCAGTTAGCAGCTGACGCTTAACCATCGTGCCACCAGGGCTCCTGGTGTAGTCATACAATGGCGTTTTACTCACAATAAAAAGGAAAGATGTACTGATAAATGTTACAACCCAGATGAAACTTGAAAAACATTATGAAGGAAGTCAGACACACATAAGACTACATATCAGTAATTTCATTTATATGGAATGTCCAGAACTGGCAACTCTACAGAGACAAAAATTAGATTTATGGTTGTCTAGGGCTGGGAGAATGGGGGGGAAAGGGGTGACTACTAAAGGGTATGGGTTTCTTTTTGGGGTGATAAAAATGTTGTAAAAATGATTGTGATGATGGTTACACAACTGGATATACTAAAAACCATTAAATTGTACACTTTAAATAGGTGAATTGTATGGTATGTGAATTATAGCTCAATAAAGCTCTTACCAAAAAATAGGCTTCTATTCTAAGAATTTTTATTCTAGAAGAAATATAAAATATTTTACGATTTCTTTTTTTCAATAGTATTACTTTTGCAATTAGGAAAAATAAAAGATATAATTTTAGAGAAAAGAAAAATCCTATCCAAGCCTCAAGGCCCACAGAAAATTGCTTGCTTCCTTGGTGATATCTTGTCCCTGATCATTCCTGCCAGAAGGTGTTGCCTTCTGTGTGATATTCCAGGCCAGGTCCTCTGTTCTGTGTTCTCTTAGCACACTATACTCGTAATCATAAATCAGGTAATTAATTATGTTTAATGTAGGAGCCTGGGTGGCCCAAGCAGTTTGCAATTGGCTGCTAACCAAAAGGTTGTTGGTTCAAACCCACTCAGCAGCTCCAAGAAAAAGGAGGTCTGACTATCTGCTTTTATAAAGATTACAGCCAAGAAAACCCTATGGAGCACAATTCTACTCTGACACACATGGGGTCACCATGAGTTGGAATTCACTCGACGGCAACTGTTTTTATTGTTCAATGTTAACATGCTGCTTTGTTGTGTTGGTTGGATCCTCCAAAGAGTTACAAGTACAATCGGTTTATTGAGGGATAACACCTATGAAAATGAAACGGGGAAGGAAGTGGAATGCAGATCTGACAAAGGCTTGGTCCTCCCAACAGGGAGCTCTGGAGCAAAGGTTGCCCATCAGAAGGGTCCTCCTTTGGGCAGAACTGGCCAAGCCCTCCTATCCCACACCGTACTCAGTCACTTGTTGAGGGCTATCTGGGAAGACTGTGGCTTTGGCTCAAAAGCTGAAGTGGAGCCTAAAGGCACCAACAGCTGGAGGCTGTCAGCTAACTGCTCTCTTGCAGCTGAAGGTTAGTGCTTTTTTTTTGAAGAGGGTAGGTCTGAACAATGTACCTTCATAGTTGCATCTTTGTATTGTCATCTTTTATATATATATACATATATATATATATATACACATATAATCTCCCAAAGCTTAGGCTGTCCATCCTTCTTTAAACAATTCTTTGTATCCCCCACAGTGCCTAGCACAGTTTCTTGTCCATGGTAGGATCTCATTAAATATATGCAGAAAAATCTATGGAGAACTCTATGAAGCATAGACACACGCGGGTCGCCGTGAGTCAGAATTGACTCAGTGGCCGCTGGTTTTTGTTGTTGTTGTTTTGTTTTAACAGCTAACATAACTCTTCATTTTTCTGTGAGTCCTCCCAGTCTTTACTTCATGCATACATATTTTAACCACTTGTAATCATTCAATTTTTTAAAAAGTTTTATTGTGGCAAATTTTACACATATAAAAAGTATATAGACTAAAACAATGAAACCCATGTACCGTTACCCAGTCCCCCAAAACATGAACCTGTGGCCGATCCTGTCTCATCCATGTCAGCTACTCCCACTCGCATATGTTTTTGAAACAAATCCCAGGCACCAGACACCATATTATTTCATTTATAAATATTTCAGTAGTAATCATTCAATTTTTCATTCTGCTTTTTTCACTTGTAGCCTAAGAAAGACAAAAACATAAAAAATTCAAGTCTTCTGATGTTGGCAGTAAGGGTTGATTAGGGAGGCATGGGAGTGTGTCTAAAAGCTACAGCATCTAGAGAACTTCATTACTGAATCTTTTCATTTTTCCACCCTCCCTCCCTTTTGTGGTTAAGTGTAGTGAGAACCCAATTAAAATTCCATTTGCTATCACTTAGACACCAATATGTTGTTGTTGGGTGCCATTGAGTCAATTCCAACTCATAGCAACCCTATAGGACAGAGTAGGACTGCCCCATAGGGTTTCCAAGGCTGTAATCTTTACAAACAGACTGCCACATCTTTCTCCCATGGCTGGTGAGTTCGAGCCACCGATATTTCAGTTAGCAACTGAGTGCTTAACCATTGCACCACCAAGGCTCTCTACACATCAATATTACATAGACTAAATCATAATGAAAAACACATGAAAAAGCAAATTTTATATAATACAACTAAATTCCAAGGCAGTTATATCATCTTCTCCAATGTTAGCAATTTAAAAAGATTTCACTATAAACCCTTTGGACATATTTTATTTTTTAAACTTTCTATCTGATTATCCATTGGTCAGACATTTCTTGGGAGACAAATTATTATTCCCTCCCCTCATTCCATTATTTCACTCTGCATGATTGGAGTTCCAGAACAGAGGGAGAAAATGGAAAACACAGAGAGGATCATTGAAGAATTGCTGTCAGAAAACTTCCCTAATATCATGAAATATGAAAAGCTGACCATCCAAGAAGCTCAACAAACCCCACATAGGATAGACCCCAAAGGAATATCACCAAGGCAAATCATAATCACACTTGCTAAAACAAAATACAAAGAGAATCCTGACAGCAGCTCGACAAAAAAATGAAAAGTCACATTCAGAGGGGAAACAATAAGACTGAGCTCTGATTACTCGACAGAAACCATGCGGGCGAGAAGGCAGTGGGATGACATATACAAAACCTTGAAAGAAAAAAATTGCCAACCAAGAATAATATATCCTGCAAAACTCTCGTTCAAATACGATGGTGAAATTAGGACATTTCCAGATAAACAGAAATTAGGGGAATATGTAAAAACCAAACCAAACTTACGAGAATTATTAAAGGGAGTCCTTTGGTTTGAGCACAAACAACATCAGAGGACAGCCTGAATCTAGGACGCAAGACTGCACCAGCCAGATACCAACCTAGGTAATGAACTCTCAAGGATTAATCAAAACTAAAAGATTTACAACAGGGAACCAAAGAGGTTAATCTGTAAATAACAACATCAGAACAATGAAAGAGGGAATAAACAGTGTAGGTACAGAACTTTCAAATGGAGAAGAAGGCAAGGCGATACCAAGTAATAAAAGACTGGTTCAAACTTAGGAAGATAAGGGTAAATTTTGAGGTAACCACAAAGAAAGTTAACAAACCTACTCATCAAAATAAAGAAGAAAAACATAAAGTCTCAGTAAACACAAAATCTACAAAAACAAAAGAAATGAAAAAAAAATCCACAAACAAAAGGAATTCAGCACAGGAGAGTAAGTGGAACAAAGAAAACATTAGCACAAAAAAAAAAAGCACTACAAAATGACAGCAATAAACTCACACCTATCGATAATTACACTGAATATAAATGGCCTAAATGCACCCATAAAGAGACAGAGAGCGACAGAATGGATAAAAAAACAGGATCCATCAATATACTGTCTACAAGAGACACACCTTAGAAACAAAGACATAGATTTATTAAAAATCAAAGGATGGAAAAAATATGTCAAGCAAACAGCTACCAAGAAAGAGCAGGAGTGGCAATACTAATCTCAGATGAAATAGACTTTAAAACAAAATCCACCATAAAAGACAAAGAAGGGCATTATATAATGATTAGGGGACAATCCATCATGAGCACAAAACCATAATAAATATCTACGCACCCAACGACAGGGCTCCAAAATATATAAAACAGACTCTAACAGCACTGAAAAGAGAAATTGACAGTTGCACAACAATAGTAGGAGACTTCAACATACCACTTCGGTAAAGGACAGAACATCTAGAAAGCAACCCATTATTTCACTCCACAGTGTCATGAATGATGTTACCCCTCAGGGAAGATCAGGACAGAGGAGGCAGCACTGAAGCCCAGTCCCAAATACAAATTCACCAAACAGGAAATCCTCTTATTCCCACATTTGCCATATATAGCACTTGATATTCTAAGGAAGTAACTCACACTGTAACCTGGAGGGTCAGGGACTGTCCTTATTCAGTTTGTAACACCATTAGACTATTAGTTACAACTTTCTGGGCACTTTATATACACTGGAGTCCTGTGGCACAGTGGTTAAGACTTAGCTGCTAACCAAAAGGTCGGCAGTTAGAATCCACCAGGCACTCCTTGGAAACCCTATGGGGCAGTTCTACTCTGTCCTGTAGGGTCACTATGAGTCAGAATTGACTGGTTGGCAACAGGTTTGGGTTTAGTTTTACATATACTATCTTTTACCCTGGCTCTACCCTGCAAAGTAGATTTCATCTGCGTTAGGGAAAACCAAGGCCCAGAGAGACTTACTCGAGATCAAGCGCGTAACTGTGGTAGAGCCAGGATCTGAACCCTAGTGTACCAAGCAGGTTTCTTTAGTTGTAAGCAACTAAAATTGGCTAAATTCAGCCAAATAGTGGGGGCATTAATTGGACGGCTATTGAACAGCTCACGGAATGAATGGGAAGCTTCGGGAGACAGGGCTGGGAACCGGGGCAGCAGGGATGACCCAGTCCTCTAATCTGGAAAGCGTGAACATCAACGTTTGTTTTTTTCCTTCCCATCCTTCTGTCATTTTGCTCAAGACTCAAAGCTCATAGAAAGAGATCCTTATTGGTCTTCGGCTTCAGGAGGAAGGCATGACATGTGACTTATTATCCTGTGAAGAAGCCACATGCTGCGGAAGAGGTAATTCTTCAAAAAGAATTCAGGATGCAGTTTTGAAAGGGTGAATGGATGCTGGGTGACAAAATAATAACAAAAATAATTCTGTGGTGCCATCTTGAGTGCAATGTCCATGTCTCCCTTCAAGGAGGGACTTGCTGCCTCAGCTGTGGGAGTCTTGTTAGCAGAAAGCCTTCAGCTGTCAAGCGCTTCAGGCATTGCGTTTTTTGCAGAGAGCCACCTCACATATGGTTACACCCTTCCAGGGGCAGCACACATCCATGACTTACTGAAGTTGAGGTATAAAGGCCTGGCCATTTCAGCTCAATGCTGGGACAACTCTGAAAGGCCATTTTAGCTCCAGAGCTCTCTGTGGGTTTATTGAGGCTGTTACAGAGTCGCTATGAGTCGGAATCGACTCAACAACAATGGGTTTGGTTTTTTGGTTTATAGAGTCTGTGTCGCAGCTCAGTTTTTCCCTCTACTCATTCCTGCTTCCCTATTCTCCCTTTCATAGGTGTTGATCCTAAAAGAATTTTAAAGCATCCTGAATGCTAAACTCAGTCTCAGAACCTGCTTCCTGGAGAACCCAATCTACCACATTTTCACTCACTAATTCTGTCTGACTCCAAAGTCTTTGATCTTTCCACTACACCAGGTTGCCTCTTGTTTTAATCTCTAGTGCTGCTATAACAGAAGTACCACAAGTGGTTGGCTTTAAGGAACAGAAATTTATTTTCTCACAGTTTAGGAGTCTAGAGGTTCAAATTCAGGGTGCCGCCTCTAGGGGGAAGCCCTCTCCGTCTGCCCTGAAGGAAAATTCTTGTCTCAGCTTCTGTAATGTTCTCAGCATTCCTTGGAGATTTCCATGTTGCATCCATCTTTCCCATGTTCTTGCTTCCATGATTCTGTGCCTAATCTGCTCTTCTTATATATCTCAAAAGTAACTGGCTTAAGACACATCCTACACTGATAATGGCCTCATTAACATAAAAAAGAAAACCTTATTCACAAATGGGATTACATCCACAAGTATATAGTTGTTGCTGGGTGCCTTAGAGTCAGTTCCGACTCATAGTGACCCCTACGTACAACAGAACAAAACACTGCCCAATCCTGCTCCATCCTCAAAGTCGTTGCTATGTTTGAGCCCATTGTTGTAGCCACTGTGTCAATCTATCTCGTTTAGGGTCTTCCTCTTTTTCACTGACCCTCTACTTTACCAAGCATGATATCCGTCTCCAGGGACTGGTTCCTCCTGATAATATGTCCAAAGTACGTAAGACGAAGTCCTGCTATCCTTGCTCCTAAGGAGCATTCTGACTGTACTGCTTCAAAGGCAGATTTGTTCGTTCTTCTGGAAGTCCATGGTATATTCACTATTCTTTGCCAACACCATAATTCAAAGGCATCAGTTCTTCAGTCTTATTCATTGTCCAGCTTTGGACTGGTCAGGCATACCTTAGTCCTCAAAGTGACATCTTTGCTTTTAACACTTTAAGAGGCCTTTTGCAGCAGATTTGCCCAATGCAATAGTTTGATTTCTTGACTGCTGCTTCCATGGGCATTGATGGTGAATTCAAGTAAAATGAAATCCTTGACAACTTCAATCTTTTTTCCGTTTATCATGATGTTGCTTATTGGTCCAGTTGTGAGGATTTTTGTGTCATGTTGAAGTGCAATCCATACTGAAGGCTGTAGTCTTTGATCTTCATCAGTAAGTGCTTCAAGTTCTCTTCACTTTCAGGAAGCCAGGTTGTGCCGTCTGCATATCCCAGGTTGTTAACGAGTCTTCCCTTGTTCCACATCCTCTTCGGAATCCAGCTTGAATTTCTGGCAGATCCCTGTCAATGTACTGATGCAACTGTTTTTGAATGATCTTCAGCAAAATTTTACTTATGTGTAATATTAATGATATTGTTCAATAATTTCTGCATTCTGTTGGATCACTTTGGAATGAGCACAAATATGGATCTCTTCTAGTCAGTTGGCCAGGTAACTGTCTTCCAAATTTCTCGGCATAGAGAATGAGCACTTCCAGCACTGCATCCACGTTGAAACATCAATTGGTTTTCTGTCAATTCCTCGCGCCTTGTTTATTGGCAATGCCTTCAGTACAGCTTGGACTTCTTCCTTTAATACCGTCAGCTCTTGATCATTTGTTACCTCCCGAAATGATTGAACATCGACCAGTTCTTTTTGGTACCGTGACTGTGTGTATTCTTTTCATCTTCTTTTGATGCTTCCTGTGTCATTCCATTTTTTTGCCCATAGAATCTTTCAATAATGCAAATCAAGGCTTGAGTTTTTTCTTCAGTTCTTTCAGCTTGAGAAACGCTGAATGTGTTCTTCCCTTTTGGTTTTCTAACTCCACCTCTTTGCACATTTCATTATAATACTTTGTTTTCTCAAGCTGCCTTTTGAAATCCTCTTCAGTTCTTTTACTTCATCATTTCTTCCATTCGCTTTAGCTATTCAAGAGCAAGTTTCAGAGTCTCTTCTGACATCCATTTTGGTCTTTTTTTTTTTTTTTCTTTCCTTTTTAATGATCTTTTGCTTTCTCTATGCATGATGCCCTTGATGTCATCCCACAACTTGTCTGGTCTTTGGTCATTAGTGTTCAATGCGTCAAATCTATCCTTGAGATGATCTCTAAATTCAGGTGGGATATACTCAACGTAATACTTTGGCTCTCATGGATTTGTTTCAATTTTCTTCAGCTTCAACTCAAACTTGCAATGAGCAATTAATGTTCTGTTCCTCAGTTGGCCCCTGGCCTTATTCTGACTGATAACATTGAGCTTCTCCATCACCTCTTTCTACAGATGTAGTCAATTTGATTCCTGGGTATTCCATCTGGCAAGGTCCACATGTATAGTCACCGTTTATGGTCTTGAAAAAAGGTATTTCCTATGAATAGGTCATTGGTCTTGCAAAATTCTATCATGCGATCTCCAGGATCATTTCTATCACCAAGGCCATATCTTCCAAATTCCTTCTTCTTTGTTTCCAACTTGCGCATTCCAATCACCAGTAATTATCAATGCATCTTGATTACATATTTGATCAATTTCAGAGTGCAGAAGTTGACATAAATCTTCAATTTCTTCATTTTTGGCCTTAGTGGTTGGTGCGTACATTTGAATAATAGTCGTATTAATTGGTCTTCCTTGTAGGCGCATGGATATTATCCTATCACTGACAGCATTGTACTTAGGATACATCTCGAAACGTTCTTTTTGACAATGAATACGACACCATTCCCCTTCAATTTGTCATTCCCGGCAGAGTAGACCATAAGATTGTCTGATTCAAATGGCCAGTACCAGTCCGTTTTAACTCACTAATGCCTAGGATATCTATCTTCAAGCATTCCATTTCATTTTTGAATACTTCCAGTTTTCCTTGTTTCATACTTCATACATTACATGATCCGATTATTAATGGATGTTTGCAGCTATTTCTTTTCATTTTGAGTCATGCCACATCAGCAAAAGAAGGTCCCAAAAGTTTACTCCATCCACATCATTAAGGTCAACTTTAGTTTGAGGAGGCAGCTCTTCTCCAGTCATATTTTCAGTGTGTTCCAACCTGAGGGGCTCATCTTCTGGCACTGTATCAGACAATGTTCCACTGCTATGCATAAGGTTTTCACTGGCCTATATTTTCAGTAGACCACCAGGTCCTTCTTCCTAGTCTGTCTTAGTCTGGAAGCTCCACTGAAACCTGTCCACTATGGGTAACCCTGCTGGTATTTGAAATACCTATGGCATAACTTCCAGCACAGCTGAGTGAGGCCCAATGTCTATCTGAGAAAGGAGTCAAAGGAAGGGATGTCCTTGTAACCCTCTGTGTCCCCAGTCCCAGCCTCACTCTAGGACCTGGGGCTGGCTCCTAAGTTTCCGTCCAGTCTTCAGCCAGCTTCCATGTTAGTCGCAGCACGCGTACATCCCCGTAAAACCTTGGAGTTTACATTGCGTTTCTCCCAGCTCTAGTTCCCATGGCTGCTCTGGTCCCCTTCAGCTCACTGGTCCATTCCAGATGCTCAAGATGGGGGAGGTTCAGGTAGGCCTCTGTCTTGGGGTGGTAATGTATTTTATTCACCCGATTTTTTTTTAATTTTTCTCCCTCGGCTGGGGAGAGGAGATGGGTCTGAATCTTTTTTTCAGAACTCTGTTTTATGTCTGTCTCCATGCTACAGTTGCATTTCTGTTTTCTATGAATGAGTCTGCATTCAATTAAAGAAATAACCAGACACACACACACACACACACACACACACACACAAGTATACACAAGTAGAGTGGTTAGGATTTACAACACATATTATTAGGGGACACAATTCAATCCATGACACCTTTCAACATAAAACACTTTTAAATTTTATGCCACATTGTTATTACTATTATTAAGCTCTATATCAACACACATTCTTTCCCCACAAAATGTAATTATGCTTCATTATGAGTTTTTATAACACCTTTAGAAAAACATATCCACAAAATATTCAAATTGGAGAAAAGAGAGATCTTTACATGCTATAGAGTATGAAAATTCAAGCATTGGACCTTAACAAACGTAAAGAGAAAGAGAGAAGCAGAAAAGAGAGAAATAAACAGCAAGCAAGAAATGCAAATCTACTCTTCCTGCCAGAGCTCCAGTTCCCTTCCACCGCTCAGGGTGTGGCCATCTCTCTGCTGTGATTCCAGTATTTAAGATTTGTATTTTGCTATAACACAGCATCAAACACAAACCAACTACTTCACCTTGTCTCGATGAAGAAACAACGATCTGCTCTAACACTAGGGAACAACTGTGGGGGTGGGACTTAATAAAATATGGTGTGTTCGGGGCAGCTTGAGGCCTTCTTAAGGGATTTTCAAGGGTAATTTTGACAATATTCAATTTTCACCTTACATGCCGACCTTAGAACCTAACCCAGGTGAGACGTAACCCCCTTTACATTTGCCTGTGTTGCAATAGTACGGCATTAACTCATACCAAAAATCACAACAACACCTTAAAAAAAAAACAGTGAATGGAAGCATAGAAAAAGGATGACAGAATGAAAGAAAGACAGAAGTTTTTGTTAGAGAATCTATGGATTTTCCTCTTTGTAGGAATCTCTATACAGTTCTGTCCAATAGAGATATAATGCAAGCCATATATGTAATTTAAAATTTTCTAATAAACACATTTCTTAAAAAAAGAAAGAGTTGAAATTAATAATATATTTCGTTTAACACCATACACTATCTTTTCAACTTGTAATCAATATAAAAAATATTAATGACATATTTTACTTCTTTTTCATACTAAGTCTTTGCTATCCAGTGTGTATGTTGCACTTACAATGCATCTCAATTTGGACTAGTCACACTTTAAGTGCTCAAGAGCCACATATAGCTAGTGACTTTCTTATTGGGCAGCTTAGGTCTAGAACATAGTTTCCAATAACAGAGAAATGTGTCATTACTCTGGAAAGTT
This sequence comes from Trichechus manatus latirostris, assembly GCF_000243295.1. Lineage (NCBI taxonomy): Eukaryota > Metazoa > Chordata > Mammalia > Sirenia > Trichechidae > Trichechus > Trichechus manatus. Next base: position 11,361,113 of record NW_004443966.1, on the reverse strand, counting down.
TGGTCTAATGGGTTAACATTTGAGGGAAAGATGTGCATGTATATCTAGCTCTGTATCAAAACCTGCCAGAGCTGAGGAAGGCTTCCATGCATTCTAGATGAAAAAGTGGGCAACAGTTTGCATGTTGGCAAGAAGTAGAAGCCCAAACCAAACCCTATAATGCACCCTTAACAGAGAGAAGCAACATCTCATGGGGCGGAACATGAATCAATAGTTTCCAAGTCCCAAACAAGCGGTGAATCATTAGGGTTTCAAAAGGATAATTCATAGTGCATTCCAATCAAGTCTGTAAATTATAGACAAGAAGTCTATTCTTCAAGTCTCACCGCCTTCCACCCCAGAGGAGAAAACAGCAATAGCTAATAGAGAAGGCGTGAAAAAAAAGCGCTGAACTATTGAACGGTTGATTTGATTTAAAACAACAAATTCTACTTTTTACAGCAACATAAAAGAATGGAAATAAGAGCTCAATTTTTACTGCTTTGAAACAAAGTTGAAATATGGAGCTGAAAACAGCTTTGAGGAAAATGAGACAGATTTTAAAATCATGAACTCCATTCTACTAGTTTGGTGTCGACATAACACCAAATGAAATAAAGAACTAATTTATTCAGATATCTTTAAGCAGACCACGTGCGTGTGCGTGCATACACACACACATACACAATTTTGTATCTGATGCAGAAACCTTGAGCTAAGAATTCAACATAAACTATTCCATAATTATTGAACCCTGCAGCGCCTTGGAAGCAGAAAACTATGAAAGTGCTCTGTTAGAAACACCTTCAACATCCAGCCCATACAGAACTCCATGGGAAACATCTCTGCGTCAGATAAGTTCAAAGTAAAAATTTATAAATCTAATAAGGAAATAAGTCATTAAGAGGGAGATTTAGCAGCAACAACAAACAGAACAACTTGTACTTCCAAAACTCAAGATAATATTATAGAACAATCTAAAAAAGATTTTTTAAATAAGTTTCTTTAAAGTGTTTAAAGAAATGGTTACCTTGAGGCAAAAACAGCACTGTATGAAAAAGTACCAATGTGATAAAAGAACCATTTAGAAATTTTAGAAACAAAAAACAATCACTGGGAAAAAAGTTTAATGACACATTGCGCAGAAGATTAGACATATCTGAAAAGAAATTAGTAAATTGGAAGCTAAATATGAAGAAATCATGCAAACTGCAGCAGAAAAAGAGATTTAAAAATATGAAAAAAAAAATCAGAGACTTGGAGGATAAAATGAGATGATCCCACATACATCCTACAGGAGCTACAAAAGGAAAGAATAAAGAAAATGGAGGACAGGCAATATTTGAAGGGATAACAGGTAAAATTTTAAAGATTTGATTTTTCAGATTGAAGAAGTCCACCAGCCAAGCAGAAATAATAAAAGCAAATCCTTACCTAGACACACTGGAGTGAAACTTAGAATATTGATGCCAAAGAGAAAAAATTTTTGAACTATCAGAGAGATAATAAAGCTTACCTACAAAGAAAAAAACAACAAAACCCATTGCCGTCAAGTCAATTCTGACTCATAGCAACTCTATGGGACAAAGTGAAACTGCCCCGTAGGGTTTCCATGGAGCAGCTGACGGATTTGAATTGCTGACCTTTTGGTTAGCAGCCAAGCTCTTAACCAATGTGTCACCAGGGTTCTGCTACAAAGAAATGACTATTAAACTGATAACAGACTTCTCACTTCCAAAGTGCTGAGGGACAATAACCTAGACTCTCACTCAAGATATTTCCAGACATACAAAGACTGAGAGTTTACTTCTTATAGACTCTTCCTGAAAGATTTACTAAAGGATATACTCAGGAAGAAAGAAATTGAACTCTGAAGGACAGAGTGGGATGTCAAAAGCAATTGTGAGCAAAGGTACTAGGAAATATGTTGGTAAATCTGCAAATAGCTTAATTAAAGCAAGAATGTTGTTGTTAGTTGCTGTGGAGTTGATTCCAACTCATGTCAACCCCACGTGTGGAGAGTAGAACTGCTCTATAGGGTTTTCAAGGCTGTGACCTTTTGGTAGCAGGCCTGTCTCCTGAGGTGCCTCTGACTGGATTTGAACTGCGTACCTTTCAGCGAGTAGTAGAGTGCTTAATCATTTGTGCCACGGAGGGTGTCCTAAAGCAAGAATAAGCAGCTGATAATCTACTAGGAAATAAAATTCACAGATTTTTTTTTTTTTACATTTTTTTTTTATTGTACTTCAGGTGAAGGCTTACAGAACAAATAGTTTCTCATGAAACAGTAGTACACATACTGTTTTATGACATTGGTTAACAACCCCACAGCATGTCAACCCTCTCCCTTCTCGACCTTTTTGTTTTGGTGAAAATATAGATAGCCCAAGATACACCATTTCAAAAATTTCTACATGCACAGTTCAGTGACATCGACTATGCTCTTCCAATTGTGCTGCTATTCTCACTTAAGATGAAGGCTTACAGAACAAAATAGTTTCTCATTTAACAGTTACTACACATGTTGCCCTATGACCGTGGTTAACAATCTCACAACACATCAACAATATCCTTACTCAACCTTATGTTCCTGATCACCAGCTTCCTTGTCCCCTTCTGCCTTCTGGCCCTTGTCACTGGACTCCTGTACCTCGTTAGTCTCATTTGGTTTTATGGGGCTGTTCACTCCCAGGCTGAACAGTGAACCTCAGAAGTGACTTCACCACTGAACTAAAAGGGTGTCTGGGGGCCATACTCTCGGAGTTTCTCCAGTCTCCTTTAGGCCAGTAAATTTGGTCTTTTTTTTGTGAGTTAGAATTTTGTTCTACAACCTTCTCCAGCTCTGTCCAGAACCCTCTGTTGTGATCCTGGTCAGAGCAGTCAGTGATGGTAGCCAGGCACCATCTAGTTGTACTGGACTCAGTCCGGTGGAGGCCTTGGTAGCTGCGGTCCATTAGTCCTTTGGACTAATCTTTTCCTTGAATGCCGTTCTCTTCATTCTCCCTTGCCCCCAAAGGGATGAGACCAGTGGAGTATCTTAGATGGCTGCTCACAGGCTTTTAAGACCCCAGATGCTATTCACCAAGGTAGAATATAGAACACTGTCTTTATAAACTGTGTTATGCTGACTGAGCTAGATGTTCCCCAAGACCATGGTCCCAACAGCCCTCCACCCAGCAATTCAGTCCCTCAGGGAGTTTGGATGTGTCTATGGAGCTTCATGACCTTTGCTTGTACAAGTTGTGCTGATTTCCCCTGTATTGTGCACATATGTTTTTTGACAAACAAAATGCACGTATCTATTCTGGCAAATATTCTGACAGATGCATGCCAATTGTATTTTGCTATAACACAGCACCAAACACAAACCCCGCAGTGTAAAAAGGTACAAATACCTAAACAAATTTAAAATACAATTTTCATTAGTTCATTTTAATAAAATTATTTTCTACCAAATTGCTTTTTAACATGTTGTCTTTAGCCAAATCACTAGGTATCCCCAGTCTCCACCTTTATCTCCAAGGACTTCTAGTTATAAAGAACAAAGGAATCAGCAATCTCACCACAAAAGCCTAAATTTTAAACATTGTTCTGGATGCTGTACAAAGCAAAGTATCTAGACACAACCCCAACATTTTAGGAGAGGAGAGAATTCCTTCCCACTCCCGGGCCAGATTTGGCCCTTCTACTTAATTCCATTTATCCCACAGAGCAAGTGACAGACCAGATAGCATCACTAAATTCTCAAGGACACCATCTGGCTTTAGAAGACTTTATTAGTGATATGGAGTCCTCAAGGTAGGAATGATTTTCTGGGATCATTTTCTCCTATCGAATGTGGCATTCTCTATTTTCCAAGAATAACTAACAGTAGGGACTTTTCTTCACCAAAATTCTGGAAGACATGCTTTCAAAAACAACTGTGCCCCCAAACTCAATGTAGGGATAAAAATATTTTAACTGATGATTTTAGCTATGTTTACCTTTGAGTTACTAACATCAAGGGCTAGATTTTTTAAAAGAGAAATAACTTTGTGCAAATATTATAGGCTCCTGTGTTATCGGTCTCTGTGTGCAATACTTTAAGAATTGTGTTTGGATTTTTAAAAATACATACCAAGTTCTGTGCCTTTCTATCTTTGTATACCTCCATGTTTCTGTCTTAAAACAAATAAACCAGGACTTTCTTCCTTGGTTCCTCTGCCTGGCCTTTCCCTTTTTCGTGTGTTCTCTTTTCTCTCTCCTTTTCCTTCTTTATATCTTCTCTCTGTTTCTTTCTCTTAGAAAACAATTCTGATTCACGGCGACCCCACGTGTGTCACAATACCACTGTGCCCAATGGCTGATTTTTTTTTTTTTTTTTAGTTTCTCATTCAACAATTTATACACAAATTATTTTGTGACAATGGTTGCATTGTGGCTGATTTTTCTGGAAGTAGATTGCCAGGACTTTCTTCAAAGTCACCTTGGATGGATTCAAACCTCCAACCTCTTGTTTGGCAGCCAAACACATTAACAATTTACACTACCAGGGACTCATTTCTTTCTCTTAACTTGCCAATATTGAAAAATATTTTTAAATCATTTGTTTGGACAGTGAGATTGAGGGAAGACCACAGACTTCGGATCAGATAGACTGGTCTTCAAGTCCTGGTTCCTAACAAGCATTGTGGATCTTGAGCAAATTAGTATCCCCTCTAAGCTTCAGTTTTCTCTTCTGCGAAACAGGGAATGGATGCCTACGCCAGAGTTGTCAGAATCACCTGAGATAAAGTGTGTTAAACAAAAAACATAGAGTAAGTATCCCATAAATTCTGGCTCACTTGGACAGAGCGTTATGGTCTTTGCTCTTAATTTTGAAAGCAAACGAATGAAGTGTTTTCTATTTCTCTCAAAATATTGTTCCATACTTAGCAGATCTGACGTTATTTTTTTTTCCCTAGTGGGTTGTTTGATGGAAAACCATTTCCCACCTATCAGTGTTTTCCAAATTTTGTTCCGCAGAACACTAGTATCTTTCTAGATGTTGATAGGTGTTCTGTGAACAAAAGGATTGGGACCAAATAAGTTTGGAAATGCTACAAACAATATCTTCTGGTAGATTCACAGTGCACATTAGCCTATCCAAGTCCCTGACAACTCCTCCAGGAATTTCTCTGAGCAACTTCGTTTAACTCATTGTTTTCCATCGTTTGTCGACCATGGTACTCATTTTTCATGGAACACCTACTAACATCCTGCAGAACATCCCAAGAAACCCCCTCTGAGAAATGCTAATCTGGAGACATGGATAAATTCTATACATTTCAAGCAATTTTCCGTAACCGTAACTTCTTTTAACAACTATTTTGATAAGAGCTAAATAGCGACCAATTAAAAGTATAAACTTTGGCAAGAGCGTGGATAATTTTAATTTGGTGTTCTGAGTTGTCTTGGTTTTGATGATTTTAGTCCTTATTTTAAAATGCAGCGATAGTCAAATGACAATAGCCAAGAGCACCCACTGAGTACCCAGCACATAGACAAATCACACAGGCTCTTTTCTTCAAACCTCAGTTCCCTGGTTTCTAATGTTGGAGATCAGAGGCGTTCATAGGGTTTTGCTGTGAGGACTGAATGAAATTACCCATATGCAAATGTAGTACCAGAGTAGTGGACCGGATAAGTAATGATGCCCTTGGGCTGCTGTTGATTGTGGGGGTAGAAGAGAAGGACGTTCAGTGGTACTAAACAGAAGTAATCATGGCTGCTGGCCTGGGGGGAGGCGGGAGTGCTATTTGAGCTCAGACCCAAGTGGGTCTGATTTTTCTTTCCGGAGGAGTCTTAAGAGTACACAAAACTGAAATTAGATGACTCGGGCCTGGAGATATGGACAAGTTAGAGGAAGAAAAGAAAACTCAGCACTACCTAGCTCATAGGGTTGTTATGAGGGCATAGTAAATATATAATAAATGCAAGCTATTATCATTATTAGGGAGAAGTCAACACTGTTTTGTTTAAGAAAGATACATCTAAGTATATATGATGAAAAGGCATAAAGGACTACCGGTAGAACTAAAAGCAGGCAAATATTTCCAAAATTACCAGAAGGAAAAAAATCCAAAGAGAACACAGAATTTGCTGGAAGATAGAAAACAAAGAGATCCCAAGGAAGCACAAAAACAGAAAAGAAAATAAGATGACCAAACTAAGATTACACTTGATAATTAAATAATAAACGCGAATAAGAGATACTAATTTATTGGAAAAAAATTGTTTGAAAATCTAAATTAGTCTACAGAGCCACATCTGAAGCCATAAACTGATAAAACTCAATGCGAACGTTAGGGAGCAAATACGTCCTGAAATCCAGTGTTGGTATAACATTCCTGCAAGGTGATTAGGCTAATTGTATTAAAATGTAAAATGTATATCCCGTTTTATCCAGCTAGTCCGCTTGTAGAAATTACCCTAAGGAGAAAGTTGCACAGATGCAAAAAGCTAAATAGAGGATATTTACCATTGCACAGTTTGGACATATGCAAACAACCTACATTCTCAACAATAGACGACTGGTTGCGTAAATCATGGTTCATAAATATCATGGAATGGTTGCAACCATTAACAGTCATGGTGTTAGTTTATAGTTATATGACCCGTTGCCTTCAAGTTGATTCCAACTCATAGCGACCCTGTAGAACAGAGTTGAACTGCCCCACAGGGTTGCCAAGGAGCAGCTGGTGAATTCAAACTGCCAACCTTTGGTTAGCAGCCAAGCTCTTAACCACTGTGGCACCAGGGCTCCTACAGTTATATAGTCTATAGTTATTGACTGGGAATAACTATATGATACAGTTAGAACTACATAACTATTCACAGCATATTCTGAATGAAAATAGCAATTACAGAACACCATGTAAATTATAATCCCATGTATGTGAAACCTCTATGTGTATAATGTAGAGAGATGTCTGAAGGATGTCACCAAAATTGTTATGGCTGTTGCTCTGGGTGGTGGGATATGGGAGTGATTTTTATTTCCTTCTTTGTACCTTATCTTGAGTAAAAACATTACTCATAAGAAACCTGTTTTTTTATATGTGTCTAAAAACCCATAATCCTTTAAAGCTGCTGGGTCAGCCTCACGTGATCCTGGATGCCTATGTGTTTCATTTCTATCATTCTCCCAAAGATAAGCTTTAGGAATGGGAAAACAACTGGTGGCTATCAGGAAAGCCAAGCTCAGACGGGCTTCCTGCTTACAGAGACCAGCAGGGGACTAGTTCATGTAGACCCAGCCAGCAGGTCATCTCTAGGGAAGGTTTAAAGCAACTCTTCAAATTGGGGAAACCCTGGTGGCATAGCAGTTAAGAGTTCAGCTGCTAACCAAAAGGTCAGCAGTTCGAATCCACCAGGCACTCCTTGGAAACCCTATGGGGCAGCTCTACTCTGTCCTACAGGGTCACTAGGAGTCAGAATTGACTTGGCAGCAATGGATTTTTTGGGTTTCTTCAAACTGGAGATAAAGAGTTGCTGAATGCAGGCCCTTCTATAGTGTTGTTTTTTAGTTTGTTTGATTTTTTGGCTTCTATGATGGCTATAATAGAGCAAGTATGGGATTTTCCCCTAATTAGAAGGCTGCAGTACTAATTTCTGGAATTTTCTGAAGCTGCTGTGTGCATTAGGCAGCTGCACGGACGGCTGTCTGACAGCCGAGAGTTCTCTGCAGCAGTGGCTTTGTTTGCAGCTCTGTGACAGGGTGACAGCCTAGGAGGAGCCTCCTGATACTCTTATTTACTGTTTGACTGTTTTATAAAAAAAGAGCATCAATTACTTTTGTAAAAACAACAAAGCTATTTTTCAAAGGACAGAGTGGACAGCAGTGTCTGAGTATGATAAGAACTGAAAGGGGCTCATTGGATGTAGCAACAGGGAGGTCGTGAGTGACCTAGTCAAAAATAGTATCTGTGTGGTGGTGGGGGTAGTGGCTTTAAGAGAGAGGAGGAAGTGAGGAAGTGGAGAGAGTGAGTTTGGACAACTATTTCTGGAAGTTGGGCCATGAAGAGAAGGCATGAGATAGGGCAGCGAGTGACTCAAGGGGGAAATTGGGGGGCAGGAAGAAGTATTTAGTTTTTTGTTTGTTTGTAACTGTTTGTTTTTAAGATTGAAAAGGAACCAGTAGATAAGGAGAAGTGGACGATTCAGCAGAGAGAGGGGATGCTTATAAGGGGGAGTCTCTTGAACGGAGGAAGGGAACGGAGACCAGACCACCAGGGAAGGGGTTAGCCTTAAACAGAATGAGGAACGCTGTAACTGGAGGGCAGGTGGAAAGACCACGAAGAGATCAGATGGACAGCTCCTCTCCAATGGACAGACTGAAATAAAGACGGCCCTGCAGGAGTCAGTGCTATTATTTTTAAGAGGAGGGTACTGCCGCCGTACTGTGGGGGCTTGTGTAGTGCTATGATGTTGGAAGTTATACCACTGGTATTTCAAATACTAAAAGGGTCACCCATGGGGGACAGGCTTTAGTGGAGCTTCCAGACTAAGTCAGACCATGAGGAAAGGCCTGACAATCTACTTCCAAAAATTAGCCAATGAAAATTGTATGGATCACAGAATATTGTGCAACACTTCAACCTGCTTACTTTAGACATGTCATCTGGAGGGACCGATCACTGGAGAAAGATATCATGTTTGGTAAAATGGAGGCTCACTGAGGGCAAGGGAAACCCTCGATGAGATGGATTGACACAAGGGTCACAACAATGGACTCAAACATACCAACAATCATGAAGATGGTACAAGACTGGTGGGCATTTCATTCTGTTTTACATTAGGTCACCATGAGCCTGCACTGACTCCATGGCAACTAACAACAACACTGCTGTCACCAAATAGTACTCGACTGGGCACCGTCACCCTATTCAACCCTGAAATGGAAAGGCTGTCTGTGATAGAAATGTTTCTTGTCTTGACTGTGGTGGTTTCACGGGTATGTACACATGTTAAAACACATCAGATTGTACCCTTTAAATATGTGCAGTTATTGTAAATCAATCATACCTCAATAAAGCTGTAAAGAAATTTTATTCCGTTGTTAACTGGCTCATCTCAACCAACAGGGGGCGTTGTTGTACCCGACAAGATAAGGAATTGGTTTTCCTACCCGAGTTTTAATTCTATGGCCATTCTGTTTTTCCCCGAGCTCTTTTCGGATGACAGAGCTCTCATTTATGGGCATTAAAAGAAGGCAAATAAGTATAGGCATGAAAATACAGGCAAATGGATATGCAAACCCTGGAGCTGCTGAAATGCTCTGGGTCCCTGAGCTGCAAGCACTAACAGAGAGACTTGGCCAGAGAAAGGGTGAGATAGTGAAACTACAGCAATTCTTCACAGCAGTGGGAGCCACGCATGGGATTTTCTAGGCGCAAAGATCGCAGTTGCTGCCTTCCAGAGCGAAAAGTGTGGGTAAGCATTTTTGTGAGTCAGTCAGCACGACAATGGATATCACATCCTCAGCCACCCTGATAGGTGAAAGCAAGGGAATGGAGAAGAGGCTCCTGCATCACGTTCAGGCCTGAGGACTTTCCTGCAGCCTGGGACAGAGTGAGGCTTGGCCCTGACCCCCAGGGGAGACTCTGGCTCCCTGGAGGAGGATTTACTGGGAAGCTGTGCCTGTCAACTCCCTCAGCGTAATATTTTGGGCAATTAGGTTCCACCCCCTTCCCCCGCCCCATCTCGGTTTTCTCATCGGCACAATGGAGCTGATAATCTTTGCCTTGCCTGCTTCTCCAAATAAAGGTGGAAGATCAATGAAAACCCTGAAAAAGTAAAAGGAGATGCGAATGTGAGGGCTTAGTGTGGCTGCAATAATTTGGCAACGTAGGTGGTAGTCCAGGTTCCCTGCTTTGTGAAAAGGATACTTCTGGTCAGCTTTGTTGACTGAGTACACAGGTAAATGACTCCTTCATCCCACCTCAGGCTTCACCCGCCTGACATATCATAACAACACCAGAGACAATATTAGCCCCATCTTACAGCTATGTAGAGAAGTTAAGTGTCTTTCCTAGAAAGGGTTTTACGAGCTAGTAAATTAGAAGATCTAGGATTTGAACCCAGGACTCAAGCACCAAAGTCTGGTCTCCTACTTTTCTCTGCTGTCTTTTAAAACACTGGTGTCTAATACAAGAGTTACAAGCCACAAGTGGCTACTTAAATTTAAATGAATTAAAATTAAGCAGAATAAAAAATTTGGTTCTTCAGTTGCACTAGGCACATTTCAAATGTTCAATAGCCACATGTCGCTAATGGCTACTGTATTGGACAGCGCAGATATGGAACATTTCCATCCTCGTAGAAAGTTCTAACGGACAGCACTGCATGCACCAGGAAGATACAATCAGACGGATGGAATATTTACTCTTACCTGATTTTGTCCCCTTTTATCATTATTGTCTAATTCTGAATATTCTCTCTCGTTTCCCTTCATCTTCCACCCAAGCATCCAGAGCGGGGCATGCTTGGGGCCGACCTGCTGGCTCTGTGGGGCTCCCAGCTCCCAGGGCAGACGCCGGTATTTTGATGACAAAGACTGATGTAGACACTTTGTCAGAGCCCAGGAGACAGCGGCTCTGAAGCAATCTGCAGCAACAGTACCAGGTGGGATGTAAACAGCCTGTTTCTGCAAATCTGTGGGGGTTTTTTTTCCCCTTATAGATCTGTCAGAAGTAGAGATAGAGGGAGAAAGGGAGAAAGTAGGAAGGGAAGTGAGGGGAGGGGGCAGCAGGGCCAGAGACACCAAAAATTTAGGTAAACAGTGGAAAACAGTGGCAAGATATTCCATACTACATGGCTTCCTCTAAATATTCACGCTCGTCTTCTAGTACTTCAGGGCACAAAAGTTTACGCTCGAAAACCCTAAAGGAGAGAATCTCCATTTGCCATTCTTGCAGTGGGAGGAGTTTAATAATCACCCACTCTAAAAAAAACTCACCAAACCTGTATATATATGATTCGGGATCAATTTATGTCTTAAAACCACATCCCCCTGAAGAGGAAGACCATAGAGTGAGTGCTGGAACCAGGTGTGCTAAACAAACAAAACAGGCCAGGTTTGCTCTGGGTGACCTTTCTCCTCACCTAGTGTTACCCTGCCAGCTTCACTGTTCCTTTGTCCTCTCGCTGTCCTGGCTATTTAGAAGCCTCACTTTGGTATTCACTCTTTCCCGGAAACCCTTTATGCCCACAGAAGAGTTGTTTGAGGACTGGTGAGGCTTTTGGTGCACTTTCTGACATCATACCATCTAGGCCACAAACTAAGGAGCCCTGGTGGCGCAACGGTTAAGAGCTCAGCAGCTAACTGAAAGGTTGGCAATTCGAACCCGCCCCGTGGCCCCACAGGAGAAAGACCTGGCAATCTTCTCCCGTAAAGATTATAGCCTTGTTCCCAAAGTTCACCCTTCAACCAAAGATTAGACTGGCCGATAAAACAAACCATAACACACACGAGGCACGTGCTCCTTAGTGCAATCACATCTACAAGACCAAAAGGGCAACCCTTGCCCAAGAGCAATGACGAGAAGGCAGGAAGGGACAGAAAAAAATGGACAGATGGAAACAGGGAATGGGGGTGTGGAAGGGGAGCGTGTTGACACATTACAGGGCTTATAACCAATGTCACAAAACAGTTTGTGTATAAATTGTTGAATGAGAAAATAATTTGTTCCGTAAATGTAAAGTTTCTCCTAAAACACACACACACAAAAAAAAAAAGATTACAGCCTTGAAAACCCACAGGGGCAGTTCTACTCTGTTACATGGGTTCACCCATGAGTCAAAATTGATTTGACAGCACCTAACAACAACGACAGGCCACAAACTACCCATCTAAACTACTTATCTAAACTAAGTACAGTTTTACCTGCAATGCTTATCTGACGAAGTTTCTCCAGCTCTTTGTGTAATTTAGGAAGTAGCATCTCCATAACATTATAAAACACTCCTTAAGTAATTTGGAGGTGCTCTTTTGCAAGGCCTTGCCTCACTCATATAAGTATTATTTTAAAATATTGCCTTTGGGTTCCTGGTCTTCGGTTTGACGTTTTTTGTAGCTGCTTCAGCACTTCCCTCCCAGGGAGAGCCTGTGGCCTGGCTCCAAACAACACTACACGTCTTCCCTCTAAGTATCTGTGCTTGTTGGATTTCCTACAACCGAGCTGTCACTCTCTGAACTGCTGTTCACAGAGCCCGCTGTGAGGAAAACAGAACGGGTCTCGGTGGCACCATACGCAGGGCCAAGGAGCTTTGAAACCACTTGGAGGGGCAGCTGGGGGAGAAGTGGCAGGTCACGCTGGGACTCCTGGTCCCACCCTACTGGGAGACAAATGACACTGGAAACCTGTGTTTAGAGTTTCTCAGGGGCTTGGCACTTTGCTCTGTTGTCCCAGTGACTCAGATGATAATTTTCCAGGCCTTCAAACTGGGTCAACAGGCTTTGTTTGTCCAGAGAGCTCCCCTGGGAGGCCACTCCAAGGAAAGCAGACTGAATGGGGATGTTTGGCCAGGTGATTCTTTTTGCTGGCTTTTAGGCCAAGGAAATAGTACCAGTATTCAGGCCAGGAGAATTAAAAGCTGCTCAGCAACTGGGCTGGGCCAACCCACACAAGTGTTACCAGTTAGGTGTTACCCAGACCGCTAATGGTGGCTCCCTCCGTTAAGGAACCCAACAGATGAGTTGGGAAAGCTCTGAACCATGATGTCCACTCCATGTAGATGTAAGAGACAGCAAGTCTGGGCTAAGAATCTAGTCAGAAAGGCTTCCATTAACTCTGTGGGTACGACCTGTTCAAATCATTTATTTATCAACAGAGTCAGCTTGCATTGGTATTTATCAAATTTGAGAATTCAACAGACCCCCAAGAACATATCTGAAGACTTGCAGACCCCAGCTTTTAAAACTTGGCCCTAAAAGTTTTTCATAGCAGCATTATTCATAATAGCCAAAAAGTGGAAACAAACCAAATGTCCACCAACCAATTAATGGACAAACAACGGAATACAATGGGAAAATACTCAACCATAAAAAAGGGATGAAGTACTGACACATGCTGCAATATGAACAAACCCTGAAGACATTAGGCTAAATGAAAGAAACCAGACACAAAAGGCCACATATTGTACGATTCCATTTATATGAAATGCCCTGAATAGACAAATCCATAGAGACAGAAAGTAGATTAGTGGTTGCCACAGGCTTAGGGCAGAGGAGATGGGGAGTGACTGCTGATGGTTATGGGATATTTTTAGGGGGAGGTAATGAAAATGTTCTGGAGTTAGATAGTGGTGATGGTTGCACAACCTTGTGAATATACTGAAAACTACTGAATAATACTCTTTAAAATGGTGAATTTTGTGGTATGTGAACTATATGTCAATAAAAGTGTTACATGATATTATTTTAGTTGATTACTGAGTACCAGGATATCTTAAACACTGTCTGAGGCAGTGAAACCTTATATCAGGATGGTTATGAGGTGCCAGTCACGTGCTCCAGAAAGTGCTTATGTTAACTTAGATGATCATGGAAATGGACATCTAAAATTACAAATATTCACAGACAACTCACCAGTAAAACCCCCACAGGTCTATGAACCCCAGTTTGAGAAACACTGACCCAGATAATCTCCAAGGATTTGTTACCCTTATACATGTTTTGTGATGACTTTTCCTAAGGTGTTTTCCACAGACAAAACCCGGCCAGGGATGCTTTGGGATTTACATGTCCCTTGGCTAAACCATGGTAACATAAGCAAATTACTACATCTATACTCCAGGTAGTTAAGCATGTGATCTATGAGGACAGAAATGCATAAGCCCCATCATGAGATGAAATTGGAGTATGATACTGGGTTATCTAACGTGGAAGATCCCCGAGGAAGGCCTTCTGCTGTGGCCCCACTTGGGTCATGGGTTGACACCCCTGATTTAGACACTATGACCTTCCAAAAGGGTCACTAGCAATGGAATAAAGATGGGCACTGTTATTCAAAGCAGAGTAACAGAAGGCCAGGGGCACCTATGTGAGCAAGAGGACTTTCCCACATAGTTTTTTGGGTATGGGCAAAGGCCAAGGAGCACAGGGAAAGTTTCAAGGTTGGCTCTTCTACTTATTTAGCTGGAGGACAACTCCCTTGACTCTTTACCTCTCATTTCTTCACCTGGAAAAAAATTAGAAACTATCTCACCTCCTAGAGTGGTTCTTCATATCAGTTCAGTTCATCAAACCTTTACCAACCACCTATTCTTTATGCACCAGGCACTGAGCTAAGTGCTTAGAGGAAACCAGTGTGACCCCTGATCTCAGGGAGCCCGCAGTCTATCAGAGGAGACTATTGTATTGAGTGTTATGGTGAGACATTTCATGTTGAAAGAACTTTGAAAACTACTAAGTGCTATAAAACATATGGTAATATATCTTGATTACCCAAAATGACTCAATGGCTTATCTGATACCCAGTTCTGGGTATTTCCCTAATGTCAGAAAACTTTTGTAGAATTAAGCAGTGAGCAGATACTGAACATTATTTACCTGGTTATTGACCTCACTCACCATCATCTCCCATAAAGGCATTTTCATGTTGTGCCCACTAGGTGTCTCAGTATTTTGAAAGAAAATGGAAAAGAACAATGTTTCCACTTGTGTCATGAGTCAGCTGTAGTATAACCATCCCAACCTCCTAACTGAAATCTAAGCCCCTTGCCTCTCGTTTCAAAAGAAGCAGGGGAAAAAGATGCCTTTGTGGATTCTTTCTGCTCCTAATCCATGTGCTTCCAGACTGCTCTCACGAGAAAACCAAGGCTGTTAAGATGAAGTAGAGATTCTTCCCCGAAGTGAGACTAAGACCTGAAGAACAGCAGTAATGCGTTCCCATTGGTTTCCTGAGTACTGCTTAGCTACAGTCTGCATTTGAGCCAACAAGCCTAAACCACACCATACTATCTATGCGCCTGCACAAAATATGTTCTTTCCCATCCAAAGGTGTCAATCAAAGGAGTCATTTTCAGACTACGACCCAGGGTATTTTTTGTACTGCCAATTTTAGGTTTATAAAATATTATCTCAATATTTTCACTCAAGAAGACAAAGTAAAGCATTACAATGAAATGTGCAAACACCTGGAGTTAGAAAACCAAAAGGGAAGAACATGCTTGGCATTTCTCAACCCGAAAGAACTGAAGAAAAAATTCAAGCCTCGAGTTGCAATACTGAAGGATTCTACAGGGAAAATATTGAGCAACCCAAGAAGTATCAAAAGAATATAGAAGGGATACACAGAGTCATTGTACCAAAAAGAATTGGTCGACGTTCAACCATTTCAGGAGGTAGCATATGATCAAGAACCGATAGTAATGAAGGAAGAAGTCCAAGCTACACTGAAAGCATTGGTGATAAACAAGCCTCCAAGAATTGACAGAATACCAATTGAGATGTTTCAACAAACGAATGCAGCGTTGAAGGTGCTCGCTCGTCTATGCCAAGAAATTTGGAAGACAGCTACCTGGCCAGCCGACTGGAAGAGATCCATATTTGTGCCCATTCCAAAGAAAGGAAATCCAACAGAATGCAGAAATTATCAAACAGTATCATTAATATCACACACAAGTAAAATTTTGCTGAAGATCATTCAAAAACAGTTACAGCAGTACATCGACAGGGAATTGTCAGAAATTCAAGCTGGATTCAGAAGAGGACGTGGAACAAGGGATGTCATTTCTTATGTCAGATGGATCATAGCTGAAAGCAGAGAATACCAGAAAGATGTTTACCTGTGTTTTATTGACTGTGCAAAGGCATTCGACTGTGTGGATCATAACAAATTATGGAAAACATTGCGAAGAATGGAAATTCCAGAACACTTAATTGTGCTCATGAGGAACCTGTAGATAGACCAAGAGGCAGTTGTTCGAACAGAACAAGAGGATACTGCGTGGTTTAAAGTCAGGAAAGGTGTGCATCAGGGTTGTATCCTTTCACCATACTTATCCAATCTGTATGCTGAGCAGACAGTCCAAGAAGCTGAACTATATGAAGAAGAACATGGCATCAAGATTGGTGGAAGACTCATTACAACCTGCAATATGCAGATGACACAACCTTGCTTGCTGAAAGTGAAGAGGACTTGAAGCGCTTACTGATGAGGATCAAAGACTACAGCCTTCAGTATGGATTATGCCTTAACATAAATAAAACAAAAATCCTCATAACTGGACCAATAAGCAACATCATGATAAACGGAGAAAAGATTAAAGTTGTTCAAGGACTTCATTTTAATTTGATCCACAGTCAATGCTCATGGAAGCAGCAGTCAAGAAATCAAAGTATTGCATTGGGCAAATCTGCTGCAAAAGACTCTTAAAAGTGTTAAAAAGCCAAGAAGTCACTTTGAGGACTAAGGTGTGCCTGACCCAATCCATGGTATTTTCAATCACCTCATATGCATGTGAAAGCTGGACAATAAATAAAGAAGACTGAAGAAGAATTGATGCCTTTGAATTATGGTGTTGGCAAAGAATATTGAATATACGTGGACTGCAAGAAGAACGAACACATCTGTCTTGAAAGAACAGCCAGAATGCTCCTTAGAAGCAAGGATGGCGAGACTTTGTCTCATGTACTTTGGACATGTTATCAGGAGGGGCCAGTCCCTGGAGAAGGACATCATGCTTGGTAAGGTAGAGGGTCAGTGAGAAAGAGGAGGACCCTCTATGAGATGGATTGACACAGTGGCTGCAACAATGGGCTCAAGCATAACAACAATCGTGAGGATGGCGCAGGACCGGGCAGTGTTTCATTCTGTTGTACAGAGGGTCGCTATGAGTCGGAACCGACTCGACGGCACTTAACAACAACAATTTTTACCGTTGTCATCTATGACTTTTCTTTAGATAGCCTAGGGCAGAACCTTTTGCCTATGAGTGACATCACAGAGGAAGGTAAACAGGAGACTGCATGCCTTCAAAAATCTATTGAAATTTCAAGGACCCATCTCATCAGGCTTTCGTGCTCTACTAGTGGGAGTGTAAATTGATATGACCCTTCTGCGATGCAATTTGGCAGTATCTATCAAGTCGGAATCGACTTGACGGCAACGGTAATTTACCGATATCTATAAAAAATATCAAGAATTTTTTAAATTATATTTTTTAACCCTGTGTCTTTCAGGATTCCCAACAGGAAAGAGAATTTATCCCAACGGTATGAATGATGAATTTTTAATAAAGGGACTAGTTACAGACAGGGATGTTGAGGTACCTGAGAGAAGAGCAACAGTGGGAAGTCGTTACCACTCCTAGGGCTAAAAGGGCAAAGGAAGGAAATAATCTATGGATCTCAGAAAGAGCTAGAAAGGGCCTTGTAGGAAGAACCACCAAGGCAGGGGCTAGGATGGTGGGGAGGGGCGTTGCAGCTACTGTCCCAAAGCAGGAAGAGAGTGATGAGGAAATACCCAGACTACTTTCTCTTCTTGCCCTCTGATCTCCTGCTGGTGTCACCCATCTACTAAACCCCAAGGAAACCAGAGGGCAAGGGATCCAAGAGATGCAATCTAGAAAGACAGAGAGTTGTGGGGAGAGAGCAAATGGAAAATACCCAGCACAACCCCGTAATTCATTTCTAGGAACATATCCTAGGGGCACAATCAAAGATGGAGGCAAAGAATTACATACAAGGGTGTTCTTCACAGCGTTATGTATAATGGTGAAATAAAATAAGCTAAATTTCCTATGATAAAAGACTAGATAGATAAATTATGGCATACTCACACTTTTGAATATCATTGTGCCATTATAATCATTTTTAAAGAATCTGTGATGATATGCAGAAATGCATACACTAAAATGTTAATTGAAAAAAGGACACAAAACTTTATGTGTAGTATTAACCCAACTCCTTATATGCAAAGGGGAAAAACGCCTTAAAATGTTTACAGTATTTCTTTTTGATGATGGGATGACATTTTTATTTTTTTCATTACGTTCAATGGTTTCTCTTTTCTTTTTCCACACTGAGTATGTGATACTTTTGGATTAGGGAAAAAAAGCCAGTGCCAAAATGGAGCAGCCATGTCATTGCAGTAGACTCTGATAAATGGGAAATAGTAATAGGGACACAACAATTGTTTAAGTGAATTAAACCCAGTCACATGAAGAGGAAACTTCAGTCTGTGTCTATTTGATATTTGGACAAAAAGAAAAATCAGACAATTACTAGATACTTTCCTACATGATAGCCAGTATCCAGATATTTTAAAGATTTTGATTCTTAAGTAAATTTTTTACTATTTACTTGAATAACAGGCATCATAAATATTCAGCTTTAGTTGGTTTCATTCCTATCTTGTAACTCTGGGAAATCCAAGATATCTCTACAACCTTGAAGTTGTTCCTCATATAAGATAAAAATGTCCTCAACTTCAAATTTTATATTTCAGTGTTCAGTATTTTTTATTTTTCACTATATTTTTTAGTAATTAGCCAAATAATACATGAATACATTCTTGTTTTAAAGATCCAAGCTATACAGAGAATGCAAATTTTCCCTTGGTTCCCTGCATACTTGATTTCCTTCCCCCTAGGTAACCCTCAAGATCTGTTTATCATTTACATGCATATTGAAATACATAGCTTTGTTTTTCATTTTTTAAGTTAATGGTGTTACATTGTACATATTGTAGGGTTGTAGGGTTCAGCTATTGATTTGGGCCCTTTCTTCTTTTTTGATGTGTGCATTTATTGCTATAAATCCTCCTCTGAGCGCTGCTTTTGCTGAGTCCCCAAAGTTTTGGGATGTTGTGTTTTCCTTCCCATTTTGAGTCTAAGAATTTTTTAATTTCATTTTAAGTTTCTTCTATTACCCAATAGTTTTTACGTAAGATGTTATATATGTGCATGTACGTGAGCATTTCTCTAAGGGAGCTATTGAAAAATGAATTTTTTACTTGAAAGTGTGTGCACTTAAATGTTTACTTTATACTGTCCAATAGCCTTCCATTAAACTACGTCAATTTATGCTTCCACTAAAAAGATGAAAAGATGCCCATTTTCCTCCTTTACTCACAAATTTAAAAAGATCGATAATGCAAAGCGTGAAGGGGGCTAGAGAAACGGGTACTCCAGTAAAGAGTCTTTCTACAGCCAGCATCTACACATTAGGGAGTATTCCTTGGAGACTTATTAAAAGTGATTATGTTAGACTGTTGTGATAAATAAACAAAGAACATTTCTGTTACAGGATCATTGATTTTTGTGTGTACTAACAGCAGCCTTGCAGTTCACATGTATTCACCCAGAGCATTTTATCAATTACCATTGTTTTACAATCATTAATCCCTTCATTCACTAAGTACCAAAGTTTTATGAGTCCTGCCTTCTACTCTTTGGTTTGCCAACCATCCCCTCCTCCTCCCCAGGTATTTTCACAAGCCCACTATATTAATGTTTTTGCTCATTATTGGCATAAAAATATGGTAGATACAGAATTCTCCATATTTTGGTTTACAGCATTTTCTCATAGGTTACTTCAGTTGATCTTCAGTGACAGAGTGAAGTGCTATTTCAGATGAGAAAATTGAGGTTGAGAGGAGTTATATGATTTTCCAAGGTCATACAGCCAGTTATAAGTAGAAGGGCTCAGATATTCTGACTCTGAATTCCATTAGCTTTCCACTTTTTCAATTGCTTTTAAAATGAAGGACAGTGGAGTGACCACAAAGAAAATTAATAAATCTACTCACCAAAATAAAGAAGAAGAAAATAAAAAAGACTCAAACAAAATCAACAACAACAAAGGATATGAAAAGAAAATCCATAAACAAAAAGAACTCAGCAGAGAAAATTAAGCGGAACAAAGAAACCGTTAACACCACAGAAAAAGGCATAACAAAATGACAGCAGTAAATGCATACCTATGGATAATCACACTGAATGTAAATGGTTTAAATTCACCAGTCAAGAGACAGAGAGTGGCAGAATGGACTAAAAAAAAAAAAAAAACACGTAACCCACCAATATGTTGCCTACAAGAGACATACCTTAGACACAAAGACGTAAATGGGTTACAAATCAAATGATGGAAAAAATATATCAAGTAAACAGTAACCAAAAGAAGGCAGGAGTGGTAATAACAATCTCTGGTAAAATAGATTTTAAGTCAAAAACCATTATAAGAACAAAGAAGGACATTATATAATGATCAAGGGATCAATCCACCAAGAGGACATAACCATAATACATATTTACACACCCAATGACAGAGCTCCAAAATACATAAAACAAAATCTAACAGAATTGAAAAGATAATTGGACAATTCTACAATAATAGTAGGAGACTTCAACACACCACTTTCGATGATGGACTGAACAACAAGAAAGAAAACTCAGCAAAGATACAGAAGATCTAAATAACACAATCAACCAACTCGACCTCATGGACATATACAGAACACACCACCCAACAGCAGCACAGTACACATTCTGCTCCAACATACATGGATCATTCTCCAGAATAGTCCACAAGCAAGCCTCAATAAATTCAAAAACACTGAAATAATACAAAGCATCTTCTCTGATCATAACACTATAAAACTAGAAATCAATAACACAAAGAACAAGAAAGAAATTAAATACATGGAAACTGAATAACACCTTACTTAAAAACTATTGGGTAATAGAAGAAATTTTAAATGAAATTAACAAATTCTTAGACTCAAATGAGAAGGAAAACACAACCTCCCAAAACTTTGGGGACTCAGCAAAAGCAGCGCTCAGAGGAGGATTTATAGCAATAAATGCACACATCAAAAAAGAAGAAAGGGCCAAAATCAATAGTTGAACCATATAACTCAGACAAGTAGACAAGGAGCAGCAAAAAGAGTCCAGAAAAAAAGGAAATAATAAAGTGCAGAGTAAAATAAAGGACAGTGGAAGTCCTCTCTGCCTCTTCAATGGAGTTCATGTCAATCCAAAAGGAACCACAGGGGGCAGCATGGCTCAGTGGGAGATACAGCTGACAACTGGCTCTTTTCTCTGCTCCTTCGAGCAGTGTGACCTTAAGCAAGTCATTTAGCCTCACTGGGTCTCAGTTGCCTCTTTAGAAAAATAGAGACGATGCTCGCTTACTAGAATTGGCAGCAGAGATGATGCTGTGCAATTCCTCCCAGCTGTGAGATCTTATTTGCAGTCAAACTTAGATTAATGCTTCTTCTCTGCTCATACATTTTACAAAATCCAGTTTTCCACAATGAATTTATTCTCCACGAATGTGAACCCACAGGGAAAAACTTACCATACAATGCTTTCTTTGATTGAAGTCTAAAAATGTTCCTTTTTTTTTTTTTTTTTTTAAAGCATCGTTAGGTAAACCCCTCACTGATGGCTGGGGAAACCCCCAGGAACAACCGCCAATGGTTTCGGCTAGCTCCCTGTGTCTGAAAAGATGTTTTCTGCCCGGGATCTCTTACACCTTGACATGACCCCAGTGCCACCTACATGTTTGTTATCTATTATGACAGAGAAAAAAACTAACTTATTTTCTCCGCCCACTTGCAATAATATGAAAGTTTTCATTAGGTTGTTCTTTACAACTCCAGCTTCCACAAAGCCAAAGATTTTAAGAGCTGGAAGGGATCTTAAGAGATTACTTGATCCTATCCCCTACTTTTGAACAGATAAAATATTTTTTTCTTTTACCAGATGAAGCATCTGATGTCCAGAAAGCCTGTGAGTTATCCGAGGTTTGACAGCTAGCAAGTCTCCTCATGCAGTACCTATTCCATTCTAATGCACTACAATTTATTGGTGATCCCAGCTCTTCCAGAAAATTGCAATGCAAGTCAGAAAGACTAAACCATGCTCTCCTTGGGTGTTTTCTTTTTATCACACATCACAAGTTCTAGTCCTAACTATATTTTGATGCATTATTTATGAGAGCCATCTGGTCACAGGTTCCTGTAGAAAACTCTGGAATTTAAAAAAGTATGCTCCATTTTTGCAGGAGACACACTGCTTTACTTAAATCTATACCTGCTTATCAGTTATACAGGAGCAATAAAAACTGTTAATTACATTTTTTAAAATTTAGATATAACTTACAATAAAGTGTACATATTGTATGTGTGTAACTCGATACATTATTGCATGTGTGCACACCATGTAACCACTACCCAGATCAAGATAGAGAACATTTCCAGCACCTCCCTCCAAAGGTAACCACTGTCTTGACTTCTATGACCAGAAATTAGTTTTGTCTGGTTTTGAGCTTCATATTAATGGAATCATACAGTATGGATTCTTTTGTGCCTAGTTTCTTTCACTCAACATTGTATCTGTGAGATTGTTAACTGTATTCTAAAAACGCAATTCACCTTCTGGCTCAAGTCTTCAGGGACTCTCTCAAAACCCGTACATAATATGCCAGCAATACAGAGGTATGTGTAATCTAAAAAAAAATGCAGTTGAGAAAAGAACTTTTAAAAATGACTAGAATAACCTGTATTGTTCTTGTCACTTTCTACCCTCGGCATCATCAATTTCCCTCTTCATCTCTGCTTTTAAATGCACCCAAGTATTCCCTTTTCCCATTAATGGATAAACAGCTTATAAAAATTTCCTTCCTTATTCCTTCCTTATTGATATCCAGCATTCCCTGTCAATGCTCCACAATCACTAGTGTAAAACCTGGAAATGGCCTCAAGCTATTATCTGACACAGCCCTCTATCATCAGCAAGGAAAGCATTATTCTCCTCCTCTTTTCAGATTCAGCTGATATTTACTAAGTGCGTGCAAACTTCCATGCTAGTTGCAGGGTAGGGGAGAGGGGAGGCAGGAGAGAGGCTACAAATAAAGGGTAAGCATGGTCCCTACCCTCCTGAGCTTCCAGCCTAGTAGGAAAGCAGGGTAATGCAGACATCTATATAATGTATATATGTATAATGTGTAAATGATCATAATATAGTTAAAAGGGTTAAGTGACATCACTGAGTTAAAAGAAGAAAGATGCTGTGTGAGATCAGAGGGAAAGGTAACTTGTAGCCGGGGTGGCGTCAAGGAAGCTTGGTTGGGGGGGGTATTTGTGCGAGGACACTTATAGGAAGTAGGATGTGATGGCTAGGCAAGTTTAGTCATGCAGCGATGGGGGAAGGGCATTTTAGGTAGTCAACTGTAAGGACAAGGACACTGAATTGGGAAATCATGCAGTGTGTACAGGGAGCGGCAATGCAGTTTGACTCAAGAGTAAGGCAAGTGATGAAGAAACTGGGGCCCAGGGTGATTGTGGATTACCCAAGGCCGTAGCGCTAGGGAGCTCTAGAATGGGGACTGAATCCCGGGCATCTTCCTTCTTTAATGCTCTTAGCCACTGCGTGCTTTCTTTAGAACAGTCCATTATATATTGTCCATTAATTAACTGACTTAACAAATATATATTGAATCTCTACCATACTCTAGGTAGAGTTGAACACTACAGTCTCCAAGGCTGACTTGGTATGTGTTATAAAACAATTATTTCCAGGTGAGGAGTCGGGCTAATATAATATTGGACTAAGAAAGTTTCCTTTCCCTTTAATTGCTAGAACTACTGAGTTAGACTTCAGAGCAAACACTACAAACGACACAGAGAATCAAACAGACCACAAAAAAGTTCTCTGCATCATGTTTTTCTGCATGACATTAATACACTGCGGCTTAACCCATGTGTTTTTTCCATAACTACTTTTACTTATGTTTGAGCAAGGGGTAATACAGGAGGATCTGAAACCTTCGGTTTAAAAACATTCCTAATATTCTAGTACGACAAGACTCACTTCCTTTTAGCTTATCGACCACTGGAAGACATTTCCCCTTTGTTCTTGTTATGTTTAGCGTAACTATGGAGACACATCATCTTCTGTGCAACTGCCACACATGATTCTGGTTTAATGTATGCATTTTCTGAGAAACGTTAACAAAAAAAAAGCCAACTGTGGTCACTGTCAGACTTTTAGTCTTCTTTGGCGTTTCGACGTAAATCCAACACACGCATTAGTAGAATTCATGACAGAAGAGTTAAGTACCAAGCACTATGGATTCTTTCTAATTTCATTAACTGTTTCTATCTAAAGCTTTGGTATCAGAAAAAAAATTGATCATGTTTTAAACAAATAAGGCTACCAGATATTTTTATAAATTGTAGGGCATATAAAGTTGAATGTTGAGAGTTCTGTTTCCAAGAATATGTCTGGCTAGGCATTCAGACTGCCCCCTCACTGAAAACAAAAAGACAAGCCACAGATAGGGAGAAAATCCATATTTGCAAATCACATAGCTGACAAATGACTTTATAATATATATTTATAATCTATATATTAAGAACTTTTGTATTATATATAACATATAATAATATGAAATGACTCTATAATATATATTTATGTAAATATATAAAGAACTCTCAAAACTCAGTAATAAGAAAACAAACAACCCAATAAAATAATGGGCAAAAGATCTGAACAGACACTTCATCAAATAATGGCAAATAAGCACATGAAAAGTTCTCAACATCATTAGTCATAAAAACCAAAACCAAACCCGTTGCCGTCGAGTCGATCCCGAATCATGGCAGCCCTATAGGACAGAGTGGAACTGCCCCCATAGGGTTTCCAAGGAGCGGCTAGTGGATTCGAACTGCCAACCCTTTGTTTAGCAGCCTGAGCTCTGAACCACTGTGCCACCTCATATTGAGGATCCTCATTAGTCATTAGAGGAATTCAAATTAGAATCACAGTAAGATACTGCTGTCAGAATAGCTAAAACAAAACAATCTGAAAATACCAAGTACTAGTGAAAATAAGGAAACCCTGGTGACATAGTGGTTAAGAGCTACGGCTGCTCACCAAAAGGTTGGCAGTTCAAATCCACGAGGCGCTCCCTGGAAACCCTATGGGGCAGTTCTATTCTGTCCTATAGGGTCGCTATGAGTCAGAATCGACTCAACAGCAATGGGTTGGGTTAGTGAGAATAGGAAGCAACTGCAGTTCACGCACATTGCTGGTGGACATGCACAATGGTACAGCCACTCCAGAAGACAGTTTGGTAGTTTCTTAAAATGTTAAACACACATGTACCATGAAACCCAACAATCTCACTCTTAGGTATTTCCCAAGTAAAATTAAAACTATATTCACTCAAAAACCTGAACACAAATGGCTATAATTGATGTATTAGTAATAAACAAAAACTGGAAATGACTGATATGTTCATCAACTGAAGAATGGATAAGTGAGCTGTGGTATGCATACAATGGAATACTACTCAGCAATAAAAAGGAATGAACTCTTGATACACACAAAATGGATGAATCTCAAATGCCTTATGCTAAGTGAAAGAAGCCAGACTTGAAGGACTACACACTGTACGATTCCACTCATATAACGTTCTAGAAAAGACAAACATAGGGACAGAGAACTGTTGTTTCCAAGAGTTAAGTGTGGGGGAGGGTTTGATCACAAGGGAGTAGGTAGCATGAGGGAATTTTTTGAGGGGGTACTCTGTATCTTGGCCACAGTGGTGCTTTCACAGCTCTATACATTTGCCAAAACTCTAATTTTACTGTATGTTTAAAAAAAAAAAAATAAGGATAATTATTGTCAGATTGAGTAAAAATACAATAAGGTCTCTGACAGTCTCTATTGGCCAAGGGCAAACTTAGCTCCAGAAAAAAATGAGTTCAGTTCTCATTCTGAGAATTCCTATAAAATTATGCTCCAAAACTTGTTCATTAAACAATATGTGTATAAATTTTTGAATGAGAAGTTAACTTGAGCTGTAAACTTTCACCTAAAGCATAATTAAAAAAAAAGAACAGTATTTCTATTTTTAGATTGTTACCATGTAGCAGGAAATTAAAAACCCATGTATATTAGACCTAATGAATACATTTTAATGTACGGTGGTTCTGTGTATCTTATACAACTGCAAAACATATGGAGATAAAGAATCAAAGAGTTGGTTGAAATTGTATGTCTCTAACAGCCAGAGTTCCGGAATTGTTCACTTTTTATCCAGCTGTTTTGCCATTACAGAGCTAACTTTAGAAGGAGCAATCTTATAAAATACAGTGTAATTAAGAAAAGTAGGTTTTTTTTGTTTGGAGGATTTTTTTGGTTTTTTTTTTTTTTTTTTTTTTTTTGAGACTTCTAATTCGGAGCTGTACCGGGTGCTTGGTTTTCTGAACAAAGCCAGTAGCCTGAGAACAATCTGAACCATCAATCTGAAGTTAAACCAAGCAACTTTTACCTAAATAATCGTAGTTATTTTCTACAAGAATTGAAATTCAGAATCCCAGTTCCTTTTTATTAATGAATTTTCAAATGAAAATAAAGTTCCAAATAAAGTTTTTCCTCAATCAGTGAAAAACAATATGGAAATCATGGTGTGTGATGGTTATTCTTTCCTGCAAATAGAATGACTACATTTGCTTTGCAATGCGTTTAAGAGGACAATGTTTGATTCCTCTTGCTGAAGGCTGCAACAGCTGCTTTTTCTTGCTCTCTTTTTATGAGGAGAATCGTCAGCAGCATGGAACACATTGCCACAACATTTTTTGAGCAATGGTATTCAAAAAAAAGTAAGGAATCAAACCAAAGCATCTAACCCAAACCAGAAATTTAGACCACAAAGGCCAGTCTAGTTTTACCCATTTCTCAAAATAACTGGATCTGGGTACACACAAAATCCCACTTTTCTTTGTGCCATGTAAACGCTGCAACAAGTGGAAGAGATTCTTCACTCTTGAGGTTAAAATTAGGCCATTCTTTTTGTCCTGTTACATGGGTGAGCAGTTACTTTTCACTAATGAACTATGAACCAAAATAGATTAAAAGAGAAAACAGTTTTATGTAACTCCTAACAGGTTCAAGTGCTACACAAGGAATAACTTAAGAGCGTTGATAACAACTTAGTGCATGAGTTCCATTAAACTATTTAACAAAAGTCTTAGTTTAGGAACAAAAACATACGTCCACACAAAAACTTGCACGTAAATATTCATAACAGCATTATTCATAACAACCGAAAGTAGGAAACAACTCAAATGTCCATCAGCTGATGAATGGATAAACACAATGTGGTATATAGTCTATGCAATATAGAATTCTATACAATAGAATATTATTTGACTATATAAAGGAATGAAGTTCTGATACAGGCTGCAACATGGATGAATCTTGAAAACGTTATGCTGGGTGAAAGAAGCCAGTCACAAAAGACCACATATTGTGTGATTCCATTTATATGAAATGTCCAGCTATCCTTTCGCCGTACTTATTCAATCTGTATGCTGAGCAAATAATCAGAGAAGCTGGATTATATGAAGAAGAATGCAGCATCAGGACTGGAGGAAGACTCACGAACAGCCTGCAATATGCAGATGACACAACCTTGCTTGCTGAAAAGTGAAGAGGACTTGAAGCACTTATTGATGAAGATCAAATACTACAGCTTTCAATACGGATTACACCTTAACATAAAGAAAACAAAGATCCTCACAACAGCGACAATAAGCAACATCATCATAAGCAGAAAAAAGATCGAAGTTGTCAAGGATTTTATTTTACCTGGATCCACACTCTACGTCCATGGAAGCAGCAGTCAAGAAATCAAATGATGTATTGCATTGGGCAAATCCGCTGCAAAAGAACTCTTACAAGTGTTGAAAAGCGAAGATGTCACTTTGAGGACTAAGGTGTGCCTGACCCAAGCCATGGTATTTTCAATCGCCTCATATGCATGCGAAAGCTGGACAATGAATAAGGAAGACTGAAGAAGAATTGATGCCTCTGAATTATGGTATTGGCCAAGAAT